>NC_139691.1:47475518-47850518 GCF_964106915.1 Podarcis gaigeae | reverse complement strand
TGTTTTCCCAGAAGCGCTTCTGCATCATAAGGATATAAGAGGAGCTTGCTGTATCAGGCCCAAGGGAAGCCCACATGCAGGACCGAAGCAAAAGAGCATTCTCCCCTTTTATGGTCTCGAGCAACAGCTGTTGAGAAGCATTGCTTCCTTTGACCATGAAGGCAGAGCAAAACCATCGTGCAGCCATTGACTGCTGTCTCCATGAATCTGTCCAGTCCTCTTTTAAAGCTATGCAAGTTGGTGGCCATCACTGTATCTGGTGGAAGCAAGTTCCATAGCCATCTTGCTACCACCTCAAGAGGCTGAGGAGCTTGTGCTACTGTCCTTTAAATGCTAGGGTTCTTATCTGGAAGCCACAGTTGGACCACAGCCCCATCCATATTGAAGGAGGAAATTGCTACTGAAGCAGTCAGATCTTCTTTAACTAGAAAATGCTGCTTCCAGAAGAGGCAGAGCTAGCCACTCAGTCTGGGCTTGTCTGCTGCTATTGCTCGGTTGATAGACCATGCAAATCTTAATCTCAGGGTTGTGGGTTCAAGACCCATCTTGGACAAAATATTCCTGCACTGCAGTGAGTTGAACTAGATAATCCTTGGGGCCCCTTCCAGTTTTACAATTCTATGATTCTATGTTTATCTCCAGCTCAGCAGAACCTGGAGCTATCCAAGGTACTTGTAGGTTGCCTTGCCTTACTGTAGACTGAAAATTTGCCTTGTTGGCTTGCCTAGATCTCCCCTCACTTTGGCTAAAAGCATATGTGACTGAGATCACCATCTGGGAAACAACACAGAAGGCAGATGATCCTAACACACTCTAAACACTGTAAATACTGTAAGATATGTCCAAACTGTGAATGACAAGGATCTGTTCATCTGAGTGTGGATTCAGAGCAGGGAGTATGTATGCTTGACTGTGGCATAAACAACATATGAGCATGCAGTGAGAAAGGGGTGTTTGGCTGCATCAGACTTAAGGCTGTACATCCTGTGCAGTCACCCCATAATCTTCGAAGGATCCCAGAATTCACAGCTGTAGCATGGTTTGAATCCAAGTCTCTATTCGGCTTAAGCACACTGCCACCAAAATGTTTGTTCTTGGCTTGGAAATCTGATTAGGCATTGCCTTCTTCAGCACAGGAAGCTGTTATGCCATCTAGCTCAGAATGTTCTGCACCAGGAGTAGCTGAGGTGGAGCTCTCCACCGTATTGGACCTCACCATTGACCATGCTGGGTGGGGCTGATGGGAGTTGGAGCCCAACAACATCTGGAGGGCATGGCAAAGATGTTTCCCAGCCCTACCTAGAGATGTCAGAGATGGAGTCTGGGGCATTCTGCATTCAAAGTAGATGATGATGATGATGATGATGAACCTTCCCTTCACTCCAAGATCCCAGGATGGCTTCCAACATTAAAGCAAAATTAAAACACAACCAGGCAGAGGGCCTTCTTGGTAGTGGCACCCTATCTATGGAACAGATGTCAATGATATTAATAATTATATTATTATTATTATTACCCCACCCATCTCTGGGCAGCTCCCAGCAGAATATAAAAGCACGATAAGACATCAAATATTAAAAACTTCCCTAAAGAACTATAAAACTTTTATTTATTTTTTTATAATATTTTTTTATTAGTTTTATATAATACAGAAAAAAGAATAAAGAACGTATTATAAAAGTAAAGAAGAAAGGTTACAAATTTTTCTTACTCCTTTTTCCAAATCTGTTGGACTTCCCCATGTCCTCCCAACCCTGCATTCTCTGTGATGCATAACGTCTGCAATTTGTTAACTTGTTTCAATATTTCAATACTTATTATATCTTCCTTTTTATCATGTTACCCAATTTCAAATGTATTATAACCCAAATCATGTACATTTTCATTTTAACACAATAAAGTTGTTTCATTATTCTATCTCTGACTCCTTGTACCTTAATTTCCATTTCTTTAATTTAACATTACTGAAGCTAGAATTTCCTAGAGGGTGCGTTTTTTAACATTCATACAACTTATAATGTTTTTCCAAATAGTCTTTAAATTTTCTCCAATCCTCCTCAAATGTTTCTTCTCCCAAGTCTCGGATTCTGCCAGTCATTTCAGCCAGTTCCATATAGTCCATCAACTGCGTGTGCCATTCCTCCAGTGTGGGTAAATCTTGTGTCTTCCAATATTTTGCAATCAGAATCCTTGCTGCTGTAGTAGCATACATAAAAAAAGTTTTGTCCTTCTTAAACACTCTCCGGTCCACCATGCCCAGAAGGAAGGCCTCTGGTTTCTTAGGTAAGGTAAATCTCAGTACCTTTTTTAGTTCATTATGGATCATTTCCCAGAAGGCCTTCACTTTCGGGCAGGTCCACCAGAGGTGAAAGAATGTCCCTTCCGCCTCTTTACATTTCCAGCATTTATTATCAGACAGGTGATATATCTTAGCAAGCTTGACTGGGGTCATGTACCACCGGTATATCATTTTCATAATGTTTTCCTTCAAGGCACTACATGCCGTAAATTTCATTCCGGTGTTCCATAACCTTTCCCAGTCTTCAAACATAATGTTATGCCCCAAATCCTGCGCCCACTTTATCATGGCGGATTTGACTGTCTCATCCTGAGTATTCCATTTAAGCAGCAGGTTATACATTTTCGAAAGTAGTTTACTTTTTGGTTCTAACAATTCTGTCTCTAGTTTCGATTTTTCCACCTGGAATCCAACCTTCTTATCTACTTTGAAGACCTCTTGAATTTGTGCATAATGCAACCAATCTCGCACCTTGTTTTTTAGTTTTTCCAAGCTCTGCAACCTCCAATTGTCTCCAATCTTTTCAATGATTTCCCCATATTTAGGCCAGTTGGCTTCCATATTAGGTCTCTTACGTGCCTTGGCCTCCACCGGTGAGAGCCACCTCGGAGTCTTACTCTCCAATAAGTCTTTATATTTTGTCCAGACCATTAAAATTGCTCTCCTGACAATGTGGTTTTTAAACAATTTGTGCACTTTAACCTTGTCATACCACAAATATGCATGCCACCCAAAAGCATTGTCAAACCCTTCCAGATCTAGGACATCAGTGTTTTCCAGTAAAATCCAATCTTTCAACCAGCAGAAGGCTGCAGCTTTGTAATATAACCTCAAGTCTGGCAGGGCAAATCCCCCTCTTTCTTTCGCATCAGTTAGTATCTTAAACTTTATTCGGGGCTTTTTGCCCTGCCAAACAAACTTAGAAATATCCCTCTGCCACTTTCCAAAACATTCCACCTTGTCCACGACCTGTAGGGTCTGAAACAAAAATAGCATTTTTGGCAATACATTCATCTTTATAGCTGCTATTCGGCCCAACAAGGAAAGTTTCAATCTTGACCATGTTTCCAAATCTCTTTTGATTTCTAACCAACATTTCTCGTAGTTATCCTTAAACAAATTCAAATTTTTGGAGGTCAGATACACCCCTAGGTATTTTACTTTTTTAACCACATTTAATTCTGTTTCCTTCACAAACTCATCTGTTTCTGTACTTGTCAAATTTTTTGCTATAACCTTAGTTTTTTGCTTGTTCAGCTTAAATCCCGCCACCCGACCAAAGTCCGAAATTAATTCTAACACTCTTTTAGTACTAGAGACAGGCTCCTGCAATGTTAATACCAGGTCATCTGCAAATGCTTTCAATTTATATTGTTTCACTCCGACCTCAATTCCCTGTACCAACCGGTCCTTTCTAATCATGTTCAATAGCACCTCCAGAACTGAAATAAACAATAGGGGGGATAGGGGGCACCCCTGCCGTGTCCCTTTTTCAATTTTAAACTCCTCTGTCACCACATTGTTTACTATCAATTTCGCTTTTTGTTCTGAATATATTGCTTCTATTCCATTTTCAAACCCCCGCCCCACTCCCATCCCTTCCAAATTTTTCTTCATAAACATCCAGGAAATATTATCAAAGGCTTTCTCCGCATCAATAAAAATTAACACCGCTCTAGTGTTTAGATTTGTTTGTAGAAGTTCCAAAATATCGATGATGTTTCTTGTGTTGCCAAACAAATGCCTACCAGGGAGAAAGCCAGCCTGGTCTTTATGGATCACTTCATTAAGCACTTTTTTAAACCTACTTGCCAAAATGTCTGCAAAAATTTTGTAATCCACATTTAGGAGTGAGATGGGGCGGTAGTTCTTCAGCTGAGTCTTTTCAGTTTCTAGTTTGGGTATCAATGTGATGAAGGCTTCTTTCCACGTTTCCGGTGCCTTCCTCCCCTCCATAATCTGGTTACAAACCTCCAACAAAGGCTGTATCAAATAGTCTTTCAAAACCTTATAGTATTTGGAGGTAAGTCCGTCGGGGCCTGGAGATTTGCCTAATTGGAGGTTCTGAATGGCACTTTCAATTTCTTGCTGTGTGATATTACTATTCAGGGTTGTTCTCATTTCCTGAGGTATTTTCTGTAATCCGTTGGTTTTAAGAAATTGGTCCACCTCCGAATCTTTCTGTGGCCCTTGTGAATAAAGTTCTTTGAAATATCTCTGGAAGCACTTTCTAATTTCCTCGGGTTTCTGAACCATTCTCCCTTCAATCTCTAGATTTGTAACAGTATTAAGTTTTTGTCTCTTTTTCAACTGCCATGCTAGCAGTTTCCCACACTTATTTGCTGATTCAAAGGATCTTTGTTTCATTTGTTTAATTTTCCATTCCACCTCTTGATTTATCAGTTTCAAATATTGTGCTTGGAAGAATTTCACTTCTCTCAGCACCTCCTTCGACTTTGGCCTAGATCTTAATTTTTTCTCTCCATCTCTTATTTTTTCCAATATCTTCTCCTTCTTTTCATTCCAGAATTTTTTCTTGATCGTATTTGTTGTATTAGAAACCCTCTCATGACTGCTTTACTTGCGTCCCAGATTATTCTTTTTTCCACAGTAGTATTTAAATTTATCTCAAAATAGTCCTTTAAAGTTTTTTGGGCCTTCTTAACAATCTTCTTGTCCCTTAATAAGGTGTCATTCATTTTCCATCTGAAGGATCCGGTTGTATTTAGTCTCAATTCCATTTTCAAAGCATTATGGTCGGAGCAGGTTTTTGGGCAGATTTCCACCTTTCTAGTCTTGGGTGCCAGTCCTCTAGTTATCCATATTTGGTTGATTCGTGTCCATGTCAGATGAGCTTCAGAAAAGAAAGTCCCTTCTTTTCCTAGGGGGTTCTTAACCCTCCATATGTCAATTAAGTCCACATTGTCAGTCATTTCAAAAAAAGTTTTAGGTAGTCTGCCATCTTTCGTTATGTTAGCACTTTGCGACTTATCCATATTTACAGACACAACCCCATTCATGTCACCCATCATGATGATGTTGTTATAGTCTAAGTAGTCCAGCATAATCTCATGCAGCTTCCTGAAAAATTCCGATTTTAAAACTTTTAGAAGCACATCTGGAGGCAACCCAGTATTGGGAAATTTTTAATGTTTGATGCTTTATTATGTTTTACTGTATATAGTTGTAAGCCACCCAGAGCGGTTGGGGCAACCCAGCCAGATGGGTGGGGTGTAAATAATAAAATTATTGCAATAATTATTATTACAATAATAAAAACAATTTAAAACAACGTACAATCACAGAAATAAGGTGGGTGCTAAAAACATACACCTCAAGTATCAAAAGCCAGAGTAAACAGATGCAGCTTCAGCATTCACTTGAACCTGTACAATGAAGGTGTCTGATGTACCACTACGGGGAAGGAGTTCCACAATTTAGGAGCTGCCATAGAGAATGCCCTCTCCCAGGCCACCATGCCCTGAGTCTCTGAGGATAGAGGAGCTACCAAGAGGCCCCCTCTGCTGATCTTAGCACTCAATAATGTCTGTAGGAATGGGAGGCAGTCTTCCAGGTATTTAGGGCCTGAGTCATCTAGGGCTTTAAACACTAACATAAGCACCTTGGGCTCAGAAATGAACTGGCAACCAGTGCAGCTATTTTAAAAAGGGGGCCATGTGAGTTGTGGCTGCTTGTGTTTTGGAGCAATTGAAATTTCTAAGTTGTCTTCAATGGCAGCCGCACCTAGAGGACATTGCAATGATCCAATCTGGAATTTACAAGAGCATGGAGCACAGTGGCCACATCATCTCTGACTGACAGGTGCCATAGCCAAGGCTTGAAAAAGCCACTGCCTGCCTTCCCAATAGCCTCTCAGAGAGATGTTCTCTCATGCCAGATGATGATATTAAAGTCCTAAAGCAAATATCTTCCTATCTGAAAGCACCTCACGTCTAAGACCTATGAAACAATGCTCTAGGAAATGGGACTATGGGTATGCAGAAGTCTGGAAAAGAAAACTTTCACACATGATGGTGTCTGTATGCTCAATTTCAGGGTTTTGAGTTGTTGTCCCCCTCCCCTTCCCTTTCCTTGATGGTCTTTCCTAGAGACAATAGCCAAAAGGAGGGGGGAATTAGCTCTGGTACCAACTGAGACAGAAAGGAACCACTATGATGTTCAACAAGTGTTCATGCGAATAAAAGCAATTAGGAATTAATTGCTGTGACCAAACAATACCTGTCAATGCACAGAGAAAGAAAAGAGCTAATTGTAAAACATTTCATATCCACCCCCCAAAATTATTCAAGGAAGAAAAGCACTGGCTATGCTTTTTAGCATGTATTCACAACAGAATGCTCTTAATGAGGGATCAGCAACCAGCATGGAGCTTTCCAGTATCTCCTATAGAAATCATGAAGATTCTCAGTAAATATCCCATCAAATATCCACAATCCAAAGGATGAGGGGGAGGCTGCTCACAGCATTTTGTATCCCTCCATCTTTTCCCATTCCTTTAGCTGTGGCAGCCATTATGTGCTATGCCACACACACCCCACAGCAGCTATTTTGTGACTGGCACCCATGGGACTTCCTCAAAATTCTGAACGGACATTTCGACTTTTCCTTTTATGTCCCTCCACCCCACTACTCAGAGGACTTATCCCCAGCACAGAATTAGCCCAAGACATTTTGGCACCTGAGGTGAACCTCAAAATGGCAAAAAAGCAAACTCTACCAGGGAAGAATATTTGTGGGGCCTGCCTGGTGTTTTTACATGAGTAGAATGTGTGCTTTTATTTAAAATGGTTCTCTGGGTTATTTGTGGGGCATAGGAATTCGTTCCTCCCCCCCCCCCCAAATATAGTCTGGCCCACCACATGGTCTGAGGTATGGTGGATTGGCCCACGGCTGAAAAAGGTTGCTGACCCCTGTCCTAGACAGACTTCGGTGTGAATCTACTTCTTTGTAAATCATGTAAATGGTCCTGCAGTAATTGTAACCCAATTGGGTTAAATTATTATCCTAATAAAAAAATTCCTCTGTGGCAGTTTGGTATACATACTTTGCTTTCTACACTCCTAACTGACTTCAGACTATTTCTGGAGAAATGTTTCAGCACATTTCTTTGTCAGTTTGCCTTCCATTCTGCATGACCTTATATTATAACCGACTGGAACAATGAGCTAACCATGGTCCTGATTACTAAAACCTTGCCTGGACTCATTCCGTGCTTGGCTAAGTACATCCTCATGGCCTCCAGCTTGAAACAGTTGTCTGATGGTGGCCTTAAACCATCTTTCCACAGGGCCTGCAAGACAGAGCTGTTCCACCAGGCCTTTGGTCAGGGCACAGCCTGACTCCCTTCTTTGGCAATCTTCACAGAATTTAAGCCCAATGGTTGCCATCATTTTGAGTTGAATTAATTTTATAATGAAATGATTTTAGAATATTGTACTATTTTATTGTTGTTAGCAGCCCTGAGCCCGGCTTCGGCTGGGGAGGGCAGGATATAAATGAATTTATTATTATTATTATTATTATTATTATTATTATTATTATTATTATTAGACAGTGTTCTCAAAGCTACCAACATGAGTTTGACCAAGCTGCGGGAGGCAGTGGAAGACAGGTGTGCCTGGCGTTCTCTGGTCCAGGGGGTCACAAAGAGGAGAACACGTCTAAACTACAACAATGTGTCTAAAGTCACCCCACCCCAAGAGACTTGGAAATATGGTCAAGATTGAAACTTTCCTTGTTAGGCCGAATAGCTGCTGTAAAGATGAATGTATTGCCGAAAATGTTATTTTTGTTTCAGGCCCTACAGATCGTGGACAAGGTGGAATGTTTTGGAAAGTGGCAGAAGGATATTTCTAAGTTTGTTTGGCAGGGCAAAAAGCCCCGAATAAAGTTTAAAATATTAACGGATGCGAAAGAAAGAGGGGGATTTGCCCTGCCAGACTTGAGGCTATATTATGAATCTGCAGCCTTCTGCTGGTTGAAAGATTGGATTTTATTGGAGAACACTGACGTCCTGGATCTGGAAGGGTTTGACAATGCGTTTGGGTGGCATGCATATTTGTGGTATGACAAGGTTAAAGTGCACAAATTGTTTAAAAACCATATTGTCAGAAGAGCAATTTGGAGGGTCTGGATAAAATACAAAGACTTATTGGAGAGTAAAACTCTGAGGTGGCTCTCACCGGTGGAGGCCAAGGCACGTAAGAGACCCAACATGGAGGCCCATTGGCCTAAATATTGGGAAATAATTGAAAAAACTGGAGACAATTGGAGGCTGCTAAGCTTGGAGAAATTGAAAACTAAGGTACGAGATTGGCTGCACTATGCGCAAATTCAAGAGGTATTTAAAATAGATAAAAAAGCTGGATTCCAGGTGGAAAAATCGAAACTAGAGACTGAATTGTTAGAGCCAAAAAGTAAGCTACTTTCGAGAATGTATAACTTGCTGCTTAAGTGGAATACACAGGATGAGACAGTCAAATCCGCTATGATAAAATGGGCTCAGGATGTGGGGCATAACATTATGTTTGCAGACTGGGAAAGGTTATGGAACACCGGTTTGAAATTCACGGCATGCACTGCCTTGAAGGAAAATATTATGAAAATGGTATACCGGTGGTACATGACCCCAGTCAAGTTAGCCAAGATATATCATCTGTCTGACAACAAATGTTGGAAATGTGGAGAGGCGGAAGGGACATTCTTTCATCTCTGGTGGACCTGCCCGAAAGTGAAGGCCTTCTGGGAAATGATCCATAATGAACTAAAAAAGGTACTGAGATTTACCTTACCTAAAAAACCAGAGGCCTTCCTTCTGGGCATGGTGGACCAGAGAGTGCTTAAGAAGGACAGAACCTTTTTCATGTATGCTACCACAGCAGCAAGGATCCTGATTGCAAAATATTGGAAGACACAAGATTTACCCACGCTGGAGGAATGGCAATCGCAGTTGATGGACTATATGGAACTGGCTGAAATGACTGGCAGAATCCGAGACGTGGAAGAAGAAACAACTGAGGAGGACTGGGAAAAGTTTAAGGACTATTTGAAAAAACACTATAAGCTGTATGAATGTTAAAAAATGCACCTTTCAGGAAATTCTAGCTTCAGCAAATGTAAGTTAATGAAATGAAAATTAAGACACAAGAATTCAGAGGTAAAATAATGAAATAACTTTATTGTGTTTTATTATAAAACATATAAGAATTGAGCTATAGTAAAATTGAAAATAGGGAACATGATAAAATGGAAGTTACAATAAGTTTTGAAATAAGTTAACAAATTGCTGATGCTTTATAAGACAGAGAACGCAGGGTTCAGAGGATGTGGGGAAGTCCTATAGATTAGATGGAAAAAGAATATGGAAATTTGTTATTTATATCCTTTTTTTCTTATAACCACTCTTTATTCTTTTTTCTGTATTTCTGTATCTTTAAAAAGCAATAAAAAATGTTTTTTAAAAAAAATAAAGTCACCCCACCCCACCCCGCAATCTGCTCTCGCAACTTCCTCTCACAATAGGAGAAGGAATTGCTTTACTAGTTATAAAGGTGCTTGCTGAAACTGTGATTGTCTATTAAATTTGAAAGGGGAGGGGAGCAAGGCTAAGATGGATGGACAGCCCTTTGGATTGTTCTGCCTCCCTGTTCATTATAAGGCTCCAATGTGACAAATGGGCTGGCACTACAGAATGCCATACATTTAAGGGAGAAGAAGATAATGAATTTTTTTCCACTTCACCAATCAAACACATAACAGCAGAAGGGTCCTTGTCAATTCCCTCTTGATTTATGGAACGGCCCTCTATGGGTACCTGTGACCCTGCCTAGCCAATCAGCAGGAGTAGCAGCAGGGAATGACCCAGCTTGGAACATGTTGTCCTCCTGCTGGATGGATAGGAAAGCTGTCTTCTAGCCAGGGGTATTCAAGCCTCTTTTTTTGTACCCTTGATGGAGACAATATCTCTGTAATCTCAGGCCAGAAACTGCCATGTGCCCTTTCTCTAGCTCTGGTGATCAAACAATTGGGAAAAGAAGGAGATGGTTTCACTCTTGCATGAAAAAGCTGCCTCTGTAAATTTTTTTTCCCTCAGTCTTCAGTGCTTCACCTCTTAGCTCACTGTCGTGCTCTCTGTGTGAGGCTGCCCTTGAGCCTGGTCAAAAAGCTGCAGCCACTGCAGCATGTGGCAGTCAAAATGCCAGAGAGGCCTGATAGCCAACAACATGTAACACCATAATTAAAGCATCTGCACTGATTGCCCATCTTCTGCTGAGCTAGGTTTGAGGTCCTTGTGTTGATTTGCAAAGCCTTTGATAACCTAGGTCCAGGATACTTAAGGGCCACCTGAGCACTTAAACCCCAGTTCATTCACTGAGAACCACTAGAGGAATCCTGAGTAGCAGGCAGTGCATGTGGCGCAAGGGTACCGTTGCTCTTCTGGCTTCTCAAGACAGTAGATCACTGTCACTTACTAAGAGGAAGAGAGGAAGGGTGACACATGGGGAGCTTGATGTACTTCATTTATATGTATATATATATATATGATATTTATTAAGGATTTCAAAATTACAAAAAAGAGAAGAAAAAAGAAAGAAAAAAAGATACATAAAAACCAATACAACAACAAAAAAGAAAAGAAAAATACAAATCCCATATTACATATCTTATCTTTCATTTGCTTGTTTCCTTGACCTCCTCACACCTCCCTTTTTGTATTCTAGCTTAATTAATTATTTCAGCAAATTCTTTCCATCTTTTTCAATTATTATTGAATAATTTATCTTGACAGTCTAACCTATTAATTAACTCAGCAAATCCTTTCCATCTTTCACCATATTCTGTTATTCAATTTGCCTTACTTTATTTAACCTTATCTTACCGTAAAATATCTTAAAACTTAAAACTTTATGCTTATTTATACATAACTCCTTATATCATTTCTACTAAAGCCAGACAATTTCATTCCAACATTTTCCCTAATATTCATTAATTTTACACTAATTCCCAAAATAAAAGTTTTTCTTTATAGACTTTCTTCCAATTTTCATCCAACGTCCCTTCTTCCTGGTCTCGGGTTATGTCAGTCCTTACTGTCCATTCCATCTAGTCCATGAACCTGGTAATCTTATGTCCGAGGCTCTTAAATCTCTTCCATGCCCCTTCTGCAGATCTTCTTCTTGTTGTTTATACTTGCACTTTTCCTTGTCTTTTGTTGGTCTCTTTCTTGATTTATTTCCTTTCTCAATGAGGAGTAGGTCTCTGGGGGACTCCAGCCCATAATTATCTCCATCTCCCCTCATCAGACCAGCCCATTTCCCACAGTGCCACTCCCCACAGTAATCAATATAATCCAAAAAATATTTAACAGCATATTTCAAAGTCCCTCCAAAGTTAAGAGCCTCCTCAGCTCCAGACTCCCCCTGGCCCACTCCAGATTCAATCTTCCAAAACAGCGGCTTATGCTCCTGCAGGGCCTCGGGTCTCTCCATTTGTATTGCTTGAGGTGCAACCGCAACCTCCTCCATTATCATCTGCCCTTGCACTTGCCCAGTCGACCCAGTTTCCTGAGTTGGTCCCTGTATGATTTCTGTGTCAATATTCCCTGTTTGTCCACATTCACTGACTACAGCAGTCATCAAATCCAACTTCTCATTCATCAAATCCATCTTCTCATGCAACTGGGGAGCTTGATGTACTTCAGCCCATGGAGGCAGATGAGCATTGGATTCACTCCACCACCATGCGCCATGCCAGGTTCTCCATGTCTCACCCCTCCCTCCTCACTTAGCCAGCAACCTGCTGTGTTGAGAAGTGCAGAGACCAATGGTGCACCACACATTTTCTCTGAAGGAAAGGCACTCCAGATTTCATCATAGCTTTTTCTTTACCTTTTAAAAATATATCTCCAGGAGAGATTTATTTGGAAGGTTTCTAAATGACTTTTCTGGTAGAGCCAATATGACAAAGACTCCAAAGCTCAGCATTGCCATGGATCAATAGTGATACATTATGACTCCTGTCTGGGATTCTGGATGCTCTATAACATTTCTGGGGGTGCTTGCTGCAGCTTTGACTTTTCCCATGAAGCTTATTTGAAATCTCACTCTCAAACAGTTCTATTTTTCAAGTGACAAATGACCACAAACTGAAGGGACTAGGAATTAGGTTTTAAAACAAATTGACAGGCTGGAATCATAATAAGTCACATAGACCACAGAATAGCTAGAAGTTCAAAAGCAGAACATTTTTGAAACAACAGCAACAAATTATCAAGAGATACTTGAAACTGTCACAGCCTCCCACATAAGAAGCGGGGAACCTTATCTTAGCCCTGGGGTCACTCCTGAGCAAATTTCCTGGCGATTCATGCCAGTGGTGGTCATGGACAACAAGTGTGAATCTTGCCTTTCTTCAGTAGGCTGCCCCATGTAGATCTCACAGACGGGATGAGGAAATCCCAAAGAGAGGGGAGAAGAGACCAGTGAATTGGAGCTAGATGCCCCAGTGGAGGGGGATGGCATGTGCAGGATGAAGGAGGTGAAACTGGGGCCTCATAAAATGTTTGATCTGGAGGAAGGAGAGGGCCAGTGACCAAGGGAGTCAGGAGCTGGAACCTGAGGAAAGTTCAAGCAGATTGTCAGAGAGGGATCCCACCCCTATGTTGGTTGCCTGTAGTCAGGCACCTCCTAAAGAGTCACTGCTTCCAGTCCCTCCTGTCCCTCCTGCAAGTAAGGAGTCAGATACTGAGCCAGAATGTCCATCAAAAAGGACATGGAGGTGCCATTTTTGGTGTGAACAAACCACACAGGCCCTGCCCACTCATAGAAGAGCCCATTTGCTTGCCCGGAGATACCCCTCATCTGCCACACTAAAACTTGTGCTTACCCCACGCTTGAACAGGAAGAGGTAGGGGCCATGGGGTTTGTTGGGTCAAGGCCTTAGTTCATGCTTAGCCATGAAATTCACCTGCTGCACCTTCAACCTTTGTCTATGTATCACTTAGATTTATGCATTAAAGAATCTGGCAGAAACAGAAGCCTGAGTTTGAATTCTTCAACCAGCAGCGAGGCCCAGAATGTATTTTAGCATTGCAAGTGTTAGAGGTTTCTACATGCACTTTTCTCTATCCAGGCAAACTATTCTAGTTAAAAGGGCGAGGAAGGCTGCATTTGACCCAAGGTTCTGCATCCCCCATCACACTTCCTTAGTACTCAGGGTTTGTTGCGGAAGTGCCTTAATCAATTTAATTCCATGTCCCCAGCCAGTAGTGAGTGAGACTGAGCACCTGCTTTTATTAGGTTTAGCAAAAGTACTTGCTTTGGTGTTTTTGGCTTTTTGCAACCTACAATTTAATTCCCAGCTTGAAAGGAGTTCCTGCCAGCTTTGTTTTCTCCAAGGGAGTAACAAGCAAAGCTGTTTCATAATTCATGGGCATGTCAAAGAAACAAAAGCAGAGTCTGTTGAAATGCCACAGCCACCTTGCAATGTGTCTTTTGCAGATTAGATGCCAGAACTGAAATGTGCTACAGAGGGGTGGCCAAGGACCCCGTGTTAGGAATTCTGATTCCAGGAATTTTGAAATGAAGGTGACTTCTTTCCAAATGCTGCATGAACCCATGGACACACATACACACACATTCCTCAAATATTGCCTTTATGTGCTACCTAAACCACAGAGGTCCTTGGATGGGGCACTTTTGGTGGTCCAACATGCCCCTGACATTGCTCTGGGTTTTACCTTTAGCAAGGCAAGCCTTGCCCTGTGGAACTCTTTGCCAATGGAAGTTTTGCAGGAGCCATCCGTACTCATTTTTACATATCTTCTGAAAACAGTTTTATTCAGACAGGTGTTATAATCTTGAGATTCTTTGCCAAGCAGCTTTCCCTGATGCGTTTGAAATTTTCAGTTGCTTTTACTATAATATTGTGTTTTTAGTTTTAATTCCACATTGTGGTTTTTTATACATGAAAATTCAGTAAGTAAGCAAGCAAGCAAAAATTTTAAAAAACTCAACATCTCACCACTTGAAAGTAAAGGACAAGGGATGTAGCTCAGCGGTAGAGCACCTGATTTGCATGCAGAAAGAACCAGGTTCAATCCCCAAAAGGGCTGAGAGAGACCCCTGATCTGAGGCCCTGGAGAGCTGCTGCCAGTCAGTGTGGAACACCTGCTTTGCATGCAGAATGTCCTAGGTTCAGTTCCCAACTCTGATGTGCTGTGTCTGAAACCCAGGAGAGTTGCTGCCAGTCAGTGTAGACAATCCTGAGATAGATGTAGTGAAGGTATGACTTGGTGGAAGGTAGCTTCCTGTGGTCCTATGATGGCAGCCCAGTTAAGCCAAATGAAAAGCACCTGGGGGCCCATGAGCCAAAATTGACACAAAAACCCAATTTTGTATGCCCCCTCCAACAACCACACAAAATCTTCATTCAGATGTGATCAAATTCTTCCTGATGTCCCACTCAAAAGCATTTTCACAGGAAGCTGTCTACTTCCTACACAGACCATCAGTCCATCTACCCTAGCATTGCCTACCTGGACTTCAACCCACCTCCAGCTTCAACAGTCCTGCTGTGGGCAGGTGTCCATTTCCCACCTGGACATCCTTCTCATTGGTGTTCTTTCTCATATTATGTTGCATGAAACATATGCTGCCGAATGGCTTTAAGAATCAAGCAGGATTATGCACAATAAGCCTAGTCATTGAGACATTGGAAGCAAACTCATTAACCTGAGCCAGCCAGTAATTGTCAGTTTGGGAAATGTCCCTTGAATACCCTGATGGCTCATACATGAAAGAACGACTGGCTCAGCAACTTTACTAAAATGGATCCTGCTTTTGTGCAAAATACACTTTCAATTGGCTCAGGAAACCAAATATTTCACAGCTGCTCATGGACACCGAGTCATCCCAGCCTGAAGCTATAGAAAGGAATTTCACTAAACACGACCAACTTCTCTGTGCTATTATACCCACTGCAATTTTAAACAAAGGAGAGTGTACAGCAGGGGTCACCTTTTTAGTCCCAAGGCAAGTTTGGAATTTCTGAGCAAGTGCTGTGAGAGCCACCCAGACTGCTCACTTCTCTCTCCTGGATCTGTGCATGCACACATGTAATTTTTTTTAAAGGGATCTGGATAAAAGTCTGGCCTATTCCACAGTGCAGTGAAGCAAGAAAAAGACTGACTGGGGTGTAAGACTGGGACAGTGTTCAGACTGGACACAGGGCACTGAGAAACCAGACTGAAACTAGCAAAATTAATTTCAATAGGGACAAATGTAAGGTTCTGCACTAACAAAGGAAGTACCAGCAGCACAAATATAAAATGGGAAGTACTTGGATTGTCATGAGTGCACATGAAAAGGATCTAGGGGGTCTTAGCAGTCCACAAATTTAACATTTCAACAGTGTGATGCAGCAGCAAAAACAGCTAATGCTATTCTAGGCTGCATCAACAAAAATACAGTGTCCAGGTCAAGGGAAGTAATAGTCCTGCTCTATTCTGTCTTGGTCAGACCACACCTATGTGGTCTGACCTAGTCCTGTGTCCAGTTCTGGGAACCACAATTTAAGAAGACTGTTGACAAGCTGGAACGTATACAGAGAGTAACCAGTATGAGCAAGGGTCTGGAAACCAAACTTTATGAGGAAAGGCTGAGGGAGTTGGGTATGCTTAGCCTGGAAAAGAGTAGACTGAGAGGAGATATGATAGCCATCTTCAAATATTGGAAGATGGAGCAAGCTTGTTTTCTGAAGCTTCAGAGCATATGAACCAATGGCTTCAAGTTACAAGAAAGGAGATTCCAACTAAGCATCATGAAGACCTTTCTGACAGTAAGAACTGTTCAGCAGTGGAATGGTCTCCCTCAGGAAGTTGTGGACTTCACTGGAAGTTTTTAAGCAGAAGTTGGATGGCCACCTGTCATGGATGCTTTAGCTGAGATTTCTGCATTGCAGGACGTTGGACTAGATGACCCTTGGGGTCCCTTCCAACTCTACAATTCTGTGATTCTATTATTCTATGAATCATGAAAGCATGGTACCACACAATCATAAAATCATGATATATTGATATCACACTATGATTTCATGAAATCATGATACCACACAATCATGAGATCATGATATCTTGATTTTGCACTACGGTTGTGTGGTAGCATGGTTTTGTGAAATCATAGTGTGATATCAATATATCATGATTTCATGATTGTGTGGTACCATGATTTGTGAAATCATGATTCTGTGGTATCATAGTGTGGTATCATGATTTCATTATTATATGATATCATGATTGTGTGATATGATTTCATGATATTGTATCACAAAATAATGATATCATAAAATTGTGATATCATGCAATCGTAATATTCAAAGGGTGTATGTGGTATTACAGGAGAGGTACCGTGTTGGTCCAAATATAAGACGTACCTGCAAATAAGCTGCACCTTTAAAATTGGAAGCTTATTTGTGGGTGTCTACTGCCCTGAATGGGGAGAGTGGTTGGAAGCCGTTGTCGCCGCTGGCACTCGGTTCAAATATTGGAAAATGGAGCAAGCTTGTTTTCTGAAGCTTCAGAGCATATGAACCAATGGCTTCAAGTTACAAGAAAGGAGATTCCAACTAAACACCAGGAAGAACTTTCTGACAGCAAGAGCTGTTCAACAGTGGAATGGTCTCCCTCAAGAGGTTGTGGACTCTCCTTCACTGGAGGTTTTCAAGCAGAGATTGCCCAGCCATCTGTCATGTATGATCTAGCTGAGATTCCTGCATTGCAGGTGGTTGGACTAGATAACTCTCGGAGTCCCAGCTCTAAAATTTTAGGATTCTGTGATTCTATGTGACCTCTTGAATTGCTCCAGAAGGGAATAAGCTGAAACTGAGACCTTATATCACAGGTAGGGAGCCTCTGGCCTTCCAGATGTTGCTGAATTACAACTCAGCCGCAGCAAGCATTGCCAATGGTCAAGGATGATAGAAGTTTTAGTTCAACAACATCCGGTAGGCCAAATGTTCCCCACACCTGCTTTATATGGTAGTAGCAGCCTGTTTGTTGGCACCACCTGTGTGTAAGCTGCTGCTTGACCTGAAATGCCCAGATTTCTCTAGTAGTATTTGACTGTGATGGAGCAAGAGTCTCAGTTTTATCTAGGTCTTCTTCAGTGGAGGCCTCTGAGTCACATCCTCTGCCACATCCTGAGGTTGAGAGGGGAGCACTGGCTCAGAAGTTTTATCTGACAACACAGCACATCTGGGGGGGCACCTAAATGCACATAATGCGTGTAGTCTCCATCTCCATCACCCAATGAAGAAAAATCTGACTCCTGGTCTCTGACAAAGTCAGAGCCAGTAGAATTAATGTGAGCCTTGGAAAGCACATAGAACTGAAAGAGGAAGTGAGGAAGAGAGCCATTATGTGCTATTTGTTGGTTGCCCAAATAGCAAAGATAAATTTGTAAACATGGCGGAAAACAATGGCTCTCAAAGTGAACCATTCACAGTGGGATCAGGTGTCGAACAGGGTTGTGTTATTGCCCCAACTCTATTCATTATTTTCATTGCCATGATCCTACACTTTGTCGAAGGGAAATTCCCCACCGAAGTAGAAATCATATATTAAACAGATGGAAAGCTCTTCAGTCTGAGCAGGCTGAAGGCAAAGAGTAAGGTTACCATAACTTCCATCATAGAGCTTCAGTATGCTGATGACAACGTAGTGTGTGCACACTCAGAGGATGACCTCCAAACCATCCTAAATATCCTAAATATCTTTGCAGAAGCTTACTAAAAGCTTGGCCTATCACTCAACATCCAAAAAACCAAAGTGCTGCACCAACATGTACAAAATAACCCCTCTGCAGCACCACAAATCCAACTCAATGGTGTAACGTTGGAAAATGTCAATCACTTCTCCTACCTAGGCAGTTATCTTTCCACAAGGACCAACATTGATGTTGAAATCCAGCATCGCCAGCATCTGTGAGTGCGGCTTTCTCCCAATTGAAGTGCAGGGTGTTTGAGGACCGGGACATTCACAGGGAAACCAAAATGCTTGTTTACAAAGCTATTGTACTACCAACCTTATATATGCTTGTGAAACATGGACCACTTATAAACGCCATCTCCAACTCCTCGAAAGATTCCATCAACGGTGTCTCAGAAAAAAATTACACATCACTTGGGAAGACAGGCGAACTAATATCAGTGTACTGAAAGAAGCAAAGATCACCAGTGTGGAAGCAATTATTCTTCAACATCAACTACATTGGACTGGTCATGTTGTGCCTGATGATCGTCTTCCAAAGCAACTACTCTATTCCAAACTTACAAATGGAAAGTTTAATGCTGGTGGTCAACAAAAGAAGTTTAAAGACTGTCTCAAAGCAAATCTTAAAAAGTGTAGTATAAACACCGACAACTGGGAAACACTGGCCTGTGAGCGCTCCAATTGGAGAACAGCCTTTACCAAAGGTGTCATGGGCTTTAGAGACACTCAAACTCAGGACACAAGAGAGAAACATGCTAAGAGGAAGGCACGCTTGGCAAATCCACACCATGATCAACTCCCGCCCGGAAACCAATGTCACCACTAAAGAAGGACGTGTGGATCCAGAATTGGCCTCCACGGTCACTTACAGACTCATTGTTAAAACTGTGTTTATGGAAGACAATCTTACTCTACGAGTGATTGCCAAAGAAGATGCTTCAGTCTAATCAGTGCATGAAGGCTTTAAAACCATAAAGTGTGTTGTCCTGCCATACTTATCTTATGTCTCTTTCTCTCACCTTGGAAGGAAATGGGTAACCAAGTCTTTGTTATTTTCTCTCTACATGTGGACTTCAACATTTGAGGTCTGAGCTGGTTGCTCCAGGAGGAATCTCCCAGGTGTGTGCATAACAGAGGTTACCAAGCTGATGAGGAGAAGTGTGAGGTGATAGAAAGGAAGCTTGGGTTTCTGGTGAAGGGTTTTCTGGGAAGAAGAAATGTTATGTACCAAGCTTGAATCCTAGAACAATAGGCAGGTAGGATCCTAGAATGCAACGACTGATTGGCCTGCAGGAGAAGACCAATCAGGCTCCAGGAGGGAAGCAGAATCAGCCAGTCAGACGGGACCTATTGTATAAATAATGTATATAAAGCCCGAGGTTTGGGGGGAAACTCATTCATTGTTTTACGAGCTGCAATAAAGATCATGAAATCACTACGCAACTCCGAGTATATTTCAAGAAAGGAAATGGATAGAACTCCATGTGGGAGGAGCTGAAGGGTAGAACCATCTTAGGAGACTGGGAGAGAGGCATAGGAATGCCATGCAGAATGCCTTGGGCTGTAATGCTGCTGTGAGAAACAATCCCAGCTTGTGAAGTAATGCTGTGAACTCTCTCTCTCAATGGAAGACTCTAGATGTATATAGGCTCAAACTAAACCATGTATCTTAAAATGCTACAGCCTCTGCCATGTCTGAACTCCCAAAGGAAACACAACCCTGGCTGAGGGCCAGGAACCACTAGACTCTTGCTATCACTCAGCAGGGATTGGGGTGGCATGTAGCAATATCATATTGGAAGGTGAGCAGGTGAACAAGCCTAGATGGCTGTGAGTGCTGCCAGAGAAACATGGGAGTTAGCATTGTCCTATGGGTTAACCTCAGGGGATGTGGCTTGTTCCTGAACTATATACTTCTGGAGGGTGGAAAAACAATGCAATTTTCCATTTTGCTCAGATGAGAAAGGGGGGTGGATCTAAGAAGCTCTGGGGGCTAGGTTAGGATTCCAACAAGCCAGAAACATTTAATGTTGAGTGCTGATTATCCACTTCTGAGAGCATTCAACCAAAACAGGCCAAGCACAAAGGAGGTATGAACAATCCATCCCCACAATCTCTTAGGAACAAATGGATCCAAAACCCTTACACTGGATTCTTTCCATCCTTTAATTATCCTTGGAAAATATAATTCAGATAGCTGCAGAAATAAATTTACATGCAATTTTACCACCTCCCAAGAGTTCCAGCAGATGGGTGTATTTGCACTAATAATGAAAGGAACAAGACGTACAAAATACAGGCATCTTCAAAGCCCAACTGTTAACTTGTACACCATACACTTGGTTGGTCTGTTAGCACTTTTAGACAGAGAAGAAGTTATTGATTCATCACCAGTTGAAATGTTTATGAACATCCTAGAATATGCTCCACCAATGAACATGTAGCTTACATAATATAAAAAATAACTATTAGACTAAGGTTACCAGACGTCCCCGTTTCCCGGGGCAGTCCCTGGACTTACAAATCAGTCCCCATACAAAATCCATTGAAGTTGAAAAGTGTCCCCGGATTCATTGAAAAAATCTGATAACCTTATATTAGTCTATTTCATGGCCTATGATATAAAACCCTGTAACTTGTACCAAGGGCATTGAATCCTGCCAGAAATGTTTAATTACCAAGAACTAATTTTTCATTAGCAAGAACAGAGCAAGCATGGTTAATTTTTGATTACTAATATCCTAGGAGGAACACTTCAGGGTATTTGTTTGTCATTTCCCAGCTGGTTTTAAAACTGGATATTAATTTATAATTTCTAGTGACTGCCTGGGGGGGGGGGGGTTCTATCTCAGCCAGCCTTGTTGGTTTTTTTTTTAAAGTACTTATTTAATACATTTTTATTCTGTCTTTCCAATTAGTTTTTCAAGGCAGTTAACACTAGAAATGCAAACACAAAAATATAAATAGCAATAAATAGTAAAAGTACAGGTCAGTTGAAGGGAGGCATCAAATAATAAAACAATTTTGACCTGACACCTAAAGAAGAGAAGTATGAGCAGCTGGAAAGCACATATGGGAAAGCCTCCATTGCTGGTAGCACCCTTCCACTCCAATAATGGAAGCATCCAGAGGAGGGGGTCCAGACTATTTTCAGGTGGGGTTCAGTTGCACCCAAGTCAACCAGCTATAAATCCACCTAACAGTTACCTTGTTTTTAAACAGGGGATGTGTAAGTGCAACTGTAGGAAAGTTGGAAACTGCCTTAGACTGAGTCAGACGATTGGTCCAACTAGCTGAGCATTGTCTACACTGATTCTCCAGTGGCTCCCCAAGATTTAAGGTATGGAAAATTCTCAATCATACCTGGAGATGCCATTGGAGATTGAAGCGGAGGCCTTCTAGTTGCAAAGCAGATGCTTTATCACTGTGTTATCACCCTACATACTCACTGGATGATTCATTTGGACACTACTATGTTGACAACCTCAACCATCACATCTTCTCCAGAGGTCAACAGTTGGCCCGAGGGAGAAAGTATCTCTTGATCTCACACCATTAGTGAAGACATCCATGCTTAAAGTGATCGTTTTTGATCAGGTAAAGAACAAGTGTACCCAACAGCAATGCCAAGGCTGCTTGCCAAGCTCATTCTCTGTATGGGAGGATAAGCTAAGTACAATTGGCAGCAAGAGCATTCTGGCTTATCTTAACTTCATGTCTTGATTGTCTGGGGCCATTTGAATCAAGGCAGCTGATACGTTCCCCCCCACTGGTAGCAGCATTAAGGAAACTAAAAGTGATAAATACATTGTTTCTTAATTGTTCCAGCTCTAGAAAGGGTGCAATCCTGTACGGGTGTTAATGGAGAAAGCCATTGTGCTTCTATAATAAACATGCATTATGACTGATGTGAGTAGACAAGGGAAAGATTTCTCACAGCATCTCACAGTGATGTCAGAAGCACTGTCTGATTAGCAGCTGACCACAGCCCACCTTACTCAACTGCCCCCCCCATTGCAAGAGAGAGAGAGAGAGATTTGCTAACTGAATGAATAATTAATTTAGATCTCTTTTTTCTTTTTTATATTTCAAGAAAACACCCTTTATTTTTATGTTTCTGAAAATACTTGCAGTGAACAATCCTCATATACCACCACCTCAAAAAATCCATGCATATCCAATGTGAATAATATATCAAACATTAATCAGGTTTGTGTAATATATTAGAGTTGATTACAGCAGCTAAGTTCCTTCTATGCTCTGTTTTAACAGATTGTCCCAGAGTGATCCGTGGGTAGCTGGTGGTAAGGAGACAACATTGTCCTTTCCAGTATATTGAATAGACATGTGTTTCAAAATCATATTTGATCTTCATGTTCCTTAGTGCTCTATGACACTTCGCTGGTTTCTGAATAAAAGCCATGTTTCAGTTTATCCCACCATACCTCTAGAGTAAAGTTGGTACCTGTTTTCCAATAGTGTATTAATAGATTCCTAGCTGCAGACATGAAAAGGATTAGTATACATAATTCTTATGGTCATCTGTAAACAGATTACAAACTAAGTGCTGGTAATACTGACCCATAGCAACATAGGAAAATATACTGAGTCACACCATTGGTGCAGCTAACTCAGTACTATCTCTGCTGACTGGCTGCAGCTCTCCAAGGTTCTAGAGAGAAGAACTTCTCAGCCCTAGGCTAGCTGGAGATGCATGCAAAGCAATTGCTCAACCATTGAGCTACAGTCTCTCTCTCTCTCTCTCTCTCTCTCTCTCTCTCACACACACACACACACATACACACACACACACACACACACACACACAAACACACAACCTCCCAATGAATCCAAGTGGCAATCTAGGAAGGCTCCAAGCCGAAAGCAGCAACCAATGACAAGCAAAGACAACCCACATGAATAAATATGTTCATTATCCTCTATGAAGCATAGACAATATTGAGCTAGCTGGACCAATGGTTTGACTCCTTTTTTTATTATTTATTTTTTATTTGAAAAAATTTATTTACAAAGAAGTCACATATCATAATAAAAACATATACATATATATGCTTACAAGAAAAAAGTAATGGAAAAAAGAGAAAAGAAAAAGGATTACAAGAGAAAAGATAAAAGAGAAGATGACGAACAAAAAAAAAACGATAAAACAGACTTCCGTCCAACTCGGTCTTGGATTACATATCCTTAGGTGAACTTTGCAGTAGAACTAACATTAGTTTTATACATCGAAGGTATTAATTATCATCTGCTGTTATGTTAGTGATTCCCATATTGGTCTCAACATAAATTAAAAATTTATTCCATTCATCTTTAAGTTTCCTTGTATTATTTTGCCTTAATTTCTGTGTTAGTCTCGCTAATTCTAAATATTGATATAGCCTCACTTGCCACTCTCCAATCGTGGGCATATCAGGGGATTTCCATTTTTGTGCAATTAGGATCCTCGCTGCGGCCATGGCATATTGAAAAAAGGTTTGATCTGATTTTCCTATTTCCTCGCCAATCATACCTAAGAGAAACAACTCAGGGATTTTGGGAAAGTTATACTTCAGAATTTTTTTCAATTCATCGTAAATCTTTCCCCAAAATTCCTTCACTACATCGCAGGTCCACCATATGTGGAAAAAGGTCCCAACCTTGTCTTTACATCTCCAGCAGTTGTTATCAGCAGTTTTATACATCTTTCTTAACTTTGCTGGGGTCAGGTACCATCGGTACATCATTTTCTCTAAGTTTTCTCGGAGGGTTATACACGCTGTAAATTTCATACCTTTCCTCCAGAGTGTCTGCCATTTATTATACTCAATATTATGTCCAAAGTCTCTATCCCATTTTACCATCACACCCTTCACCAAATCCTCTCTAGTATCCCATTCCAATAATTGTTTATATAGTTTGGAGAGGAGTTTATCATTACTCTCTAGGATTTCCACCTGGAATCTTGATTTTTTATCACTCATCCCCAATTTCTTGTGCTCATTCCATAGTGCATTAATCTGGTGGAAGTGTAACCATTCTTTTATCTTGTCTTTCAACTCTTCATAAGACTTCACCTTCCACCCTTCTTCAGTCTTAACTAAAAGATCCTCATAGGTCCATCTTTCACCCATCATGTTTGTTTTTTTTATTTTGATAATGTCAACTGGGGAGAGCCACCTAGGGATCCCTTTTTCAATCAATTTTTTGTACCTGTTCCATACCTCCAGTAATGAGCCTCTAATTATATGATTAGAAAACCCTCTGTGGACCCCACCTTTCTCCTGCCACAGGTAGGCGTGCCACCCAAACCTGATATCAAAACCCTCCAGATCCAGTAAGTCAGTATTTCTAAGGGTGGCCCAGTCCTTTACCCAACATAAACAAGCTGCCTCATAGTACAGCCTTATATTCGGGACTGCAAAGCCACCTCTCTCTCTTATGTCTGTTAGGTATTTGAACTTTATCCTGGCTCTCTTCCCCTGCCATATAAACTTAGTCAAAAAATTTTGCCAGTTCCTAAAACGGGTGATGCCTTTAATTATCGGAATATTTTGAAACAAAAACAATAGCCTCGGAAGAATACACATCTTAATCGCTGCCATCCTCCCTGTCCATGAGAGCTTCAGCCTATGCCAGGAATCCAGATCTTTTTTAATTTCCTGCCAAATCTTGTCATAATTATCTTCAACCAAATTTATATTTTTCGGTGATAGCCAAATTCCCAGATATTTTACTTTATTCACAATTTTTATACCAGTCTTTTGCTCCAATTGGGTTTTGTCCTGATCAGCCAGATTCTTTGTTAAGATTTTTGTTTTCTTCCTGTTTAATCTGAATCCTGACAATCTGCCAAATTCCTCCAATAGTTCTACCACCTTACAAGCGCTATCTACTGGATTCTCCAAGGACAGGACTAGGTCGTCGGCATAAGCCTTCAGCTTAAATTCCTTCTTCCCAATTCTTATCCCCTTTACATTTGCTGCATCTCTTATTCTGTTTGCAATAACTTCCAAAACCATTATAAATAACAGGGGGGATAAAGGGCAGCCCTGCCTTGTACCTTTCATGATCTTAAAGGGTTTGGTCAGATTGTTGTTTATGATCAGCCTGGCCTGTTGTTCTGAATATATTGCTTTGATACCTTTCATATAGGGGCCTTCTATACCTGCCTTTTCCAAACAAAATGATAAAAATTCCCAGGAAACATTATCGAAGGCCTTTTCGGCGTCTATAAAAATTAATGCCGCTGGGGTGTCTATCCTCATATCTAGGTATTCAATGATATTTAATATCTGGCGAACGTTATCTTTCTGATGTCTATTAGGGAGGAATCCCGCTTGGTCCTTATGTATATGTTTCATTAATAGCCTCTTAAGTCTACTTGCCATAATATCGGCAAAAATCTTATAATCACTATTAAGCAATGAAATTGGCCTATAATTTTTTATATCTGTTTTTTCAGTTTCCGATTTTGGAATCAAAGTTATATATGCCTCCTTCCAAGAACCGGGGATCTTTCCTCCCTGGAGGATGTTATTAATCACATCTCTAAGCACCGGCGCTAGGAGTTCCCCTAGCGTTTTATAGTATTTTGAGGACAGACCATCCGGCCCGGGAGCCTTTCCATTTTTCATCCTGTTAATAGCCTCCTTGATCTCATTTACTGTAATTTCCTTATTTAGTTGTGTTCTATCCTCCTCCGATATGTATTTCCCTCTATTTTGATCCAGATAGTTTTTAATTTCTACACTATCTTCCGCTCCTCTCTCGTACAACTTTTCGAAAAACTGAACAAACCTTTTTTCTATTTCATCTGGGTCTTCTATAATGCTATCTTCCATTATTATTTTATTTATCACATTTTGTTTCCTTCTTTTTCTTAACTGCCACGCGAGTAACTTCCCCATTTTATTGGCCGATTCAAAATACCTCTGCTTCATAAATTTGATTCTCCATTGTGTCTCTTGATTTAATATAGCTGAATATTGGGACTGCAATACTTTTGAGGTTCGAATAGCGTCATCATCTGCCGGGTTTGTAGTCAGTTTCCTCTCGCATTTTCTCAGCTGAGTGAGAATATCTTCTTTCTTTTGTTCCCTTAATTTCCTCCTATAATTATTTTGTTGAATTAGGATACCCCTCATGACCGCCTTACTGGCGTCCCATACAGTATCTATGGTGGATTCCTTATTCAAATTTAAGTCCAAATAATCTTTTAGAGTACCTTTAACCCTTTCCTTCACCTCTTCAATTTCCAATAAATTTTCGTTCAGCCTCCACCTATATTGTCCCTTCATCCCACTTTTTATTTCCATAACCATGGCACAATGATCAGAGAGTGTCCTAGGTAGAATTTCACATCTCTTTACCCTCAATGTAAGATTTCTTCTCATCCAAATCTGGTCAATTCTGCCCCAACTTTGATGGGGTTCTGAATAATGAGTAAACTGTTTAGAAGTGGGGGTTTTATGCCTCCAGATATCGATTAAATCTAGATTTTCCTCAAGATCATTAAAAGATTTCGGCAGTTTTCCTCTGTTTAGTTTCCCCCTCTTTTCACTCCTGTCCAGATCCGGTACTGGAACACCATTCATATCCCCGAGCAGGATTAATTTATGCACTTCTAACTCTAATAAAATACATTCAAGCTTCTCAAAAAACTCTGCTCTGTTTGTATTCGGGGCATAGACCGTCACAACATTAATTTTTCCCCCCCGGAAATTTAATTGGATCCCTAAAATTCTTCCTTCTTCATCTTTACAAATCAGTACGGGCTCCCACTTCTCTTTTACATATATCACTACTCCTTTTTTTTTGTTTACCTCCGAGTTAATAAACTCTACTCCCAGTTTTTTATTCATCAAAATATGTTTATGTTTCTTCGCAATATGAGTTTCCTGAAGGCAAATTACATCGTAATTCTTATTTTTCAACACTCTCTCAATTTTATTCCTTTTAGCTTTCTCATTCAGCCCATTCACATTCCAGGATAAAAATTTTAATGTATGTGCAATTGTTTTCCTTTATCTGTTACGGTTTCTCTGGCCGGGGTCCCGGACTAGAATCTACCGCCTCTATTCCCTGAGGGCTCCCCCTCCTCTGCCGTCTTTTCTCCCACAACGGCCTCCTCGTCTTCCTCCTCTGTTTCCACTACCCTGTCCTCCCCGCCCCGCCCTCCCCCCCTCCACCTCCTCTCCCCTCCTCCTCCTCTTCCTCCTTGCTCCTAGGTCTATTCTCTGTCCTTCCCAAGTCCCTCTCATACCTTCTCAAAAACTTCTCAACCTCCTGTGTGTCCATCAGTCTGAATTTTTTATCTTTATAAAAAAAAGGTAATCCCTTCCGGGAACTCCCATCTAAATTGTATCCCGTTTCTCTTCAAAACGGCTACCACTTGTTTGTATCCCTCTCTTTTACGTAATAACCTGACCGGTATTTCTTTGTAGATAATAATAGGTCTTCCATCAATTCTTAAGCTATTATGGTAGCTCGTTCTTAAAATTAAGTTTTTCATTTCCACTGAGTTAAAGATCACTAAACAATCCCCCAAGAATTTATTCGTTTTTAAGTGTTTAGGTCTTGACATCCTAAATACATTCTCTATAGAGAGGGCCATCTCTTCCTCTCCTATACCTAGCCATTTAGAGAGTTCTTTAATCATTTTTCCTCTTATATCTTCATTTCTTTCCTCTACTACTCCCCTAAATTTCAGATGAAGCTGTTTTTGTCGCATCTCTGCCATGGCTAGATTATCCCAAATCCTATCTTGTGAGCTGTTTAATTCTCTTAACTCTTCTTTCATCTTCATTGTCTCTTTTTTCTGTTCCCTCATCTCTTTCTGTAGCTTCTTATTAGATTCCTCAATTAATTTGGACTTAACAGAGAGGTCTTGAATTTTAGTTGAGAGTTCTCCCACTGCTCCTTCTATCTTTTTATCAATCATCTCCTGTACCTCTCCTAGCTTGCTTTCCATGTATAATACATTTTGTTTAAATTCCTCCTTTATTTTCGCCCACAAATTGTCTAAATCTTTAATTTCTTCCTGGCGGGACAACTTCCTTTCCCCCGGGGTCCCGCCCCCTTTCTTCCACTCCTTTCCGTCCTTCCCCGTCATTTCCAAATCTTTTCCCCAGCCAATTCACTTCCCCTCCCGCCCCTACTTCCTCCCCCCCTTAGATCCCCTAGTTCTCAGCGATATCAACAATTATAGGCAAAAACAAAGCAGAAATAAGACAGTTTTCCAAACCAAATATAACCAGTCCCTTCAGTGTTACGTCCAAACGTAGTCCCCAGACACCCCGGAGCAGAGTTCTGTAAAACGTCCAGAGAGGGATGCAGGAGATATGATACGGGGTGACTCGACCCAGAATCCTGACGTTGTCTTTCAATTCACTCTCGCCAGTCCAATTTCCCCCACTTGTCCTGAGTCACGAGGCAGTAAAGATTAACTGTCCGCAATCAAGCTTTAAAGGTGTATTGTCCACTTTGATCTAATTTACTCCAATTCAAAGTCTCCTTTCTATATGCCGCCGTCAGTATCCAGGTCGAGGTGATATACACAGATTTTTCTAAGCCGCGTGGAGCTAATCCAAGAGCCACACAGCCTCGTCAGTTTTAACCCCCTTAGTCCACGTCCGACCGCCGGAGGTTTCCTCCCCCAGACGAGGGAAGGAGGGGTGAAAAAGGAGAGGGAGCAATGGCGTAGGAGGAACGGAGAGGGGGGACAGTGCGGAGGTCTTCACACTTTATACCTCTCTCTCCTCTTTGCTACCGCCTCTTTCCTGAAATGATCCGTCCGCTCCTCAGAAATCCTCAACATACAGTCTATATTCCTTCCAGGGGAGGCGTAAGGAACACCCGGAGTGTTAATTAAGAAAAATATAAAAGCAGGAGGCAGCTTGAGCAACATAAACATAAAAACGTAAAAACGTGCAGCAGCCTAAGGAACAACAACGTAAAGAGAAAAAAAAAGAAACACCCCGCTTGAGCGGCGTAGGCAGCACAGAAGGGCAGACTATGAGCCCACAAAAGTTTGATTGGTCCTTATTGTCCGCTAAGGCTCCAAACTTCTTTATCCGTTTTGTAATTCTTAAGGTCTCTTTTAGGCAAGTTAATCTCACTTCACAATTCACAACTTAAAGGTACACTCACTCAGACAGACTTTGCAAGACTTCCTCATACCGCCGACTTCCCTCTGCGCCATCTTAATTCCGTCACCGAGAGAACTCCCAGACACGATTCAAAAAAAAAGTACCAGGCATCCCGCAGCTCCACTACTAGCTTTACGCTTTTAAAAGAGCGTTCTGAGAGACGCTACGACACGCTGCGGGTCCCTTTCTTATCTTTAGGAAGCCCGTCGCCTCTCCAGGCTGGAGCTCGAGGCGTCGCGCTGCGGAGTCGGAGCTTTCCCCAAATTGCGCTAGCGGTCCCCCGTCTTCTCGCCCTGTCGGCGCAGAGAGGTAACACAACCGCTTCCACGCTGCTGGGAGCCTGTCCCCTAAGGGTACCCCCCTTAGGGTTTTCGGGTTCGCTGCGCCCTAGCGACTCCCCCAAGCCTCCACGACGCCCAGAAATCTGAGAGCCGGTTCTCTGCGCTCCCTCCCTGGCTGCGACCGGAACCGGAAGTCTGTCAATGGTTTGACTCCTATAAAGCAACTTCCCATACTGCTCTGTACCTCTAGGCCAGGCATAGCCAAACTTGGCCCTCCAGATGTTTTGGGACTACAATTCCCATCATCCCTGACCACTGGTCCTGTTAGCTAAGGATGATGGGAGTTGTAGTCCCAAAACAGCTGGAGGGCTGAGTTTGCCGATGCCTGTTCTAATGCTTAAAGCAGTCTGTATAGGAAGCTGCCTTGTACCAAGCCAGAACATTGGCCCGCCTAGCTCAACAGCATCTGCACCGGCTGGCTGCATCTCTCTGGAGCAAAGTTAAGGGACCACCTTCAGTCCAAGGGCCACACTCCATTTTGAGGGCCACATGCCTGTGATGGGCAGGACCAGATGCAAATGCAGGTGGAGCAATGAATGTAAATCTAACCTTTGTACAGAGTGGCTGTTTTCTACACACACATACTCACAAACCGTTCTCTGCCCTCCCTCCGGACAAGCAAGAGGCATTCTGATATTCCAAAGACATAGCCCAGCCTGACAAAAACATCAGAGAAGGGGGTGCATGGAGCGTGGCTAGGGAGAGTGTGGCTAGGCAGAAAGTCTGAGGGCCAGATAGAGAGGCTGCATTCAGTCCCAAGTCTAAGGTGCCCCTCTTCTGCTTGAGAGTTTCAGAAAGTCTCCCTCAGCCCTATCTGGAGATGCTGGATAGCTCAGTGGGTCAGAGTGTGGTGCTGATAATGCCAAGGTTGCAGGTTTGGTCCCTATACAGTACAGCAGCACATTCTTGCATTGCAGGGGGTTGGACTAGATGATCCTCAGGGTTCCTTCCAACTCTACAGTTGATACTATGAACCTGAGACTTTCTGCATTCAAAGCAGATGTGCTACCACCGAGCTATATCCCTTCCCCTTCATCTAGGCCCAGCTCAGAGGACCTTCTTTCACACACACTGCTTGCCACACTTCTAATCAGAGTCTCTTGCTTCGAAGTCCTCCTGCTGTATCTTCCACTCTTCAAGGTGTCAATTCTGTTCTGATTTACAAGCTCCAAGAACCAGTCCTTGCCACCACAGTGCCACTCCACACTGAATTAAGCAAGAGAACCCACATCCTCCCTCTGTTGAACATGCAAAGGAAGGAGCGGGGGTGGAGAGAAGGCAATTCATTAATTTCATGCTGAATGCCAAACTCAATTTTTCTTCCCCAGTCAAAGGCTGTTAGAAGCTCAAAAAAACAAAGTGGCAGAACACAAAGAGGCAGCTGCAGTGAAGACGGTTTAATGTGCATGAACTGGTCATATGCATGTCTTGCTCTAATGTGGTGTGACATTCTTCTTGCACCATGGCACGTGTAAGCGGTCACCCAGCCAAATGGGCTGGTGAAAGGAAGTACTCCTTCGCGCCATGCAAAAGTAACTTGTGGAGTTTGTTGCCCAGTGTTTGGGGGTGGCTGTGGTTCTCACCAGCTTCAAAAGGCGATCAGATTTCTCTATCAGTGGCTGTTAGCTAAATAAAGCCTCCATTGTCAGAGGCAGTAAATCTCTGAATATTAGATAACAACAAAAAGAGCCCTGCTGGAACCGGCCAGTGGCCCATCTGGTCCAGCATCCTGTTTTCACAGTGGCCAACCAGATGCCTGTGGGCAGTTGGCAAGCAGGACCTGAGCACAAGAGCAACTGGTGAGCACAAAAGAGATAGAAAAACTTTCCTCTGTGCACTTTCTCTGTGCCTAAGGACATACTTTACCTATCCTAAGGCCAAACAGCAGGGGAAGGCTTTGTTTTCATGCAAAGAAATCTTAACACTAGCAAGAAAGATGCTAGAAGGGCCGCATTCTGTCCCAATCAGCCTTTTGGGGACCATGTGCCAGTGGTGAGAAGGGACAAAGGGAGAAATGGGAGAAGCAAAAGAAATATCACATTTTTCCCTTGTACACTAGCCAGGTTTTCACAAATATCTGCCTATCCTCAGTTGAGGCAAGAAAGAGGCTTATCAGAGTTCAAAGACACATTTGATCCAGCAGGTTGAGATTCTCCATATTTGACCCTTAGACAAACCTTTGGATTGATCCAGCAGGCTTCTTATTTGCTTTTTTGTAATGATTAGGAGATGCTTGCCCCACCGCCCCACCATAATCTCAATGCAATATAGAATTCTCCTTATGTTCTTATGCTCTGCAGTGGGTAAGTATAGACTGTTATCCTTGGGGCAACCTGTCAAAGAACATATAATTCGTATTGTGCTCATACTGGGCAACAGATTTCTGCCTCTTTCCAGGGTTCAGTGAAGTTGCTGGGTACAACTCAAATGCATTTGTGGCCAGAGGTTTCCCAGACTTAAATAACCTACCAGTTATGTACTACAGATCAAACCATCCTTGCGAATACAGTATTCCAGAGGCTAAATTCTTAGTAACCAGATGCATGCATAAGAGTGCTACAAATTATTCTGGGATTTGATTACAGACACAACCAAATGCAGCTGCAGATTAATCTTGTCTTTGCCCTGGTAAGGATTTTGTTTGTAAAGTATGAGGCGCTGAGTAACATCACTGGATTGCTTTCCTTTCCAAAGATAGTCCAGAGAATATTGGTAAACAATAAAAACTCATTTTCTCCCAGCCAGAAGTGTATTGTCACAGCTGCCACCTCTGGCAGCTATAGCATTAAGCTGTTTCAGTAGCCCAGTTGAAGATTTAGCCAGTCAAAGAGGGATCTCATTCTGATCTCAGCTGTAAATTGAAATAAATTCCACAAAAAACAATGTAGTGTTGCAGATGACACCCTGAAAGCGGCAATGGACCAGTCTAAATTGATTCTTAGAAATCCTTACTTAATAATAATTTATTTTAAAAGCCTGAAATGATTACAAAGGGACACTTTTTTTTTTTACATCAGTAAAAGAAGTTGATGCAGACACACAAAAGAAGAAAATGCATTATCTTTCCAAAAGTAGCTGTCTAATTTTGGCAGCTGTACTGTATCAAAATAAATGAGATGGGTTTGTGTTTTTTCCTTTTGGGTCAGTGCACAACACGAGGGATAATTCAATGTCTTGGGCAGTGGAATTACGATTTATTTCTGCTGAACCACTAGTGCCAATGCCTCACCACAGTCCACAACACACAGCAGTGATCTGAGACATGCAGACCATCAAAGCTTCCCTGTTTGTAGGATGTCCTTTGCACCAAATTTGTTGGGTGTGCGTAAAAGTCAGGTTAGATGAATTACCCCCACTGATGCTGCAAACCACTGAAAAATAATATGAAATAATAGGTGTACTTTTGCTCTTGATTGCCCATTTTCAGAGCAAGCAAAGGGAGAAAGGAGTTACCATAGAAATCACAGACAAGTCTCTAGTCCTTTGCATTTTCTCTCCACTGCAAAAATCCCAGCTGAGCTTCATAATGGCATGTGCTCCTTGTCTCTTGACCTCCAACACCCCACTGAGGAAGATAGATATGCATGAGCTACATTAAATGGCCAAGGAGTATGCTTGTGTCCCAAAGAAGGGCAGTGCCAAAGAATGGTCCAACTACCGCACAATTGCACTCATTTCACACACTAGCAAGGTCATGCTTAAAATTCTACAAGGCAGGCTTAAGCAGTATGTGGACCGAGAACTCCCAGAAGTGCAAGCTGGATTTCGAAGGGGCAGAGGAATCAGAGAACAAATTGCAGACATGCGCTGGATTGTGGAGAAAGCTAGAGAGTTCCAGAAAGACATCTACTTTTGCTTCATTGACTATGCAAAAGCCTTTGACTGTGTTGACCTTAGCAAACTATGGCAAGTTCTTAAAGAAATGGGAGTGCCTGATCACCTCATCTGTCTCCTGAGAAATCTCTATGTGGGACAAGAAGCTACAGTTAGAACTGAATATGGAACAACTGATAGGTTCAAAATTGCGAAAGGAGGATGACAAGGCTGTATATTGTCTCCCTGCTTATTTAACTTATATGCAGAATTCATCATGCGAAAGGCTGGGCTGGATGAATCCCTAGCCGGAATTAAGATTGCCGGAAGAAATATCAACAACCTCAGATATGCAGATGACACAACCTTGATGGCAGAAAGTGAGGAGGAATTAAAGAACCTTTTAATGAGGGTGAAAGAGGAGAGCGCAAAGTATGGTCTAAAGCTCAACATCAAAAAAACGAAGATCATGGCCACTGGGGCCATCACCTCCTGGCAAATAGAAAGAGAAGAAATGGAGGCAGTGAGAGATTTTACTTTCTTGGGCTCCATGATCACTGCAGATGGTGACAGCAGCCACGAAATTAAAAGACGTCTGCTTCTTGGGAGAAAAGCAATGACAAACCTAGGCAGCATCTTAAAAAGCAGAGACATCACCTTGCCAACAAATGTCCGTATAGTTAAAGCTATGGTTTTCCCAGTAGTGATGTATGGAAGTGAGAGCTGGACCATCAAGAAGGCTGATCGCCAAAGAATTGATGCTTTTGAATTCTGGTCCTGGAGGAGACTCTTGAGAGTCCCATGGACTGCAAGAAGATCCAACCTCTCCATTCTGAAGGAAATCAGCCCTGAGTGCTCACTGGAAGGACAGATCCTGAAGCTGAGGCTCCAATACTTTGGCCACCTCATGAGAAGAGAAGACTCCCTGGAAAAGACCCTGATGTTAGGAAAGATGGAGGGCGCAAGGAGAAGGGGTCAACAGAGGACGAGATGGTGGGACAGTGTTCTCGAAGCTACTAGCATGAGTTTGACTGAACTGCGGGAGGCATGGAAGACAGGAGTGCCTGGTGTGCTCTGGTCCATGGGGTCATGAAGAGTCGGACATAATTAAACGACTCAACAACAACAACAACGTGGTCAGCTCCTTTCAGGTGCTATCATAGTTGGGAAAGGACCATCTTCAGCATCAGACCAACCACTGCCAAGTTCACACAGATGGGTGAAACAAAGGGGCTCCTTCACCTTAAGAGCTATTTCATAGTTACCAAGCTACGAAAACATCCAGGGCTGGAATGTGCAGCTTCTTAAAACTGTAAAAAGTGTGCTCAAAAGATGCTAAGTTCAAGTAGAGAATGTTGGCACACAGTTACTTTCAGAGGTGGCCCTGCTGAGATAAAGGAGGCAATCTTTGCTTTCAGATTTCCAGCTAGAAAGCTTCGCAAGCATGGAACATAAGCTTAAACGTATTTAGTCAAACAAGATAAGCTACAGCATCAAAGATTCCCAGATGAGTCAGACCTGTTGCTTGGTACATTAATTTTCCTCACACCATAGGACCACCTAACTGGAGTGGGGGATTGGTGGTGAGGGGAGGAGATAGTTGTTCCTGTTTGTTCTGCAGACTGGAGGTTCCTTTGCAGAAGAAAACATTCCTGTCCCACCCACCCCCAACCTTAAAAGATTAGGTTATCAAAGGCATGTGAAGCTACTTCAAACAGCTTCTTTGTTCATTAGATGAGTAAGGAAAGAAAAACAGATGTTCAGAGCAAACCTCCCCATCTGTACTATCACAAAACACATATTTCAAGTTAGGCTCCTGTAGGACCTTGAAAAATTAAAAAATCACGATGGGAAGCTGCAGCACTCTTTAAAATATCCATTTCCTCATGGCTAGGCATAAAAGCATAAAGGAATTTGAAAGGAGTGGGTCGTGGCTTAGTGGTAGAGCACCTGCTTTGCATGCAGAAGGTCCCAGGTTCCATCTCTGGCAACTCCAAGTTGGGCTAGGAAAGAGTCTTGTCTGAAACTCCAGAGAGCTGCTGCCAGTCAGTGTCAACAATACTAAGCTAAATGGGCCATTAGTCTGATTCGGTACAGGGTATAAGGTTGTTTCCTGTATTTCCAGGAAGAGCCTTGCAGCTGCATCAGACCCAAAAGCCATCTTGTCCAGCCTCCTTTTTCTCACAGTGGCTAACCAAGATACTACTGGAAGTCCACAAGCAGAACACAAAGACAATAGCCCTTTTGTGCTGCTGCCTCCCATCACCTGGTATTCAGAGACAGACTGCCTCTGAACTTTCAGGTTCCATCTAGCTGCCATGGTTAGCACCCATCATTGGTCCTCTCTTCCATGGATTCTTCCAATCCCCCCTTAAAATCATGTAAACCAGTGTTTCCCAACCAGGGGCCATATGGCCCCCTGGGGTCCCCAAGATATTCCAAGGGGGCCACAGGTAAAAATTGCATGAATGGGGGGCTACAGCATGAGGCTAGGGGGCCACAGAGGGAAGTGAGAAGTGAAAAGAAAAAAAAGCATGTTTAAAAAATCCTTTTTTTAAAATCTTGATTGGCTGGCTATCCTCTTGGCCAATTATAAGTGGGTAAGGGGCCAGTCCACCAGGGCCTAACACTTCTTTTTGCCACGTGAGTTTTCTTCAAGCAATCCTGGTTTGTTTCCAGCAGGAGAGGGCAATTGCTGAGGCTCCTGTTTTCACCAATAGAGCCCACGATCCAGAACTCCCAGGTCAGGTTGAGTGCGGTGGTGAGGCAGCAATGGGTAGGGCTGGGTGAGCCAGAGCTGCTTGTTGCTGCCGCCAGTGCTGGGCCCAATGGCAGCCTGGGCCTCACTCTGCAAGGAGCAGCATGGTGCAATCCACCCCAGCAGCTAGCGGATCAGGGATTTCAGATGTTGCTGAGGGTTGCAGGTTCCATTGGCAGCGCCAGCCCAGCTCTGCAAGGCACGGGGTAAAATCCACTCTAGCATTTAGCTGAGCGGGGTCATCTGGTGCTGCTGACAAAACACTAATATTAAAAGGTAGTGGATCAAAAGAAAGAAAGCCCCCCTTCCCCAAATGCCTGGCCATGTGCTTCATCTTGCAAACAAAACAAAACAAAACAAAACAAAACAAGACTCCTTACTCAAGTTCAGCTGCACGCTGCCTCCCTGCCTCCAACGACCATGACCTTTCTCTCCCCTTTGAAAAGGCTTTGTAAGAAAGACTGTACAAACTGGGGGGGGGGGGGGGAGAGACAAGGCATGTACTTTTGTAAACCAAGAAAATCATATTCATATATATACGGCTGCTGGTGTACTTGACTAGCCTGGAGTGTGAATCAGCCAGCTTTGGAGGGGAGGGCAGGCTAAACCTCCCAAGCACCTAGCATGTTTCTTTGCATGAGACAAGTAAGTTAGGAGGAGCACACAAATGCCTTTTCTTTAAGACTTTAAAAATGGGACAAATTGGGGGCCAAACAGGGCTGAGGAATCTGTGCCCCCAAAACAGGACCATCCCATTTTTTAAGGGACGGGCAGCAACCCCACATGAGCACATCACACATCATGTGGGCACAGCATGTCCATGTTGATGCAGGATATTTCAAGGAGGGGCAAGGCCTCTTACACACCCAGATCATAATGCACGCATAAAACTGAAGCTGTGCCTCTGGGAAAAGGCAGGACATATCCCATAAGACCTGTTTCAGCTCCCAGCACAGTTATCCCTGTCAGCACCATCAACATGCAAGGGAGCAGCATGAGGTCACGGAGTCCCCCTACACAAAAGTACAGAAATAATGGTTTGGATGCCACCATGCACCACATGAGCACCTCCAAACTCCAGAATAAGCCTTGTGTCCTCATTTGCACACCCACACAATGTATCTTTGCTCACTTCTTATCGGATATTTACTTTTAGATTACTGCTTAATCCCATAAATGCCCAGGCTGTATTTAACAAACAGCCTTAAAAGAGCCTGCAGACTGCATAGCATGGAGAGACTGGACGAAGAAATATTCTTTTTTCTTCCTCTCTCTCATAACGCTGGACACCCAATAGAGCTGAAAGTGGGAACTTTCAGGACAGTTGAAATAAAAGTATTTCTTCATGCAGAACTTGGTTCAGCTATGGAACTCGCTGCCACAGGAGGCAGTGGTGACCACCAACCTAGCTGGCTTTAAAAGTGGGTTAGACAAATTCATGAAGGACATGAATGGCTGTTAGGCATGATGGTTATGCTCTGCCTCCACAGCTGGAGGCAACAATGCTTCTGAATGCCAATTGCTGGAAACCCCAGGAAGGGAGATTGTTGCTCTTGTACTCCAATCCTGCTTGCTGGTTTCCCACAGGCATCTGGTTGGCTACTGTGAGAGCAGGATGCTATATTGAATAAGTCATTGGCCTGATCCAGCAGGTTCTTCTTATGTTCTTAGGGATGACATGGACAACTTTGAGGACTGACAGAGAAGCACTTTAGACCATTACAGATGTGCTTTGACACTAGCGAGCCCCAGGGACTAAACCTGCCTTAATTATTCATGTCTCCATTAAAAATGACTGAGCAAAGTTCTCATTCACCACATATAGCCATTGCCTGCCTTCCCTGAAGACATTAGCCTTTCGATATTTGATGCTACTTTGGACATTACACCCCTTTGCATTGTTGAAAGGGCAGTGACTAAGGGCATTTGCGCATTACTCCAACTGAATATAATACATGTGCTCTTCCAGAACTATCTAACCTCACAATCCAGACATGTGAGTTTCTTTTATGTTACTGGTGCTCCCTGCATTTCCCACAAAGCTGGCAGAAAAAGGTGGATGTGCATTTAATGTTGTTTTATTTCATTTATTGACTTTCTATCCCACCCTCCCTTCCCAAGGAACCCAGGATGATAAACAAATACAAAATTTTCTAATAAAAAAGTGATAAAAACATTTGAAAACAATTATAATTAAAGACACCCAAAAGCTGTTTCAGTTAAAAACATTATTTCATCTAACGATCTCAAGGTTGCAAGGCACAGTATTCTTCAGCTACCAAATGCTTGAGTAAAGATGGAAAACTGTGAAAAACAGTTTTTGTTCATTAAACAAATTAATAACTGACTTGAATGGATATAAATGGCTTGGTTTAAGGAAATGAAATGCTGTTAATCAAATTTGCAGATGACAGCAAACTGGGAGGGATACTTAATACCTCAAAAAATAGAATCTGGATTCAAGGTGACCATTAACAGATTGAAGAACTTGGACAAAACCAACGAAATGAATGTCGATGGGGACAAATGTAAGGATCTACATTTAGCTGGAATAATCAGATGCACAAATAAGATGGGGCGCACTTGGCACCTGGCTTGACAGCACAACATGTGAAAAGGATCTAAGGGTCTTGCTAGACCACAAGCTTAACATGAGTCCACAGTGTGATGCAGCAGCAAAAGAATGTAACATGACACGGCTATTCAGTTGGAAGGCTGTGTGGTACATCGTCATGACCGAGGCATGGACTTCGGAAAAACCAGAGGAGGGGGGCTGTGTGTATATGTGAACAAATGCTGGTCCAATAATTCTAAGACCGTTGGCAGTTACTGTTCACCGGATTTGGAATATGTGGCTGTTAAATGTAGACCAGCCTATCTCCCTAGGGAGTTTACAGCTGTTATGCTAACTGGTGTGTACGTGCCACCAGATGCCAATGCCAACTTGGCGCTGGGATGCCTGCAGAGCCTTATCAGCAGCCAGCAAGACAAGCATCCTGAAGCTGTGCACATCATTGCGGGAGACTTTAATCATGTTGAACTTAAAAAAGTGCTCCCAACGCTCTATCAGCATGTGAAATGTCCCACAAGAGGGGACAAGACACTGGACAAAGTTTATTCGAATGTAAATCACGGCTATAGGGCTTTACAGCTGCCACATTTGGGCCAGTCCGACCATATGTCTCTGTTCCTGGTACCAGCATATATCCCACTCAGGAAACGGGCTCCCACAATATCAAGGACTGTTAAAATCTGGCCTGAAGGTGCTATCCATCAGCTGCAGGACTGTTTTGAGAGAACCAATTGGGACATTTTCGATCGTTCAGACCTGGAGGAGCACACGGCGGCAGTTCTGTGCTATATCAATCATTGCACAGACACTGTCACAGTAAATAAATCCATCCGGTTTTACCCCAATCAGAAACCCTGGATGAATAGAGAGGTCCAGTGCCTGTTGCGGGAAAGGAACAGGGCTTTTAGGTCGGGCGAGGTGCAGCTTTACAGTGTGGCAAGAGCAAACTTGAAGAGGGGTATTCGACGGGCAAAACTGGTCTATAGGCAGAGGATTGAGGATAATTTAAGGAGTAACAACACAAGACAGATGTGGCAGGGGATTCAGCATATTACCAACTACAAACCTAACCTTGGTGCTGTCGACGGTGACCCTTTGCTGGCGGAGGAGCTTAACTTCTTCTTTGCTCGCTTCGAGAAGGAGCCACCTGAGACGCCGGTATTACAGCCACCAGCCCATAGGGGCCCCTCATTCACTGTAGAGGAGCATGAGGTGAGACAGGTATTGAGGATGGTGAATCCGAGGAAGGCTGCTGGACCTGATGGCATCACGGGAAAGGTGTTGAAGGGCTGTGCGGATCAGCTGGCGAGGGTCTTTACTAAGATCTTCAACAAGTCCTTACACCAGTCTATTGTCCCACCCTGCCTGAAGTCGTCAACTATTGTTCCTCTGCCTAAAAAATCCACAATCAGTAGTCTGAACGACTACAGACCAGTTGCACTGACTCCAATCATTATGAAGTGTTTTGAGAAACTGGTGCGCCGTCACATTATTTCCTGTCTTCCATCAACTTTTGACAACTACCAGTTTGCATACAGGGCAAATAGATCCACGGAAGACGCTATCACTACCACTCTCCATGCTGCTCTGTTCCATCTGGAGCAGCCGGGGAGTTATGTGAGGCTGCTGTTTGTGGATTTTAGCTCTGCTTTTAACACTATCCTCCCCCATAGACTGGTGTCCAAGCTAGAGGCGATTGGACTCTCCAGCTCCACCTGTCTCTGGGTTTTGGACTTTTTGTCAGAACGTTCTCAGAGGGTTAGAGTAGGGTCACATATGTCCACAGCCCTTAGCCTTAACACCGGCTCACCACAGGGTTGTGTGTTGAGTCCCCTGCTCTATACTCTCTATACGTATGATTGTACAGCCATTTATTCCAGCAACAAAATCATCAAGTTTGCTGATGACACTACGGTGGTGGGGCTCATTTCAGGAGGGGATGAGTCCGCCTAGCGGGACGAGGTGGAGCGGCTTTGTGCTTGGTGTGGAGAGAACAATCTGGCTCTTAATACGACTAAGACCAAGGAATTGGTGGTGGATTACAGGGAAAAAAAGGCGGACATTCAGCCCTTGTATATCAATGGGGAACGGGTGGAGAGGGTGGCGGAATTCAGGTTTTTGGGAGTGACTATCGATCAGGGCATGACTTGGAGCGCAAATACCACTGCTCTGGTGAAGAAGGCCCAGCAGAGAATTTATTTCCTCAGACTTTTAAAGAAGAACAATCTGAGTGAGAGACTGCTGGTGTCCTTCTACCGAGGCTCCATAGAGAGCATTCTCACATACTGTATTTGTGCCTGGTTCTCCAGCTGTACAGCTAGGAAGAGGAAGGTGCTCCAGAAGGTCATAACCACAGCCCAAAGGATTATTGGTCATCCCCTCCCATCTTTGGAAGAACTGTACGGTTCCCGTTGTCTTAGGAAAGCAAACAATATCCTGCAGGATGCATCTCACCCGGGACACAGTCTGTTTGTACTACTGCCTTCTGGCAGGAGATACAGAAACATCAAGTCAAGGACAAATAGACTGAAAAATAGTTTCTATCCAAGAGCTGTGGCCTTCTTAAATGCAGTAACTCGATAGTGTGACCTGGGAGTTTGATGGGTGTGGGTGTGGGTGTGGCTGGAATGTGGTTTGTTTGGTTGTTGTTGTTGTGTTGCTTTTGTTGTTTTTAAGGGATGGCATCCAATTTCGTTGCACTTGTGCAATGTTGCACTTGTGTAATGACAATAAAGAATCTATCTATCTATCTATGGAAGCTAGGACCCGAACCAATGGGTTTAAATTACAAGAAAGTCATTTCTGATTAAACATTAGGAAGAATGTTCTGATTGTAAGAGCTGTCTGACAGTGGAAGGGACTACCTCAAAAAGTGGTGGGCTCTCCTTCATTGGAGGCTTTTATTTATTTTTTAAAATAATATTTATTAAGGGTTTTTTAATTACAATATGAATAAACAAACAAAAATATTACATATCATAACATATTTTCTTATCTCCTTTGGACTTCCTCACATCTCCCGCTCCTGCGTTCCAAATTATAAAAATTAAACCAGCAATTTATCACCTTGTCTCCATCCTAACTGTCTATTTTTCCAATGTTATATCTCAAATTTTAGATACATTTATTTCACTCTTTAACAAATTAAACTTAACCTAATAATTATCTAAAAGTTTGTTTTTTCTTAAATTTAACTTATCTTCATAATTCACTTCGTCTGTTTTAATGGTGCCAAATTGTTTATAATCAAGCATCCTGCTTAACATTCATACAATTGACAATATTTTTGCAAATAAATCTTGAATTTCTTCCAGTCCTCCTCCACTGCCTCTTCTCCCAGATCTCGGATTCTGCCAGTCATCTCGGCCAGTTCCATGTAGTCTATCAGTTGCATCTGCCATTCTTCCAGTGTGGGTAAATCTTGGCTTTTCCAGAGCTTAGCTACAAGTATCATTGCTGCTGTTGTTGCATACATAAAAAATGTTCGGTCCTTCTTTAGCACCCCTTGGCCGACAATACCCAAAAGGAAGGCCTCTGGTTTCTTAGGGAAGGTATACTTAAATACCTTTTTCAGCTCATTATATATCATTTCCCAGAAAGCCTTCACTCTAGGACAAGTCCACCAAAGGTGAAAGAACGTTCCTTCATTTCCCTTACATTTCCCTTCATTGGAGGCTTTTAAACATGTTGGGTGACCATCTGTCAGGGATTATTTAGCTCTGGTTCCAGCATTGTCAGGGGGTTGGATTAGATGGCCCTTGGGGTCCCTTCCGACTCTTCAATTCTGTGATTCAATGGCTGCTTTACAACAGAAAGCCATTGGAGTGGTGTTAAATTGTACAGGCAGACTAAAACACAGCAATGCAAGCTCTAAAAATAATGAAATCAATTTAACAAACTCTAAAACAACAAAACCTATGGATCCTGCAAATCTTGGGCTGTCCTGCTCCATTTCTGACCCCCAGAAGGGCCTGGATGGACAGAGTCTCTACCACATCTGTGGGTGCATTAATCAGTGAATCTCCCTGCTCTCTTTACTCATTAATGCTGCCTGCTTAGCTACTTATTAAACATACTGCTATCCTTTGTACTTTTAATGTGTTTGTAAGTATCTCATTACACATTATTATTGTCCATGTGTAATCATAATAACTCTGAGTTAGGTGTCTGGATTTAGATATTGTGTGGCAGTTAAAACAGGATTCTTCCTGAACAATTTGATGGAGGCTTAATCTTTTATTTTCCACATAACTCAGGTTTTTAAAACATGTAATAGATGCATTTATCTCCTTATGCATTTAAGTAAAAAATAAATAAAAAACGGACCTGTCTCCAGTTTCACTCACTGCTGACTTCCCTGATTTCCCATGTGCTCTGACCAACCCATTAATCAAGGGTGAGAGCCATTGAAAGAAACGGATCCTTTTAGCAAAGCAAGTTACACAAGTTGTAGGGGGAGGGCTGTGGCTTAGGATCACAGATCCCATACTTGGGTTCTCAGCATAATTTTTCCCAAAGGCTTTATTCAAAAAGTCAGTGCATGGTATAAACATAAATCAGCTCATAGGCTACACTATTCATAAATTCAAAAGCAGAGCTCTAAGATACATGGCTCCATGCAAGCTAAGGTGTCTCAACTGCGGTTGGAATACTGGGTACAGGTTTGGTCACCTCACCTAAGTATGGACATTGTGTAGTTGGAAAAGGGATAGAAAAGGGCATCTCAAATGACCAAGAGGATGAATCAAGTACCCTATGAGGAATGGCTGCAGCATTTGCGGGTTTTTAGTTTAGAGAAAAGGCAAGTAAAAGGTATAATGGTGCTAGTTCATAAAATCATACCTGGCATGGAGAAAGTGGATAGAGAAAAGTTTTTCTCCCTCTCCCATAACATGAGAATTCATGGAAATTTGATGAAGCTGAATGCTGAAAAATTCGGGAAAGATAAAAGAAGGCACTTCTTGATGCAGTGGATAGTTAAACTATGGAACTCTCTTCCACAGGAGGCAGTGATGGCCACCAATCTGGATGGCTTTGAAAGTGAATTAGACAAATTCTAGAAGAAGAAGACTCTCAATAACTACTAGTTGTGATGGCTTTGCTCTGCCTCCCTAGCTGGAGGCAGCAATGCTTCTGAATACCAATTGCTGGGAACCACAGGAGAACAAGGTGCTCTTGCATTCAAATCATGATTTAGGGTTTCCATCTGGTTGGCTACTGTGAGAACAGGATGTTTGGCATCAGATTATGTGATCTCATCCCACTTCTCCTCTTCCAACCAATCCTGCCAGAATATTCCCAGAGGTCTTACAAGAATATCGGCACAACCAGATGCCAGGCTCATGACACCTATGCCCAATGTCTGGTCACAATCCAGTGGTCACAGCACCTGGGCTTGTATGCTATGCTTGCCCTACTCAAAGGAGACCCATTGAAACTAATGACCATTACTAAGTTAGGTCCATTAATTTCAGTGGGTATGCTTTGAGTAAAACCTAGTTGGGTGCAATCCATTGCTGGCATACAGCCCCTGACCACCATAACCATCACCACCCAGAATCTGACCAATGAAATGTTCAGGCTTCCCATGACTTACCAGGACCAGCCAAAATGCCACAAGTTTCGCAAGCCAGTTAGTAAATCGAACAGCTCAAAGCTGGAGTTCACTCTTTATTAAAGCATGATCTTCACAGACTTGGCAGAGTTTCAGGCATAATGACCACAGCAGCCCTGTAGGTCATGCCCATTGTTAATAAAATCAGTTGCCATGACTAAAAGTCCCCACACCGCCCCCAACCCATCTATGTCTACTCCTCTCTAGGGTTTCTTGCAAGCAATTGGAAACTGCACTTGCATGTAGACTGCCCTTGCTCCTCCAGTTTCATGCCTCTCGTGGTTCTGGGAGTCACTGGAGGAGGGGAACTTATCACAGCAGGAGTAGGAGACACCTGTGACTCTTCAATAGCCAGACTCATCTCTGCCTCTTGATCTCCCTACTCTCCTTTTCCTGCTTCTGCTCTGATTCTGGACCTGCTGTCCGCCACAGACTCTCCCTGCTCACCAAACACTGTTATCTCTTCAACTTCCATTGCCGCTTCCTCCCAGTCTTCTCCCTCTGACCATTCACCATTGTCCCACCACCACTCCCCAGGCTCTGAGCCTGGTTCTCTTGGGGGTTCCCCAGCTGGTTCCTCCCACCAGTCTTCTGTGTCCAACTGGTCCATGACAACTGCATGGGCAGTTCCAAAGTGTCCCCGACCTTAAGGAACTCAGCCGCATCTGCTCCCAGTTAGACTCATTTGAGAAAGAAAGGAAAGGGAAATGAGCAAGCCACACTTCACTCTGATGGCATAAACATTCAGTCAACAAAGCACTGCAGGCAGATCAGCCGGCCAACTGGCCAGCTTCCTCTCTGGCTGCTGCAGCTCCACGTTGTTCCCCCTTGTCATAATTTATACGCATCCCTCCGTGCCACAAGCAGCTTGATGCCAGACAATTAAGCCACAGCAGCCTGTAAAGGACATCAACAGGCCTCAATGAGCTCCTTGGGAAGCCACTGGCGGAAGCTATTGTTTACCAAATGTTCAAGAAAAAGCACCAGAAAAGGGCATGAATACTGGCAAAAGAGACCTTGTTTTGTTTTGTTTCCAACTAAAATCTTTTCAAAAGGGAAAAGGGAAAAAAACCACAAACCTCACCTGCTACAGAAGATGAAAGGTGAGTCATCCCTTTAAACTCTCCTGTTCCTTATTTAGATATCTGGTTTTTTTAGCAGAGGGAGGCATTAATTCCCCTCAACTTTCAAACAGGCCCTTCATTTATTCTTTATGCTTCTCTTGGTGACATAAATAGATGTACGTTAAATGCTGCCACAGCACTCTCCCAAATTGCCTGGCTGTCTCCACAGACACAGCAGCAAAGTTTATAGCATCCTTTCAGATGCACCTGAAGGGTCTGGTGGCTTGAGGGAGGGAGGCAGGGAGGGAGGGAGGGTGGGTGTTGGGAAGGAGGGTATCTTTTGGCCACCATAGCTGAAGGGAGGAAACATGAGAACAGGCTGCTGTACTCACATTGGTCACTCAGATGCCCTAATGGGAAACACTCAAGCAGGACCCAAGCACAAGAGCTCTCTCCTCTCACAGGAACGGGCCAGGATATTTTGCCTCTTGAGGCAAAACAGAAAATACTGGTGGGGGGTCCTGAGAGATCTGCATTGGCACCCTCACCTCTTCCTTCATCGCTGCCACCTGTGGTGGCCGGAGGTGGCCCAGGGAAGCGTCAGCACATTGAAGGTGGAGAAAAAAGGAGGCTGGAGAGGAGCATGAGTCAGTGGGGTGGGGGGAAGCAGTGGGGCACAGAGGCATATCTAGGGTCCCTTGCACCCTTGACAAGGAGATTCTGTATTTGATGAATTTTGGTAAGTAGGAGAGGATATATTAAGCTTAATTTATTTCCCCAGTCCAGTATCACATGAGTGAGGTTTAGATTTAGATTTGGAGGGATTAGACAATATGTTTGGTTGGCATGCATATTTATGGAATGACAAGGTAAAGGTTCATAAAGCTTTTAAAAACCATGCAATTAGAAAACCATTGTATAATGTATGGATAAAATATAAAGACCTTTTAGAAAGAAAGACGCCCAGATGGCTATCACCAATGGAAGCAAAGACTCAGAAAAAATTGAAAAAAATGTTGAAATATACATTTATAAAGAAACCAGAGGCCTTTCTTCTTGGAATAACAGGTTTGGAATTGCCCCCAAAAGATGTTAAATTATTTTTGTATGCCACAACTGCTGCTTGAATTTTACTAGCTATAAAAGTGGAAAACGCAAGAATTACCAATGGTGGAAGAATGGCAGGTGAAGATGATGGATTTTTCGGAGCTAGCGACCAGAAGGAGAAGGAGTATCAGGAAGAATGGGGAAAAAATAATGATTATTTAGTTAAATATGTTAAGTTAAATTAATGGGAAACAGCTTGCAGATACTTAATTGGCTAAGGACTATATATAAGTTAAGTGATGAATTAATATGTTTAATTCCAAAATGAAAAGATTTAAGGATGTTAATGTTCAAGTTAAATTTTATAAGAACTGTGATTTGGAAAACTGTTAAAAGGATATGCATTGAAATTCAACCAAGGGGAAGCGAGGAAGTCACTTAACAATGTTAATAAGAGTAATTTTTAATAAGGTTATGATGTTTGTTTTTCTTTGTTTATATTTTTGTGAAAATTAATTTTAAAAAATGGGGGGGAAGAAAGTCCTTAGATGGTGTTTGCTCTCAGGAGAGAGCAAACAACATGTCCATCCCCATCAGCAGATAAATGGAAAATGAAAAAGAACAGTGTCTGGGCAACAAGCATAGGAGGCAACAAGTGGTGCACCGCTGGGGTCCCAGATCTGCCACCCCTCCCAGCTATCCTCAGCCTGCCACTTGAGGCAACCGCCTCACCAAGCCATTCCTGCTTCCTTGTCAGGATTGAGAAGTCTGTTTGCAGAAACCTCATGGTATTCACATGCTGGGAATGTGATCTCCTATACAAAGAGAAGAGTCCTGCCCTTTATTCCAGCCATTTTTTCCCATCTGGTGCAACTGGACTTCTCTGCGACCCTTCGGATGGTCCGCACCCACCACTTAATAGATCCAATTGGCTTTCAGAGAGTGGTAGGGGATGTTCCAGAGAGTGGTAGGGTATGTTTTATCCCAAGTTGATGGCCTTTCAGCTGATTCCCTGGTGGCCCGCTGGAATGTGCAGTTAACCAGGGCTATTGACTGTCTGGCTCCGAAGCACCCTCTCCAGTTGCATGAAGCCCAGACAGCCCCATGGTTTTCCCTGGAGCTGAGGGTGATGAAACAATTGTTGAGATGGCTAGAGCGCCGGTGGCGGAAAACTCATTCTGAATCAGACCGGACACAGGCTAGAGCTCAACGTCGAGCCTACCAAGTGGCAGTGGTGATGGCGAAGAGGGCCTTCTTCGCTGCCTCCATTGCATCTGCAGAAAACAGCAGCAGGAGACTCTTTCAGGTGGTTCGCAATCTATCGGAACCACCTTCGTCACCGGGGCCTGGTAGGGACCCCAAGATCTCCTGCAATGCTCAGATTCAGAAAGAGGTAGACTCCACCATGGGAGCAGGGCCAGGCAGGAGAGTGCTAGAGTCCTGTCTAGTCCTGTCTAGTCTTGTTACATGGGATCAATTCCAATCTGTTACCTCCGAGGATGTGGACAGGCTGCTTGGACGAGTGAAACCGACCACCTGTCTCCTTGATCCTTGCCCATCCTGGCTGATAAAAGTGAGCCAGGAAGGGCTGGGCGATGGGCTCTGCAGGGTGGTGAATGCTTCCCTCTGTGAGGGAGCCTTCCCAGACCCACTGAAAGAGGCAGTCATTAAACCGCTTCTTAAAAAAACATCTTAGACCCAGCCAATATGGCCAACTATCGCCCCATCTCAAATCTACTATTCTTGGGCAAGGTGATTTAGCGGGTGGTTGCTGAACAACTCCAACCACGCCTGGAGGATGCAGACCATTTGGATCCCTTCCAATCAGGATTCAGATCTCACCACGGGACTGAAACTGCCTTGGTCTCACTCGTCGATGATCTCTGGCGAGCTAGGGACAAAGGTGAGAGCTGTTTCCTAGTTCTGCTGGATCTCTCAGTGGCCTTTGACACCATCGACCATAACATCCTTCTGGACCGTCTAGGGGGCTGGGAGCTGGGGGCACTGGAATTCAGTGGTTCCACTCCTTTCTCCTAGGCCATGTTCAGAACGTGGTAGTAGGGGATGAGTGTTCAGACCCCTGGGCTCTCACTTGTGGGGTGCCTCAGGGTTCCGTCCTCTCCCCCATGCTTTTCAACATCTGCATGCAGCCTCTGGGAGAGATCATCAGGGGGTTTGGGCTGAGTGTTCATCGGTATGCAGTTGACACCCAGCTCTACCTCTCTTTTAAATCAGAACCAGTGAAGGCAGTGAAGGTCCTATGTGAGTGCCTGGAGGCGGTTGGAGGATGGATGGTGGCTAACAGATTGAGGTTGAATACTGACAAGACAGAAGTACTGTTTTGGGGGGACAGGGGGCGGGCGGGTGTGGAGGATTCCCTGGTCCTGAATGGGGTAACTGTGGCCCTGAAGGACCAGGTACGCAGCCTGGGAGTTATTTTGGACTCACAGCTGCCCATGGAGGCACAGGTTAATTCTGTGTCCAGGGCTGTTGTCTACCAGCTCCATCTGGTACACAGGCTGAGACCCTACCTGCCTGCAGACTGTCTTGCCAGAGTGGTGCATGCTCTAGTTATCTCCCGCTTGGACTACTGCAACGCGCTCTACGTGGGGCTACCTTTGAAGGTGACTCTGAAACTGCAATTAATCCAGAATGCGGCAGCTAGACTGGTGACTGGGAGCGGCTGCCGAGACCATATTACACCAGTCCTGAAAGACCTACATTGGCTCCCAGTACGTTTCCGAGCACAACTCAAAGTGTTGGTGATGACCTTTAAAGCCCTAAACGGCCTTGGTCCTCTAATTCTGAAGGAGCGTCTCCACCCCCATCGTTCTGCCCGGACACTGAGGTCCAGCTCCAAGGGCCTTCTGGCGGTTCCCTCATTGCGAGAAGTTAGATTACAGGGAACCAGGCAGACGGCCTTTTCGGTAGTGGCGCCCGCCCTGTGGAACGCCCTCCCTTCAGATGTGAAGGAAATAAGCAGCTAACCTATCTTTAAAAGACATCTGAAAGCAGCCCTGTTTAGGGAAGTTTTTAATATTTAATGCTATATTGTTTTTAACACTCGATTGGGAGCTGCCCAGAGTGGCTGGGGAAGCTCAGCCAGATGGGCGGGGTATAAATAATAGATGATGATGGTGGTGGTGATGGTGGTGGTGGTGATCTGGCAGGCAGACTCTGAAAAGTTGTCCAGGGAGGAATGCAGTCCTCTGAATGCAATCTGTGGAAAAGGCCATGCAATGGGGAGATGAAGGACTCAGCTACATTAGTTTAAAAAACCTGTGTTTTGAATGTGTTATAAACAAGCAACACCAGATAGCACTGGAGAGTAAAAAGAAATTCCACATGATTTTCCACAGCATTTTTGTTTTGCTTTCTTACAACAATTTAATTTTTGACTTATTTATAGCTGGGGCTTTCCTGTGTTTAGATTCACCCGAAAGAGGGAGCCATGTGTCAGTTAAAGAGAGGCTGCTGGAGTGGGGCTGGAAGAAGAATGCTGGAAGGGAAAGGAGCAAAGTTGAGAAGAAACTGAAAAGAGGCTTGAGGAAGAAGATCAGGAAAGGAAGGGAAGGAAGTGGATTGATGAGGGAGCAGAAGGGAGAGCGGACTCCGACAGACAACCTGCCACTCAGCTAGCAACAACTAAGTGGCACTGTTTATTTGTTAATTCAACAAATCCGCTGTTGCCAAGGAACCAGCACTGGTTTGAGCTGGGTCATTGTGGGGTGTTTTGTTTTGTCTGTTTATTGTTATAATTGTTCCCTAATTGGCTGCACTAACTGCTCTCCCTCTTAAGAGATGAAAAAAGCATTGCTATATTCATTAGACTTCTTGCATGATTGCCAGCTCACCCATTCTCACCCTAATTATGGGACCCCAAGGCACTGAACATCAACTTCATAGCTCAGAGGGTGATGCCCTCTGGCTTAGCAGGATGCAGATTTATAGCAAGTTCCACATCTGGGCACCTGGACCACAGGACAAGCAATTGGCACCTTTCTCCCAACCTTCACAAAGCAACTCCCTATCTGCCTTTTGCTAATTCTTGCAGGGAAGGAAGCCTATTGTGGTTGCTTAAGGATGCTTAATGTCCAGGTGACCTACTTTTACTGTTGGACGCAACGTGCCTCTGAAGACAAGTTCTTGGGGAGCACAGGTGGGGAGAGTGGCTGTTGAACCTCAGCCCAGCTTACAGAATTACCACCGGAGCATCCAGTTAGCCACTGTGAGAACAGAATAGTGGACTAGATGGGACTTCAGCCTGACCCAGCAGCACTTTTCTTATGTACTTACTTGAACTGTGGGCTGCAGCCCAGTCCTGGGTCCTGAACCAAACCGGGCCAAGGGGATTTGTCCAGAGCAGGTTGAGGTGTCTCCGGATCACCCTGAATCAGACTGGGTCCACTCAGAGTGATCTGCAGTTGTCAAAAGTGGGAGGTTCAGCTGACAAAGAGAGTGGGAAGCAGCCTTCTTTCTCCTTCACCCCCCCTGCCCCACACAACTGCATGTTAAATTGGGTTTTTAAACCCAAACATAAGACTGCCCAAGGCCCCCAATGTGGTTCAGGATCCAGAGCCTGGTTAGATCAGCCCCAGATCATTCCAGGTCCAACTAGGGCTATTTCAAAATGCTAGACTGGGCAGGAGGAGGCCATGCACAGCTTCACTTATGTACTGGTGTGTCCACTCTTAAAAAAAACTTCATTAGATCCCTTAGACCTATCCAATTACCGCCCAGTTTCAAATCTTCCATACCTGGGTAAGGTAATTGAGAGAGCGGTTGCTGAGCAGCTTGGTAGGTTTCTGGAGGAAACATCGGCATTAGATCCATTTCAGTCCGGTTTCCGTCCTGGTTTTGGGACGGAGACGGCTCTGGTTGCCTTAACAGACGATCTCCGTAGACAACTGGATCGAGGCGGGTCAGGACTGCTGATCCTTTTAGATTTGTCAGCAGCCTTTGACATGGTCGATCATGATCTTCTGGACCACCGCCTCGCAGACGTGGGGATACAGGGCATAGCCCGTAACTGGTTGTGCTCTTTTATCTCTGGTCGGGGACAGAGGGTGGCACTAGGGAGGGAAATGTCGTCGCGCCACTCCTTGGTGTGTGGAGTGCCGCAGGGCGCAATTCTCTCCCCGATGCTTTTTAACATCTTTATGCGCCCCCTTGCCCAGATTATCCGGAGCTTTGGGCTGGGCTGTCACCAATATGCTGATGACACTCAGCTCTATCTGCTGATGGATGGCCACACCGACTCGGCCCCAAACACATTGACCAGATGCTTGGAAGCTGTGGCTGGATGGTTTCGTGGAAGCCGATTGAAACTAAATCCTTCGAAGACAGAGGTCCTATGGCTAGGTCGGGATGGCATGGGGATGAGGGACCAACTCCCTTCTCTTGCGGGGGTCCAATTAGTGCCATTGCCTTCCGTTAAGAGTTTGGGTGTAATCCTTGACTCCTCCCTTTCCGTGGAGGCGCAGGTTACAGCAACAGCCAAGGCGACATTTTTCCACCTTCGCCGCATCAAGCAGTTGGTCCCTTACCTTTCCCGCCCTGACTTGGCCACAGTGATCCATGCGACGGTCATCTCCAGGCTTGACTACTGTAATTCGCTCTACGCGGGGCTGCCCTTGAAGCTGTCCCAGAAACTCCAGCGGGTACAGAATGCTGCAGCGAGGCTCCTCACGGGGTCTCTGCCATGGGAGCATATTCACCCAGTGCTTTTCAAGCTGCACTGGCTCCCGGTGGAGTACAGGGTCAGATTTAAGGTGCTGCTTTTGACCTTTAAAGCCCTTCACGGCCTAGGACCCTCGTACCTCCGGGACCGCCTCTCCTGGTATGCCCCACGGAGAGCCTCAAGGTCCATAAATAACAACACCCTAGTGGTCCCGGGCCCTAAGGAAGTTAGATTGGCTTCGACCAGAGCCAGGGCCTTTTCAACTCTGGCTCCGGCCTGGTGGAACGCTCTGCCTCATGAGACCAGGGCCCTGCAGGATCTGATTTCTTTCCGCAGGGCCTGTAAGACAGAGTTGTTCCGCCTGGCCTTTGGCTTGGAGCCAGTTTGATTCCCTCCCTCCCCCCCCCCTCTCTCTCTCTCTTTTTTCTCCTTCTTTTCCTTCTCCTCCTGCGATGAGGCTACATTTTAATATTTTAATGTTCCATTATTTTAATTGTTGTGTTTTATTTTTGTTTTTAAGTTTGTAATCATTCATCTTGTTTTTATTATTGCTTGTAAGCCGCTCTGAGCCCGGCCTTGGCTGGGGAGGGCGGGGTATAAATAAAAAATTATTATTATTACTATTATTATTATTACTGCTGACTGAGTTCCAACAAATACAGATTCAGAATTGAACTCTCATTTGCAATGCAGGTTGTAAGATACTGGGGGCAGGGACCTTGCTGCTCTTGCCTTCAAACAGGGCTGGACCATTTACAAGGCAAGCTGAGGCAGCTGGATCCATAGGGCAGGAGCCTTCTGCATCCCCTGTAGATCTGCATCCCCTACCCCACCCCCTTGTTCCTGGTGTAGATCTTCGCTCACCCCTTCTTCCCTGCTGGAGAGGAATATACCTTTTGTGGTTCTCCTCAGGAAACAAAATGTCCTGGCCAGCTCTGCCTATGAAATGCTTACATTCCTGCCATCAGTGAATAACCCATCATTACTAGAAGTACCGGTAATAACTGTGCGTGACTGTTGTGACTCTAGGTAGCAATGCCTCTTTAATCTTCCTTTTCTGCTTTTTATTCAGGGATTTGTGACACAACATCTCTGCCCTTTGGATTTCAAAGGCTGGGACCAGGGGGAAAAATATATTCTGGTAAAAGGTGTCTTCACAATGTGCCTATCCCCAGAGATTCGCTGCTGCCCCCCACCCACCCTGCCAAAATGCAAATGGGCTGCTTTGATCCTCCCCCCCCCCCCATTTTAAGTGTGAAGAAAGCCATGCATTGTTACATACAAAGCTGGGCTTAATTTCAGAGCATATGGACCACGCCGTGTGTGTGTGTTTACTTCAATTGGAAGGCTTTAATTTGTCTTGGCAGCGGCTTCTGTTTGGGATAAGAGAGAGATGTATGGACACAGTGTAGGCTATGATGGAACATAATTAGGCAGCACAAGCTCTTAACCAAAAAAAGAAAGAAAACCCAAACCCTCCTTTCATCTAAAACAGTTGCGCACATTATGTAGCGCTGCAATCTGTAATAATACACTTCCCCTGCAGCTTAGCACACAGAGTCTCGGAGCTGTAGGCCACCTTATAATGCCTGTTTTTCAAAGAGACCTTCAGCATGCAAAAATAGAGAGCACTGGTGGTGCAAAATCCAAATTAGAAAAAGATTAGGTGGGAGAGCGGTAGCCCAGGAGTTGTAGAGTACCTGCTTTGCATGAAAAAGGCTCCAGGCCTCAATCCACAGCAATAAATTAGAGCTGAGAGTATCCCCAGCCTGAAAACCCAGGAGAGCAGCTGCCAGTCAGTGCAGACAGAGCAGACAATACAGAACTGAATCAGCCACTGGGCTGACTCTATGAAGCAGCTTCCAATTTTCCTCTGTCTTGTGCATTAAAAGTCCATTGAACAGTCCACAAAAGCCTTATTCGGTCAGCCCCAAAGTTCTCCTTTAGCTAGTCTTCCTCCTGCCCTAGCCAGCCAAGATTTAAGTTAAATTAAAATTCAGCACCCATCCCCATGCACCACTGAGTCTTCTTGTGTGCTGAGCAGCATGGCATTAGCACATCAAATTAGCCAGAGTTGGCTGGGGTACTGTTTGCTTTTTTTCTTTTCTTTTTTCATTCTTTTCCTTTTAGTGTCTGTTGCTTGATTATTCCCTCCTCTCTACATCTGTGTTTGTGGCTTGGGCAACTGGTGGAGAATCAAAAAGATAGGATTCCCTGGAACAGGAAGGAGATCATCCTGCCAGCAAGCTGCATGGAGCTGTTTCTGTGCACTTTATCCAAAAACCTGAAGACAGCACGTCTCCCTTCTTCTCCAAAGCATTTGGATGAGCAAGGCAGACACCCCTGGGACTTTGACACTCTGAGCAGCTGCCAGATTTGCTTCTGTGACCAGGCCAGCCCCGGGACAAAGTTTCAGCCAGTTGGCAGAGTAAAGTTGAAAGCAAAATGAAATTAGGCACAGCATATTGCCAGTGGGCATCCAACACCAGAGAGTAGGGAAGGGAAGACTCAGAACCAGTGTGCCCTCCTCGCTGCCAGAAGAAGAACTCAAAATTGGGTTTCTGTTTTGAAGGAGTGGAGACCAGAGGTCCACTTTGGAGAGCCAGGCTGGAGCCATTTTATAATCCAAAAACGCCATTTTAAAAGGAGCAAGCTACAAAGGCTAAAAGCTATCTCTCTTCTGTTTGCAAAAGCATTCTTTGCAAATGCAGCATGTGTGGTCAGAACATTTCACACCTGTAGCTAGCTATTGACCCAATTCCCGTAAACAGACCGAGAATAGAGCGAACAACAGGAAAGATGTAGCCCACCACAAAATAAGGTGAGAACACAGATGGTCAGGATGTGGTTTTACAAGGAATTGCAAATAGGTCAAGAGGATTATAAGCTCGCAGCGCCACCTAGTGGATAATGCAGCTTGGAACCGAAGGGCCACCATCAATTCTTTAATTGGTTGAGCTTCAATGAATATGCATAAAGGGGAATGTCGGGGGGGGGGCTGAACTTTGCTTTGCCTAAGGGGATAAAAACTGTCTGCCCCTGGTGTTCGGGGGCATTCTCTCATTTTTCCTGAATGCACCCCTTTGCTTTATTTGTCTGACAAATTAAACCAAAGTCAATAAAACTTGTGTTTAAAAAATATTGCTGCCTGGATTTTTCCATTCTGGTCTAGATTCTGAAGTTTCTAACATTTCTGGTGCCACAGGTGACTCGGATCAAGGACCTTAAGTCCTCAAAAAGACCAGAAGGCAGCTCCCTTGTCCTTTTCTAGGCAGGACGCAGGGGAAGAGCCAATAGGCCGCTTTCCTGGCGCCACCGAGGTTTTTCTTCGGAGGAGGGTGAAGCCAATTTGACCCTTCTGCTGGATCCTGTGAGAGGAGACAACGGATTGAAGGACCGAGGTTGACAGGGCAGGAGGAACCAGCCGGCTGGGGTGAGTACATGGCAAAGGGCCCTGAGGACATAGGAAGCCTCCTTATTTTAAGGAGAAGGGAGATCCTGATCACATCTCCAACGTGGCCAGTGGCATTAAGGGGAAAAGGATTGTCCCCTGATAACCACCCACGTTAAGGTATTAGGAAGAAGGAAATGGGGCAGAGGGAATTGGTGTTGGTGTTTGTGTGTTGTGTGTCAGATACTCCGGTGACTGAATTGTGAATGAGCGGTCAGGGTTTAGCATCCCTTTGGCCAAGCGAGTGCAGGGTTGTGCAGTTCCTAGTAGGGCGACCTCACCTAGGTCACAACCTGAAGTGTCTGGAGAGTGGAAGGAATTTTGAAACCCGGTTAGGAGCGGAGTATCTGAAAAAAAAAAAAGGGGTCTGAAGCAAGCCAATGTAGTCCTTTTGAATGCTTTTGATTTGGCCCAAACTGCTTGCAATCAGAGAGAGGAGGCCTCAAAGGAATAACCACCCCCAAATTTTTCTGATGCCTGTTCCTCAGTCATCAGGCATCAAATCTTTCAGAAGCATAGGGGCCCTAGCTGGGACAGGGCAACAAGGAGTATCTCTTTGAGGCTGAGTATCTATTTAGGGAAGAGTTTCAGACTCAGATTCAGCTTTGGGAGCGATGGAGGGGATCGCTCCAGAGATCCCTTAGGTTATCCAAGTTAGTATACAGAACTAGAGTGTATACAAAGGTTTCAGATCTCTGGACCTCAATGAAGGCAAGAGTTCAGCCAGGCAGAGCTGGAGAATTCTCTGCTGAGCTGTGGCTTTGGTAGTAAGGCAAGCCTCCTAGTTTCTCCAAAGCCCATTACTGAACTGGGAAGCACATGAGCCTTGCAGACCTCCAATAGTTTTGATCCCTATAGTAACTACAGCTTGACCAGGGAGGCCAACCTAAATCCCAGAACTTAGTTAGGGAAGAGCTGGGTACCTCTGTGACCAGCGGCAGTTTGGAACACATCAGGGAAACCACCAGCAGCCCCCTACCTTCTCTGATGACCAGTGAGAGGTGGTCTATGGCTAGGAAATACGAAATGGTTTCAGACCTATAGCAGTTACAGTTGAGACAGGGAGGGCAATTTAATTGGTGTCCTTAACCAGGCACCAGCTGGATGGCTCAGTGTTTAGGTGTGTCTCAGAGAACACTGCAATAGACCCCTAGTTTGAGGCTCAGGCAGAGGAGCCTCAAGAGAGGACCTGCATCTTTGTGGCCACCACAGTTGACAAGTTAGTTGCCACAGAAAAAGATGAAGGAAGAGATGAAGAAACAAGTCGGACACCTGAAGCTGACACAGGGTGTGAGCAGCCATGTGGCAGGTGTCTGTTGGAAGAAATATTAGAAGTTAAAAAACAAACAAAAAAAAACTGCACAGAACCAAAAGAGGAAGAAGAGCTTTCTCCATTTAACTTGGATGAGTTTGTGAACATGGATGAAGTTCTAGAGGTTCACGTGATAATAGAGAACCCCCCCAACCCCCTGGCTGAAGAAATATAAGACTGATCAATGCAAAATTAAGGAGCACAGGCAGGAAAACGCCTCAAGAAGCCCATTTACCAGGGATCCGAGGCAAAAGTCCTGGCCCCACCCCCATATGATCCAAGTGCCGTGGTGGCCCCCCTTGGGAGGACAGGGACAGCCCCATATCCTCAAAGCTCCACCGCTGCCCCGATATGCGGCCCCAGGAGCCGAAGCAGGAAAGGGGGGGGGCTGCCAGCCAGCCCAGAAGTACACAAGGCAGAGCCCAGTGACCAGGTCCTGGATGAATTATACCCCAGTCTTAAAGAATTGAGGAAAAAGATGAGCAAATACAGAAGTTCGACCACTATGTATCGAGATGCTGCAGACGCTTATCACAGGGGTCGAGAAAAAGCCTTTGGAAATTACCTAAAACAGTGCAGATCCAATCAGCCCACGTCCAATGTAGAGGCAGGGACAGCAGTCCTGACCCCCCTTCGCGTGGTTTTTGACAATCCACCACCTCCACCCCCTGCACCTCCGGCAGGGCAAGACGGTGCTCAAAATGTCCCTGCCCCACCTGCCCCGCCACCGCAGCCTAGGACATTCACCCTTCAATATGTCCCCTTCACCACCATTGATTTGATGAATTGGAAGACCAGACCCACACCCCTGCGTTTGCTGAGAAGCCCCAGGCAGTGGTGGACTTGCTGTCCTCTATATTTGCAGCACATGAGCCTACCTGGACAGACTGTCAGCAATTGCTGAACACTCTCTTTACTTCAGAGGAAAGGAGGAGAATTAATACACAGGCTCTAGAACACCTAAAAGAACAGCAGGTTCAGGAGGCAGAGTGGCCTCAACGATATCCCTTAACCAACCCACAGTGGGACCCAAATAATGTGGACAATCGCAATGCTCTAAGTACCTATCATAGGACAATGTGCAAAGGACATTAGAACCAAAATCCAAAAACAGCCTGGGTTCCAGGGCATGTCCAGATCTCAGATCATGGCCATCGCCCAGAAGGTGTTTGAACAAAGAGGAGATGTTGAGAAGAGGGAGAAAAAGCAGTGGAGGAAAGAAAAGGCAGCAGTGTTAGGCACGGCAATGGCTCACAGCCCAGGGATCCGAGGGGTCCGCCGTAGCCATTCAGAGACCCGCAGCCAAGGGGGAGGAAGATGCCTGCTCAGCAACAGCAAGGCCATAAGAATTACCCCTGTAAAAGGCTACATGGAGCCAATTGGGAAGCCTGGTCAAAACGCATGTATTACTGACTGGCAGAAAAGCAGCTATGGGAAAGTACACAAGCTGAAACAGGCTTTGCCCAGCCCATTAAGAAGTTTACAGGCGCAGTGGAGGCTTGTGAAGCAGACGTGGTTGATGCTCTAGAGCAGCCCTGGGTTGCGTGGCAGGGACTGAAGACGGCATGTCAGGCCGCAGTAGAAGCCAAACCAGAGGGATCTGGAAGCCCAGAAGGGTCTGTGGGATGCCCAGAAAGCCCAGAGGGGCCTAGAGGATGCCCAGAAAGAGTACCAAGCCCAGAGGGGGCTGAGTACCAAGCCCAGAGGGGGCTGAGGCTGCTTTGGGAAGTTGTTTCTACGGTTCAACGCATCTGTGTTGATGGACTGTGTGTTGGAGAAAGGCTGAAAAGGCAGTTGCAAGCTGTTCCTCAGGCAATAGAGCACCCAAAAGTGGGGGTGCAGGCCAGGCAAGCATTCCAAGAGTTCTGAGGAGGCCAAAGTCTCCAAGAGTTATTTGTCCTTTGAGGTGAAGCCCAACAGCGAAAGGCATTGCCATGCAATTGGCAGCTGGATGCAAGGCTAACATCTATACTGATTCTAAATATGCCTTCTTAACCCTGCATGCGCATGGCACCCTATGGAAAGAGCGGGGCTTGATTGGAGCCCACGGGAAAGCTCTGAAATACGGTCCAGAAGTTGAGACGTTACTAGAAGCTGTATGGGCCCCCAAAGAGATTGATGTGATGCACTGCAAAGGCCATGGCAGAGGTCGGGACATGGTCACTAGAGGCAACCGGAAAGCAGATAATGCAGCTTGTGAGGCAGCTCTGAGACCTCCACCAGTGGGCACCACCGCCCTCAACCCAGCTACCCTGTTGCCGGTAGGAGAAGGTGAGGAGCAGACGCACGATTGCATTGAGGTTATGGACACAAGACTGGACCAGGAGAAGTGGCCAGAGGAAATCGATTGGCAGACAGAGTGGCCAAGGAAGCAGGCCGGGAACCGGCCCCCGCCTCAGTTATTGGAGCAGTGGTCGCAGAAGTGATCTTAAGTACTGCTGACAAACCAGATACTATGAGTCCACCCACATGGGGCCAGATGCCACAACCAAGCAGCTGGAAAAGTATGTCTATATAGCCAACCTTTATCAACTGGCAGCCCAGATTTCCAGGAAATGCCTGCTATGCCAAAAGAATAATCCCAGAACTCACTCCAGATGATGTGGAACAGCGTTACACCCTTGATGAACATCAGTGGGCATGTCAAGAAGGAGCAACGCTCCAGGAAGGACCAGACAGCCGTGTTTTTGGTGCCCCAGCATCTGGCCAGCGTGATTGTGAAGGATTGCCACGAATCCAACCATTTGGGAAGCCCAGCTGCTAAAGCACACCTTGGGAGAATACTTTACATCACCAACCTATCTCGACTAACTGCTGCTATAACTAACTGCTGCTACATCCCAAAACTGTGTCCTGTGCACCAACCAAGAGACTGAGACTATCACCCTTTGAACTTTTTGTATGGCATGCCACCCCCTTTCGTCCAAGACATCCCCGCCAGTTTGGGGCAGATGAAAAAAAAACACATCACTCAAGGACAAGTACAATCCCTTTGTTTGTCGTGTGTGTGTTTGCTTCCTTTCCAGGTATTCCCTCGAGCGTACATCGTGCAGTCCCGCGGCAGTCTCGCTGAGCCGGTTCACCAGTTCCTCTGGGTGACAGCGTCTGGCGACCCCCTCATCCCCTACTGCAGTGAAAGTAGCCGAGGTGATCCCCTGGGTACATCACACGCGTCTGAAATCCTGCTGACCCTCTGAAGCTGATCATCACCTTGTGTCTGACGCTACCAGGAAAAGCGTTGGGCCACGGGCAACGAGATCCTGCGACTACTCATCACAAGGACAGTCACAAAGACTTTCTCTTTTCTCTCTTATTTTCTTTATTGACTTGCTCTATGTCTTATTGCCCTGACCCTACCGAGCCATACCAACCCTATTGGTCTGCTGATCTCTGCTATGACTGGTTCGTCTTGCCGGTGGTAAGAGACGGCATACTCGTTGGCTCTTGGGAACGAGGGTTCAATAGGGCGGCCGCAGTACAGCATCCCACTCTCCCACTGTGGCTCTTTATTCACTGCATTGCCCAGCGCACTTGGATGTGGCTCCTCCGGAGAGCTGCAGGATCGGTCGAAATCTATCGAGTTCTAGACTGCTCTTGTGGTTGTGGGAGAATAGCCCGCTGGTTGCATGGTAAAGCGATATATCAACCCCATTTGATAAACCAGGCCCAAATCTTACTCCGGGTGTTGCATGGGAGGGTGTCTGAATCAGGTGCACATTAAAATTGCTGAACAGGTGCCTGTAGATTCTGCAGTCCCACCTGTGACTATCGTGGTGGCTCGAGTCTCCCAAAATCCCAGAATACTGCCTGAACTACTGAGCCTGGTAACTCCACACCTAATACCCTTGAATGTGGCAGGGTATTCTTGTGGCTGCATAAAAGTTGCCACCCAATAGACAGACAGGGCACCTAGTTCCAGAAGAATTGGATGGGAGGGGTGCCCGAGGGCAGCATCCCCAACGTAGAAACTTGCTCTCCAGCAAATTTAGAGGCACCACTAGGACTTTTGGTATTGGGACCAGAACCCCTTGATATAGTCACCCCGTGTGTCAGGCCATTGCAGGGGTGAATATATTCTTGTGGGTGCAACATCATTTACGTGGAAGAAGAAGCCCCTTTTGGATATAGTACTCTCCCAGGAAACCACAGGGGTCCCCACCCACCGGGAATAGTTGGGAAGTTGATCCAAGTGGCAGGAGCTTCCGAAATAAGGTGGAAAATGACCCCAGAGGCCCAAGCGTTTATTGAATACGAATATCAGTGGGCCCTTCAGCGGTAAAAGAACATTAGGAATGGCCCCGAGTATTGGTGGGAGGAACTATGGAAATATTGAGGTTGGTGGGTAGGAGTGGTATGTACTGCCCTATTTCTTTGGATGTTCATGTATTTTTGCTGGCATTGGCCAAAGCGGGAAAGAGTCCCCTGGCCTCCCATGCCAACTTTTCCCATCTGGCTCTCTATGGCCTATAGATCCATCAAAACGAAAATGGAGACCGTAACGGTCGGCATTTTCGTGATGGAAAGGGGGGAATGAAGGAGTGGAGACCAGAGGTCCACTTTGGAGAGCCAGGCTGGAGCCATTTTATAATCCAAAAACGCCATTTTAAAAGGAGCAAGCTACAAAGGCTAAAAGCTATCTCTCTTCTGTTTGCAAAAGCATTCTTTGCAAATGCAGCATGTGTGGTCAGAACATTTCACACCTGTAGCTAGCTATTGACCCAATTCCCGTAAACAGACCGAGAATAGAGCGAACAACAGGAAAGATGTAGCCCACCACAAAATAAGGTGAGAACACAGATGGTCAGGATGTGGTTTTACAAGGAATTGCAAATAGGTCAAGAGGATTATAAGCTCGCAGCGCCACCTAGTGGATAATGCAGCTTGGAACCGAAGGGCCACCATCAATTCTTTAATTGGTTGAGCTTCAATGAATATGCATAAAGGGGAATGTCGGGGGGGGGGCTGAACTTTGCTTTGCCTAAGGGGATAAAAACTGTCTGCCCCTGGTGTTCGGGGGCATTCTCTCATTTTTCCTGAATGCACCCCTTTGCTTTATTTGTCTGACAAATTAAACCAAAGTCAATAAAACTTGTGTTTAAAAAATATTGCTGCCTGGATTTTTCCATTCTGGTCTAGATTCTGAAGTTTCTAACAGTTTCTGTCAAATTCTTTATGCCTATGTCGGAGGGCTCGGCCGCACTTCTACTTGTGCCATGCCTAGAAACCAAGCAGTTTCCCCCTTGTCCAGCACTGACTGTATGTGTTGGGATGCATGTGGAAGGTAGGAAAGGATATATTATTTATTAATTATCCTTCCTCTTGCTCACTTCAGTAATATTAGTGTCTAATTTAGCAGAGTTAAAAATATACCATACTCTGCAGCATTAACACAGAAACTTGGGACAAAGCTGTGCAGCTTTCTATAATTATGCAAGATGCCATTGGCAGACAGGATCTTCCCCTTTATTTATCCCTCCAAACAAAATAAGAACACAGAAGTCTGCAATATAAGAGTATAAAAATATTGTTTGCTTACATAAAGTTGCAGACTCGACTCAGGCAGAAAATAGCAGCAAAATAAGTTGGGCAAAATATCTTTCTAGATTACAAAATATATGATTTAGAGCAGTGTCTCTAAAACATGGATCTCCAGCTGTTTTTGGACTACAACTCCTATCATCCTTAGCTATCTGGACTAATGGTCAGGAATGATGGTCAGGGATGTTGTTAGGGGCCTCCTAACAACTCTGTGCCCTTGATGAACTACAGCTCCAAGAATTCTTTTGGAGAAGCCAAGGCTGTTTAAAGTAGCATCATGGTGCTTTAAAATATGGGGTGGATGGGACTGGTGCCAGCTGTTTCAGGTCTGGTCCTGATGGAACAGCTGTTAGGAAGGAGTCCAATTTGGGGAGAATTTTAACTGATTACTTTATTGCTGTCTTGTGGCACAGAAACAAAGCCCACCCTGCCACAGGGTAAGCATGACTCTGGACCACTCATCCACGATGCTTGAGATCCTTGAATGCCCTTTCCCAGGGCTTTTTTTCATGGGGGAAGTCACAGGAACTCAATTCCGGCACCTCTCAGGTGGGCATCATTGCCATTATAAGAGAACAAGAGAGGCGTTCATGGTGAGTTCCGGCACCTCTTTTTCTAGAAAAATAGCACTGTCCTTTTCCCTCTGCTGCCCACCTCCCTCTTTTCAGCAAGCAAGTGTGCACCATGCAACTAATGTCTGCAACTTCCTGCACAGTGAGAGATGCTCCAAAAGGGTTAGATGGATCTTGCTCAGGAGAAAGGAGTGGTGGTGGTGGTGAAGCCCAGTTCTTGTATTCCAGCAGGAAGAACAGCTGTAAGTCAACAATAAAGAGGTGTAATTATCATGACACTAAGTAAGAGCTCCAGTGATTTAAACTTTAGAGCAAAGCTTTGCCAGTCATTGCAGCGATTCCTAGTGCCATTAAACTTTAACATCTAAAGCAGCAAGAAGCATCTGGGCTCAGGAACAATTTTCACCTCCTCCAGCACCGACAAGATTTGCAAATGCTAAAATATGGAAAGGGATATCACTGTGCTCCCCTGGTTTGGCCTTGCTTCTCCCACTACCCACTCTCCCACTGGGCAACAAGGCAGGGTGCAGCCCACAGGTTCCATGTCAAAGTACTCTTACAAACCAGTTGGTATGAAAGGGGGGCTGCTAATAGGCAAAGAGGCAGCAGAGGGAGCTGGAGGTTTAAATGACTATGAGGCTTAGAAAAACGGGTATCCCTGGATAAAGTTCATTGATTGGGTTCAATTAATTAAACTAAATAGTTTTTAATTGGATTTTAAATAAATGTGCTATTAATTTTTTACTGTTTTTAATTTTATTGTATTACTAACTTTCTTAGTGGGTCATGCAAACCGCTATCCTTAATACTGTAATGCTTTTTATACTGCAAAAGGAAGTTCACTCTGTGTGCAGGAATCCAAAATAATACAGAAGCCCATGAATATCCTTCTTTTTTGCTGTAAGCATCCACACATCCTGAAACAACAAGTGTGGGACAACATAATCTCCTGCAAAAACAATTTTTACATCAAGATCCTGTTTGCCACAAACCCTCAATTTTTTTTAGCTTAGCCATTTTTAATTGAAAGCCTTTGGAAGCTCAGACCCTCAAAATTAGCAAACAAAAGGGAAAGTGGGATGTGGAGGAGGACAGGCAGGCATAATCCAAAGCGGCAACCTGTAGTAAGCATATAGTAAATCTGAAGGCAAACTCAGCTTGCATGCCCAAGCTCTGCACTCCCCCAGCTCTCCAAGTGGATAGTAAAGAAGAACACAACACTACTGCAAAGGGATCAAATCAGACCACAACTTTATTGACAACAGATGCGAGAGGTTTGGCATAGACATTGTGCAACCAGTTACTTCAAGGACTAACCCAAGAGTGGGGGATTCCTAAGACTTGCATCAAATATGGGGACCTCTGCTGGGATCATTGGCTCTGGCTCAGTCACCACTGGCTCTGGTGCCACCTTCTGTTGGGCTCCCTTGCCTCCTGCCCTGTTAGTTTCAGTGGGCACCATCCATCATTGGTCGTAGTGCTTTACAAAGTGACGGGGGGTGTCCCTTCTGCAGATGGGAAACAAGAGAGGAGGGGGTGGAGGCTGAGGGGGGGAAGTGCAATTATCTCAGTTATGCATACTTCAGCTTCGTTACATACTCTGTCTGTTAGGGCAGTGGGTGCATCTCTTTAACCTTGTGCAGTCATTGTTGTTGTTGTTTAGTCGTTTAGTCGTGTCCAACTCTTTGTGACCCATGGACCAGAGCACACCAGCCACTCCTGTCTTCCACTGCCTCCCACAGTTTGGTCAAACTCATGCTGGTAGCTTCGAGAACACTGTCCCACCATCTTGTCCTCTGCCATCCCCTTCTCCTTGTGCCCTCCATCTTTCCCAACATCAGGGTCTTTTCCAGGGAGTCTTCTCTTCTCATGAGGTGGCCAAAGTATTAGAGCCTCAGCTTCACGATCTGTCCTTCCAGTGAGCACTCAGGGCTGATTTCCTTCAGAATGGAGAGGTTGGATCTTCTTGCAGTCCATGGGACTCTCAAGAGTCTCCTCCAGCACCAGAATTCAAAAGCATCCATTCTTCGGCGATCAGCCTTCTTGATGGTCCAGCTCTCACTTCCATACATCACCACTGGGAAAACCATGGCTTGAACTAAACGGACCTTTGTTGGCAAGGTGATGTCTCTGCTTTTTAAGATGCTCCCTAGGTTTGTCAATTGCTTTTCTCCCAAGAAGCAGGTGTCTTTTGATTTCGTGACTGCTGTCACCATCTACAGTGATCATGGAACCCAAGAAAGTAAAATCTCTCACTGCCTCCATTTCTTCCCCTTCTATTTGCCAGGAGGTGATGGGCCCAGTGGCCATGATCTTCATTTTTTTGATGTTGATCTTCAGACCATATTTTGCGCTCTCCTCTTTCACCCTCATTAAAAGGTTCTTTAATTCCTCCTTACTTTCTGCCATCAAGGTTGTGTCATCTGCATATCTGAGGTTGTTGATATTTCTTCTGGCAATCTTAATTCCGGCTAGGGATTCATCCAGCCCAGCCTTAGGAAGGGAAAAAGAACTAGGTTCCTGTGGCCCCAAACATAGCCATAGCCTGCTATATTATGGAAATAATAATCAACACCAACAGCTTTTGCATAGATTCCTAGGGTCCTTGGGATATGCAGCTCAGTTTGCCACAAGTAGTTATTTATTAACTTGTGCCTAACTTAAACAACAGCAATTATTCATTGAGCAGGATATCCATGCAAGGAGGTACAAGAAGGAAATGCATGAGGGAAGACAGAAGTCATTCCCTGCTCTTGTTATCCATGAATGAACACATGAGACTGCTGTGCTCAAGTCAGAGCATGAGCTCAGTACTGTCTTCTCCAGCTGGGCTCTCCCCAAGGTCCTTCTCAGCCCTTCTATCTGACATCGCTCAAGGGAATGAACCTGGAACATTCTGAAGGCAGAGCATGTGGCCTCCCCTTGAACACAGAGGTTTCTCCTCAGCCTCAGCCAGAGAAACTGGGGCAGAACCGACGGCAGATTGCTGTGACTTATTTGCAAAGCATTTTGCAAGATCCCCACTGGGATCTTGACTCTGCTGTTACAGTAGATGAACCTCTTGTGGTGTCCACAGCACTGTCTAGTCCTTTTGTGTTGGATGAGTTTCACTTAACAAGGCTCAAGGATGAAGGCAAGGTGCTTGGATCGGTCAGAGCAACCACTTCCGCTCTGGACCCTTGCCCCTCTTGGCTGATAAGAACTAGTAGGGTGGGGACAGCTGGCTGGGCCAGGAAGGTGATGAATGCTGTCATTTCATGCTCAGGTGACAATGGTGGCACAGAGTGCCTTCCATCAGCTTTGGCTGGTACCCCAGCTGCAGCCCATCTGGAGAGGGATAGCCTAATTTCTGTTACCTATGCCCTGTTAACCTCTAGAATGGATTACTGCAGCACATTATACATAGGTCTACCTCTGCAGAATAACATGGCCAAGAGAGTTTGAGCATATTACTCTGATCCTGTTCTGACTGCACTGGCTGCCAATTTTCTTATGGGCCCAATTAAAACTGCTGGCTTTGACCTATAAAGCCTCCCCCTTATAAACTTCCCCAGACCCTGCAGCCGTCATCTGAGGCCCTTCTTCATGTTTTTCCTCCACGAGAGGTTCAGAAGGTGAAAATGCAAGAGCGGACCTTTTCTGCAGTGGCTCCCCATTTGTGGAATGTTCTCCCCTTATTTCTTCTATATTTTTAGGCACCAGGTAATAATGTTCCTCTTCAACCAGGCCTTTGGCCAATTAATATTCAACAGACTTTAAAATGTGTTTGTGTGAGTGGGAATTTTTGTTTTGTTCTGTTTAAACTATTTCTTTTTGTTTTTATTTTGCATTTTTATCTTGTGAACTGCCCTGAGATCTTTTGATGAAGGGTAATATATAAATCTGATAAGCAAATTGAACCCAGGATCTTCTGCATCCAAAGCAATTACTCTACCCACTGAGTTAGGGCCTGATCCATTAACCGCTAGAAACATGGGAACTTTCCTTTAGCAAGCCAGACATGGCAGCATTTATTTATTTTTCAGTTTAATGGATTTTCCCAAGAAAGGGAAAATCTGGATTAAACTGGGAAGGGGGAGTTTGTAGCCATGCATTTTGATGTTATGTGGATGCTGCAAAAAGTATGCATGCATGAGGATAAAACAACTGTTAGGTAGGTGGAATCCAGTTACTTTTCCCAGGAGGGGAACTGTCTTTTGAGAAATTTCTGCCCTGTTCCATAGAGCACGGGTGGTTCCTACCTGGTATATTTAGAGATTAAAGGTAAAGGTATGCAGATTAGTCATGTGGGTGGCGCTGTGATCTAAAGGACTGAGCCTCTTGGGCTTGCCGATCAGAAGGTCGGCAGTTCGAATCCCCGCGACAGGGTGAGCTCCTGTTGCTCGCTCCCAGCTCCTGCCAACCTAGCTGTTCAAAAGCACACCAGTGCAAGTAAGATAAATAGGTACTGCTGTGGCGGGAAGGTAAACGGCATTTCCGTGCGCTCTGGTTTCTGTCATGGTGTTTCAGTGTTCTGTTGCACCAGAAGCAGTTTAGTCCTACTGGCCACATGACCCGGAAAGCTGTCTGTGGACAAACACCGGCTCCCTTGGTCTGAAAGCGAGATGTGCGCCGCAACCCCATAGTCGCCTTTGACTAGATTTAACCATCCAGGGATCCTTTACCTTTTTTATTTCGAGATTAGCAGATTGCTGCCCTCTAGTGGCAAACATGAGTGAGAGCTGCCCTCACTGCATTACTAGAAAGGAATACAATCATGCATCCTGTAGCTTCGCTTTGTTATTTTAAACAGGCATTTGAATTGGGATGTGCGCACGAAGCTACTGTTGCTTCATCTCTAGCAACGGAGTCCTGGAAAGTGTTCTGCAGCACTTGAATCAAAAAGCTTGCAATCCCTTAAAGAGCTGCCTTTACTTAATCAAGCAGGATAAGTGGGTTTTGTTTTGTTTGTTATTTAACTACCTTAGAACACAGAGAACCATCGGCATTCAGAAATACCTAAACAAGAGATTTTCAATTTTTTTGAGTCCCACGGCTTCCTGCACTCTCACCTGCAGCTGCAACTACATTGCCACCACAATGCTGCAGTGAGGGTGCAATATTAGTGGTGAGAGCAAGGGTGTTGTGGGAGCAGCAGTGGGGCCACAGGCAGGGGCACAGCAGTGGTGGAGTGGGTAGAGGATTGGGTCAGATCTGCTGCCCGTGGCAAATTGCTTCACCTCACCTCACAGAAAGGCTGGCCTTGCAATGGAGGTAGAATGCAGCCATCATGGTGAGCAGCCATTAATAGTCTCATCCTCTATAAATCTTTGTACTGTTTATGATTCTTTAGCTTTTAGTGGGAGTTGGGTGACTGCTACTGGGGTGAGCTTGCTGAACTGCAAACAGAACCTTTTGTACAGATGGTTTTAGTACTATTGTCAGCCACCCCAAGAATCTTTGAAATCGAGTCGAGGAAGGTGTATATCAGGGGTCAGTAAACTTTTTCAGCAGGGAGCGAGGCCACTGTCCCTCAGACCTTGTGGGGGGCCAGACTATATTTGGGGGGGTGAATAAATTCCTATGCCCCACAAATAACCCAGAGATGCATTTTAAATAAAAACACACATTCTACTCATGTAAAAACACCAGGCAGGCCCCAAAATTACCCAGAGATGCACTTTAAATAAAAACACATATTCTACTCATGTAAATACACACTGATTCCTGGACCATCCACAGGCGGATTTAGAAGGCAATTGGGCCAGATCCGGCCTCCAGGCCTTTGTTTGCCTACCCATGGTGTATATGTTTTAAAACTGCCTTTCTCAACTTTGTGCCCTCGAGATGTTTTGGAATACAGCTCCTATCTGTCCCAACCAGTACAGAATGCTCCATCAGGGGCTGATACATCATACGTTTCATTTACTTAGTCATAGTTCAACATAAATCTCTAAGCAGTTTGAAGATCCTAACAAAAAGAATTGTGTGTGTGTGTGTGTGTGTGTGTGTGTGTGTGTGAGAGAGAGAGAGAGAGAGAGAGAGAGAGAGAGAGAGAGACTGTATAAAAGCAACCAAAAATCAAGTTTTAAAAAAAACTGGCCGGCAGGCAAGGACTCCTCAAGAGTCAAGGTCTCCTCAGGAGTAAGATCCTCCTCTGGAGGGGGACTGCTGATACCAGTCAGACAAGGGGTCATGATGTGTTTCTAGAAGCTCCAACTAAAAAACTCCAGTGCTAGGCTAGAAGAGCTGCTAGAACTCCGTCTATGGCTTCGGACCTTGACTAAATTGCACCTACTGGACATGTCCTTTGACTCCACTGAGTTAACCTCATCTCTCAACTGTGCCCTGTTTCCTGACCTTGACCTTGACCTTACCCCTTTCCTTATTACCTCGGCATTGACCCAGATGGGCCTTGGACATCACTTTTGCATTTGTCAATGCTGGTGTTGTTTCCATAGAGTACTTTGATCACTCAAGACCCTGTACAGAGCTGGGGGAATATTTTGATGCACTTTTCCGTAAAATATGCACTTTTAAGCACAACATTTCTACTTCTGCACACTGAAACTGCATTGCAGAGAAGTACATTATCTAGTCAAGACTTATGTTCTGATCTGCAAACACATCTGGGACCATCAAATCAGGCACTGAGGAAAGCAGATGGAGCCAGTTTCTCCCCGTTTGCGACATCACTCTAGCCTCTGAGCATCCATTACTACTGAGTCTGTGCCTTCTCCTGTCAAGCTCTCCATGCCTGCAATAAACCCTGCCATTCTGACAGGTTTTGGGAGCCTGCGTTGCGTTTAGATAAATGGCAGTGAAGCAGAGAGCACATCCGTTTCCCCCTCCCATTGTGTGCAAGGCTGCATTGTTTTTATTTCCTTTGCATTGATGGATCTGCGCCTCCAATTCAAGCTCAGGGCCCATCAACACAACAGCTGGAGAATTAAAAGATTAAGCTCCCCTCTCTGATTACTAATTATTTCCTTCTATTTTCAGTTATGAATAGAGGGCTGTCAGGGATGGAAACGGTCTGTGCATCTCACAGTTGATTGCCTTCATGCATACCCTCGTTTCTATCAGGATAACATAGATGACAAATCTCCCAGTGCAAAATAAAAATAAAAAATCTGTCTTTCTTTCCACCATTTGCAAGCTTCTCCAAAGCCTCTGTGAAAGGCTTTCAGGCAGTCACATTCCAACTTTTTCAGAGTCTGTGGTGTTCTGCCTGCTAGGAGGCCTTGTGTTCTGTAGCACAATTATCAGAGCAAGTTTCAGGGTGAGTGCTTGGATCACTCTGGAATGTAGGAAGCTGCCTTATACAGAACTGGGTCATTGGTGCATCTAGCTCAGTATTCTCTACACTGACTGGCAGCAGCTGCCCATGCACTGAAAGAGGAGACCTTCCCTGCTATAACTGGATATGCTAGGGATTGACATTGGACCTTGAACTGCATGCAAAGCAGTTGCTCTATCACTGAGCAATGGTCCTGGGGGGGGGGGGTGAAGGGCAGTGTCATCCTACCCACAGAAGTATCCATGCCGGAGTGTTACGCTTCCAGGTGTTGTCAAGGACCTTGAAGGCAAAAGGTGCTTTGATTTTGATGCTCTGCCCTCAGTTTGGGCAGACTTCACCTTTGAGGCTAAATGCCATGCGAAGGGTCACAGCTCAGTGGCAAAGCAACTGCTTTGTCCTGGGTTCAGTCCCCAGTGGCATCACCAGGTAGGACTGAAACAGACTTCCAGGCAGCTGCTACTGCCAGACAGAGTCAACAATACTGAGGTAGATGCTCCCATGTTCCTAAAGCAATGAACTGGAAAGCTACAATTCAGTAGGATTTGGCTAAAGAAGGCCAGTTATGATATGCCAGTTACGGTATGCCAGGCAATGAATCACACAGTTGTAAAGTTGAAAGGGACCCCAAGGGTCATCCAGCCCAACCCTCTGCAATGCAGGAATCGCAGCTAAAGAATCCCTGGCAGGTGGCCAGCCAACCTCTGTTTAAATGCATCCAGTGAAGGAGAGTCCCACCACCTTCTAAGGTAGTCTGTTTCACTGTCAAACCAGAGCCTTTCCCCATCCTAGTTGGAGATACTGGGAATTAAAGCTGGGAGCTTTTGCAAACAAAGTGAATGTTCTAACTTGAGTTATGTATGGCTCCTCGCAGGCAAATCAACATGCCCATGCGGTTTAGCCTTCTGCTTTCTACACTGGCCAACCAGATGCCTCTAAGACGTCAATGGCCAAGGCAAGAAGGTAATGAGTTCTCTCCAACTGTTGCAACCTAGCAGCTGTTATTCAGAGATCCATTGGCTTTGAACAGGGAGGCTCCATACACGTGACTCACTTCTTGTTTTGTACTAAGCTTGAATCCTAGAACAATAGGCAAGTAGGATCCTAGAATGCAACAACTGATTGGCTTGCAGCAGCAGCCCAATCAGACCCCAGGAGAAAGCTAATCAGCCTATTAGGCTGGTAGGATCGTAGAATGCAACCCCCTGAGGTTTGGGGGGAAATTCAATCACTGTTTTACAAGCTGCAATAAAGAGCATCAAATCACTGCAGGACTCCGAGTATATGTCACTTCTACTCCCCTTGTGTTCAACGGGACAATAAGATTATATTTTTTTCTAAATAAAAGAGCTGGGAGCTAATGAGAAGAGTTCATTATTTCTCTGAACATGCCCCACATCCAGCAAACCAGATGGATAAATGACCACATTTTGATTTTTCTTTTTAAAAAATGCATTTTCAAAAACAGGAACATAGAGCATATTTAACCCCCTCCCCTGCCCCTCCCCCACTTACGACTTCGTACCAAATACAGCATGTATACATATACCATATATACTTCCCTTTCACCCTTTTCCTAGTTCCTTTGCTTTTCCACTACTCTGCGTAATCCACTTATCATCCAGTTTGTTATCTATTAAATACTATTTCAAATATTGAATACTATTAAAAATCTATTTCAACTCCACTGGATTTACTCAAGACCTGCTAAGCTATGTATTTGTCTATACTGGTTCTTGAAATAGTCAATAAACCCTGTCCATTCTTCATCTTCGTTGTCTTTTATCCTGTTCGTCAGACCAGCCAGATCAATATACTCAAACATTTTACACTGCCATTCTTCCTTAGTGGGCACTAGACCTGTTCTCCACCTCCTCCAACTTTTATTTATTGAATTTTCAAATTTTACCCTTTTTTCTACAGAACTCCTCTTGTGATCTCCCATCAACTGTTCCATGATATCCTATGTTTTCCCTTAAATGCTGCATATCTTTGGCTCTTAATCTCTATATTTATTCATCTTAATATTTCTAAGCTGTTACTCATATTTCGAATCCTTCTCGCATTTTCATTTCAATTTTTCAACGGAAGATGCTAAGATGATAGGGGGGGGTGGAAAGCTGCAGAAAAAGTCCTGTGCTGCTGCAGCACATACAAGTTTCCACGAGTATTTATTACAAAAGATATTTTCAATTAGCACTGAAGTGCTTCTAATAGAGCAGGCTGGTATGTAAGAAATTGCTTTTCTAGGAACCAAAATAGGTTCTAATTGCCTGAAACATTTGCCAGGGAACTGGAATAGCTCCAACGCTCTGCAGATAATTGATTCTCACCTCAGAGTGCCCCCGTATCTTTTGTAAAGGGAAAGCACAGCCAAGCCATGTGCCCCAGAAGTGGAGTCCTCCTGCCACCAGAGAGACACCCTTCACACACACAACACTGGCTGTCCTCAGTTCCCCTTCCAAGGTTGCCAGGGCTGGCCCAAGACATTTTGGCACCTGAGGAGAACTACAAAATGGTGCCTCTGCCCAAGAAGAAAGGGCTAGGGAAGACCTCAAAAGGTCCCTCTATCCCAGCAGCCTGCTTCCCACAGTGGCTATAACTCAGTGGTGGAGCATCTGCCTTGCATGCAGAAGGCCCAGGGTTCAATCCCCAGCATCTCCAGGTACGGCTGGGAGACACCCCAGGCATGAAACACCAGAGAGCCACTGCCAGTCAGGGCCAGTCCACCCATGAGGCAAAGTGAGGTGGCCACCTCAGGCAGCAGGATCCACAAGGGTGGCAGATATGGCCCTGCAGTTCCCAAGCTGCATCTGCCCAGCGTGATTCAGAGCAGACACCTTTCCCCCCACAATGGGTAAGGCAGATCTGATTCCCCACCCACTTTGTTCCCAATGTGGATCTTCACTCCCTGCTTCTACCCTGCTGGTGGTGCCATTTTATGCTTTGCCTCAGGTGGCAACACGGACCAAGGGTCTGAGGAAATTTCTTATTTAAATCGGCCCTTTATGCAGAGCCATGAAAACTAGAAATCTTACTTTATTTTTAAGGGAAGGGAAATAGGTCAGTGGCTGAACATCTGCTTTGCCTGCAGAAGTTCCTGGGTCCAATTCCCAGCATTTCCAGGAAGGGTTGAGAGAAATCCCATGCCTGAAACCCTGGAGAGTCACTGCCAATCAGTGCAGACAATCCTTAGCTGGATGGACCAAGGATCTGACTCAGTATATAGGGCAGCCTCCCATATTTCTAATTTGCCTCCACTATGGTCCCAACTCAGAGCTGGTGGAGGAACCAAGCCTGGACTTGTTGCTACCAGCTTGGGAATTGCATACTCTCCAACCAGTGCTGTTTTTCTAGAACTCACCATGACCACCTCCCTTGTTCTCTTAGAATGAAAAAGGTTCCAGAACTGGGTTCCCACAAATTCCAGCTGAAAAAAAGCCCTGCCTCCAACATTCCTCAGATGAAAGTAGGAACATTTCTCACTCGCCCCCGACTGACCCTCCTTAACCCCCACATTTTTTGTGTGTTCCCACCCCACCCCCACCCCCCGCAGAGCATTTCCTGTCAGAAGAAGGCCGAGCGCTTCCACCACGACACTAACAGGACACAGCAGCAAACCTGTGCCATCCTGAGAAAACCCCTTTGTTATGTACTGAGTTGAATAGGATCCAAACTGCAGCAGTCTGATTGGTCCTAGAACAATAGGATCCAAATTGCAGCAGTCTGATTGGTCCTAGAACAATAGGATTCAGAATGCAGCAGTCTGATTGGTCCTAGAACAATGCAGCAATATGATTGGTTGGCAGGAACCACCCAATCATGCTCCAGATATAAGTGAATCCACAACCTGATTGGCTTACAGTAGAATTCCAGAATTAGCCAATCATGTGCAGCCCATTGTGTAAATAATGTATATAAAGCAGATACTTTGAGGGGACATCCATTCATTCCTCCTCACCACTATGAGCTGAATAAAGAGCATGAAATCACTTTGCGACTCTGAGTATATTTCACTGGCGACGAAGGTGGGATCCCGCTGAGCTGACTGCCACACACAGCACCGCAGCACCGCCACCTGCCGCACCGCTGCCTCGCACCGTGTATCCAGGCTTCAGCTCCGGGACACAAGGAACTCAGAATGGCAACCGACAGCAGCTTCTCGCCGTTCAACCCAGCAACGGGAGACTGGGAAGCGTACGCCTCCCGTTTCACTTTCCTCCTAGAAGCCAAAGGGGTCACCGATGAAGAAGACGCCAAGAAGAGGGCGATATTCTTCAGCGTCTGCGGAGAGGAGACGTTTGAAATCGCCCGGGCTCTCCTTGCGCCTGAAGACGTCGCTACTGTTCCATACAAAACAATAATGGAACAGCTGAAGGGGCACTTTTCGCCGCAACCCTCAGTGGTGGCTCGTCGAAATGCCTTCTATGCAAAGCGGCAAGCCCCTGGGGAAACCATAACTGGGTTTGTGACCTCTCTCCGCCAAGCCGCCCGGTTCTGCAACTTCTCAGAGCTGGAGAACATGCTTCGTGACCGCCTCGTCGGTGGCCTGAGGGATGAGAAACTGCAACAACGACTCTACGCTAAGAAGGACCTAACATTCCAGGTCGCTCTGGAGGAGGCCCTGGCAACGGAAGCTGCCAAGAGGTCGACGCAAGAGGCACGGCCGAGCCTGCCATCCCAACCGAGGGTCCACCACGAAGACCTCACTGACGACTCAGGATCTGACAGGGAGGAGGTGCACCGAGTACAGCAGCGCACTCAAGCAGCCCACATACCACAGCTGCCTCGACGAGAAGGAGGGAACTGCGCAAGCTGCGGGGAAACTCACGAGAGGAGGACCTGCCGTTTCCGCAATGCAGAGTGCAGGCAGTGCAGAAAATTGGGACACATCGCCCGGGTGTGTCGGGCTCGGCCCACCCGACGCCAGGCATCAGAGGACCAATCCAAGAGCCCCAGGTCCCGGGGCCCAACGCACCAAGGCAACTCGACGGAGCTCACGGACTTCCAGGTATACCAGTTGCCCTACCCCAACATAGAGAAAATTTATGTAGAGGTACGGATAGAGGGGGCCCCATGCCGCATGGAGCTTGACACGGGTTCAAATCTATCCATAATCTCGGCAAGGACCTTAAGGAAACTGTGTCCTACTGGGGGTCCCAAACTCAGGCCGGCCCCATTCACCCTCCGGGACTTCCAGAAACGTAAGGTCCCCACAATGGGGGTGGGGACCTTCAGGGTGCAATACCGAGGGCGGACGCGGCAACTGGACTTGCTTGTGGTCAAGGGCCCCTACATTAGCTTACTGGGATTGGCATGGTTTGGACCACTGGGACTAGCCATCACCGGAGTGAACCACACTACCTTACAAGTGGATGTGGACGCTATATGCAAGGAATTTCCAGGGGTTTTCGATGGGAAATTGGGACAGTATACGGGCCCCCCCATTGCTCTACAGCTTGACCCCGCAGTACGACCAGTCAGGCTCAAGGCCCGCCGGGTCCCGTTCGCCCTGAAACCACGTATAGACGAGGAATTGGACCGGCTAGTGGAGCAAGGAGTGCTGGAGCCGGTGCCTAATGCCCCCTGGGAAACCCCAATCGTCACACCCGTCAAGCCTAATGGTTCGGTCCGCATCTGCGCAGACTACAAATGTACTATAAACAAGGCCCTCACGGCCCATGCATACCCAGTGCCAGTGGTCAGCCATGTCCTTGCTACCCTGGCTGGGTCGAAAATTTTTGGCAAGCTGGACTTGGCCCAAGCATATCAACAGCTGCCAGTAGATGAGGCCACAGCAGAGGCACAGACGATTGTGACGCACAGAGGAGCGTTCAGGGTAAAGCGGCTGCAATTCGGTGTCAGCGTGGCACCAGGCATATTCCAGAATCTAATGGACTCGCTCCTTAAAGGGATTCCTGGCGTCACCCCCTTCTTCGATGATGTGTTGATTGCCGGGCCCACACCAGAGGAGTTTGAGGACCGCCTCCGCACCGTTCTGCACCGTTTCCAGACAGCGGGTCTCAAGGTGAAGCGGGAAAAATGTCTACTAGGAGTGCCTCAGGTGGACTTTCTGGGATTTATGGTGGACGCAGAAGGGGTCCACCCGACTGGGGACAAGGTACGGGCCATTTGTGATGCCCCAGCGCCCAAGAGCAAGACTGAACTTCAGGCCTTCTTGGGACTATTGAACTTTTACCATTCCTTCCTTCCCCACAAGGCGGCGGTAGCGGAGCCCCTACACAGACTCCTGGACAAGCGGGCCCCTTGGGTGTGGGGCCAGCGCCAGGAGGCCGCATTCCAGGCAGTCAAGGACTTGCTTGTCTCAAACTCGGTCTTGGCACACTTTGACGAGAGGCTGCCGGTGGTGCTAGCATGCGACGCCTCGCCCTATGGCATTGGCGCTGTCCTGGGACACCAACTCCCGGATGGGAGAGAGGTACCGGTGGCATACTTTTCCCAGACACTCAACGCAACCGAGCGGAACTACTCACAAATCGACAAGGAGGGTCTGGCAATTGTGAAGGGAGTAAAAAAATTCCATGATTTCTTGTACGGGCGGCCCTTCACCGTGGTGACTGACCACAAACCGTTGCTTGGCTTGTTTGCCCCCGAAAAGCAGACCCCCCAAGTGCTGTCTCCTCGTGTCCTCAGGTGGTCAATTTTCCTTGCCAGCTACCAGTATGCGCTGATTCACCGCCCGGGGAAGGCGATGGGCCATGCGGACGCCCTCAGCAGGCTACCACTACCGGAAACAGGCCCCGACCCAGCACCTGCACAAGAGGTTATGAGCCTGGAGCTGCTTCCCGACCGCCCCATTCAGGCACAAGAAGTGGCACACCACTCCAAGAAAGATAGGGTCATCTCCCGGGTCCTGGACTGGGTGTGGAGGGGATGGCCCAGCAGCAGGCCTGGGCCAGAATTCGCGGGCTACACAACCCGCAAACATGAACTGTCGGCCCACAAGGGGTGCCTTTTATGGGGAAGCAGGGTTGTTGTTCCATAGCCCCTCCGCAAAAGGGTCCTCACAGCCCTACATGAGACACACCCAGGGGTAGTAAGAATGAAGGCCCTTGCCAGGAGTTATGTGTGGTGGCCGGGGATCGACGGAGAGATAGAGGCCTGGGTCAAACACTGCCAGGCCTGCCAAGAATCCCGCCCAGATCCCCCAAGGGCCCCAGTCCAGTCCTGGGAGTCCGCCCGAGCACCATGGTCACGCCTGCATGTGGACTTCGCTGGCCCCTTTCAGGGGAAAACATTCTTCATAGTGGTGGACTCCTACACCAAATGGCTGGAAGTCGCACTGGTACCGTCCACTTCTACGTCCGCAGCCATCCGGGTACTACGCAGGCTGTTTGCAACCCACGGGCTCCCTGACACTCTCGTCTCAGACAACGGGACTGCATTTACGTCAGGAGAATTCCAAACCTTCACAGCGCAGAACGCCATCCGCCACATCCGTTCGGCGCCATTCCACCCTGCCACCAATGGCCAAGCAGAACGCATGGTGCGGACCACCAAGGACACCCTTCGCCGCATGACGCAAGGGGATTGGGAGTACCGCCTTGCCACATTCCTCCTAGCACAGCACAGCACCCCCAGCTCAACGACTGGCCGGAGCCCCGCTGAACTACTAATGGGTCGGCGCCTTGCAATCAGATTGGACCGCCTTCACCCCGATAGAGCTCAGGATGAGGTAGTGGTGGGGGAAGGCAGGAACCCCCGGACCTTCGAGGCCCAGGACCCAGTGTACGCAAAGAATTTTGGGGCAGGCCCAGCATGGGTACCCGCCACAGTCACCAGGGTCACTGGCCCTGTGTCGTACGAGGTGCTAACGGATGGAGGGCAATGCTGGCGCCGCCACTGCGACCAGATACGGCGACGATTCCCGGGAGAAACCCAGGAGGAGGAAAGGGCAGAGGAGTCCCAAGGGAACAGTGGGGCAGTGAGGCCCATAGAGCAGCAGGGGCCAGCAGGAGAGGCAGAATCAGTAAATACAGAGAGGACCCGTGAGGCCGAAAGGACACCGGAACCAGAACCACGACTGAGCGAGCCGGTTGCGCCAGACCAAACAGCCCCATCACAGCCAGCATCCTTGGAACACGAGCCAGAACCTGAACACCGGACCAGGGAACACCACAGGCCGCAACGGACACGTAGGCCGCCAGCGTACCTTGAGGACTATGAATGCGACCTCCCGGGCAGGACTGGAACTTAGAGGGGAGGGGTGTTATGTACTGAGTTGAATAGGATCCAAACTGCAGCAGTCTGATTGGTCCTAGAACAATAGGATCCAAATTGCAGCAGTCTGATTGGTCCTAGAACAATAGGATTCAGAATGCAGCAGTCTGATTGGTCCTAGAACAATGCAGCAATATGATTGGTTGGCAGGAACCACCCAATCATGCTCCAGATATAAGTGAATCCACAACCTGATTGGCTTACAGTAGAATTCCAGAATTAGCCAATCATGTGCAGCCCATTGTGTAAATAATGTATATAAAGCAGATACTTTGAGGGGACATCCATTCATTCCTCCTCACCACTATGAGCTGAATAAAGAGCATGAAATCACTTTGCGACTCTGAGTATATTTCACCCTTAATCCCAGTTTTGTTTTGTTTTATTCTTTGGTAGATTTGCTAAAAGAAAAACACACACCAGTAAGTACATTGCAAAATGGGCAAGATTAGATGTGGGCACACAAAGCATTTTTAAAGGGGGGAATCATGGCTCTTTGAGCCCCACTTTGCTCCCCCTTTCTTCCGGCCCAGGGTGGCCCTGCCCTCTGCCTGCCCCTCAGACCCAGCACAACGCTTCCTCCAGCCTCTCCTCTTCTTCACCTGCTCTCCAGCAGCCACTACGAGATGCCCTGGGGAGGAAGCTGGAAGGATGCTCCCGTGCGCTGCTGCCATTGCTCAGGACAAGCTCCAGCTCCTCCTCCTCCTCCCTGAGCTCAGTGGTGGCAGCTTTGGTGGGGGAAATAGGGGCATTCCAGGATCAAATCAGAAACCGGTGTGGCTTTTGTAGTTCCACGAGTGTCCCTGCAAAATTGGGACACTTGGAGGGTATGGAACTGGACCAGGCTCCTGACGTTGCTTGGGGCTGACGGGAATCGTAATTCCAAACGTATGGCGAGTATTGGGTTGGCAAAGCTTGACCAAGCAAGGCGTTTCTCCCAGAGCCTGAGCTTCCAAAGGCAAAGGAGGCAACCTTTGCGGAACTGCAATTATGGAGGCACATTAGTCAAGGAGCTGTTCTAAGTAAAACAAATTGAAATGGCCCTTGCAAGGGCAAGCTTCATTTCGCTTTAAATCCCAGAACCATGAAGGAGAAAAGGCTTCCATTGCCTGAGAAATGAAGCTTAATTGCAGCAGGAAGAGTCTTGGAAGCAGCAGACCCACAGTTATCAGAAAACATAATATTGTAAATAGGCAGCGCTGTTATTTAAAATACTTTAAATAAATGCACACTGAAAGCAGCTTAGGACAGAAGATAAAAATAGCATGAAATTTTAAAAGTTTTAAAAATCAGAAAACCAGCTGTGTTTCGTGACAATTTAAAAACGGGTGGGATATGGACATCACTGCCAACACTCGTAAAGGCAAGCCTGAAGGACATGTCCAAGCAAATATTATCAAAAACCAGAATCTCTTCGTTAATCATTGGAATGTAAAATCCCAGTTCAGTATCCAAGCTTATATATTATTATTTTCCCTCCTGTAATCTGACGCACAGCTAAAAATATAATGGTTACTAAGGGCACCTAAGAAGTGTATACAACACTTCTGAAGCTGTAATTGGCTTTTTGCATAAGAATACATGATATTATGAAATCATGCACATTAAATATATTCTTTGCAATTATCTTTTTTTTTACAATTATTTTTTTAACACTACACATTTTTAATGGAACCAGAGAGAACATAATTGAGATGGATTGTGAACCAGTTAATGATCTTCACACCTGGAAGGGCCATTGCCTGCTCTGGATTCATTTCAGTTGATCTGGCCACACTCTTGTCTACTTAGGGCAGGCAGGTAGGCATGTCCAAAGTCTGTTCCGGGGGCCCTGTGGCTGGCAGTTTACCTGGGGTAAAATCCTCAACAACTTCAGCCCTAAAAAAAGCTCAACAACTTCATTAATCCTTCATTCCTAAAAAAAAGGTTAACAATTTTGGTTGGCTTCATCAGATTCATCAGATCTGGACACCACTGTCTTAGGGAGGTGCTCTGATCACATAGAAAGGCTGCTGTGACAAGAGCAGAGTCAAGGCAAAAATGTGCCTTCAGCCTGGCACACTGTCAGTAATGGTAGAGGAAGTGGGGGGGGGGAGTGTCATGCTCTTGGGCCCAGAGTTCCTGAGCAACAGAAGTTCCAAGGAGGTGGGAATGTTGAGCAGTAGGGCGTCCATGTTTCCTGAAGGCATCAACAGAAGACTGACAACTGTGGGCAGGAAAGAGAAGTCCTCCATCACATTGGGGGGGCTGCTCAGGTCCAGCTTGCAGGATCCCCACAGGCATCTGCTTGGCCTCATTAGAACTGGATGCTGGACTAGACAGCAGAATCATCTTAGGTTCTTTCAACAGGTGTAGCAAGAACCAGTGACAGGAAGAGCCAAATAAATCTTGTTTTGTTCCCTCCTTCCTCCCTGAAGAGTTCTACGGTACAGGGGTAACACGGATACTGAGGAGAAGCAAGCTAGCAGCAGGTGCCATCTGGACTGGTTGCAAGCAGCAAGGCAGCTAAGGGGTGATAACATTGAAGGCAGATTAGAATGGGCAGTGCCCCATTCCTCCTAAGGAACCAGCCTCCACTCTCTTACACCATTAAGGTGTTGGGTTTTCTTATTATTGATGTGGTCAATGGTGCTACTCAGAGGTGTGTGTTTGTAATTATAACCTGCATGGCAGCACATCTGTGAGTTCTTGACAATTCAACACGCCTGTAGTATCTTAACAATTTAACTAATTAACTAATTAGCAGGGGGGAATTTACCTGCTGCACCAAATGCACCAAGGTGTGATAGGGTAATTGATTATTTTGAAAACGGTATTAAAGTTGACCAAATGCTTTGTATGGTACTGGCAGGTGTAGAGTGGTTAGTTGCAGCTGTTTGATTATTATCTTAAAATAAAAGATAAGCAAAGATATTGTGGGCAAGTTTTTATTCCATTGCCCCTGTCACTGCACAAACTCGGTTGGTGAAGAAAGTCCAACACAGGGCTGCTAGGCCTGCCCTCCCCCCACCCCTGCAATCACCAGCTCCTTGCACCCCAACCTCCTGCAAGTTAGCCTGCAGAAAAGCCTATGTTCTGGAGAGTGCAAAAAGCCTTTGGGAAAGCCTAGCTCTGCGACTTTTCCAGAGAGGCAGAGCTGCGCAGATGCCCAACACTTGGCTGATCTCCAGCCACAGGATAAATACGGTAATCAGGAAAGAGGTTATGGCCTCCCTCTGCTAGCAGGTGGGACGTAATTTCCCGCAGCCTGCTGGTCTGTTTACAAGAAAGGCAGCAGGTGCTTGATGGCCTCACTCAGTGGAGCAGCTCATAGGTTAACTGGACTCTCTGCATCACTGCAGAATGCTGGATGCTTACCTGCTTGGCCAGCGCACCAGCTCTATGCCCAGTGTGGATGGGTCAGAGAGGCAAGGTTGTGTCTGTTCGACCAGCAAAGTGAAAAGTCAGAAGGTTTGAATTGAAATGCCTGTTTCAAGTTTTCAAGTTTCCATGTAGAAGAGCATAGCTCAGAATGTGTGTGTGTTGGGTTGAATACAGACTTTGCTTCATCAAGCATGGGTTTTTTTGTTCGTATTTTGCTCCAGGGCTCATTATGGGGTGCAGCCCTCTTGTGGGTGTCTCCCCTCCCATCTTTAGCATACAGAGCCTTACACAAAAGTGGGGATGGGGGAGAGGTTTGGTTTGGGTTGCATTTTAATGCAAAACTACCTAATTTGCACTTGCCAAAACAATGCACAAACCAAAAGGCAGCCATCCTTTGAAATATGCAGTTCTGAATTTTATGATGCAATTATCCATATGGACAGAAATGCATGTATAGGGTAAGGTAAAGGTACCCCTGCCCGTCCGGGCCAGTCGTGACCGACTCTGGGGTTGCGCGCTCATCTCGCTTAAGAAGCCGGGAGCCAGCGCTGTCCAAAGACACTTCCGGGTCACGTGGCCAGCGTGACGAAGCTGCTCTGGCGAGCCAGCACCAGTGCAGCGCACGGAAACGCCGTTTACCTTGCCGCTATAAAGCAGTACCTATTTATCTGATTATCTGCTTGCACTTAGGGGTGCTTTCAAACCGCTAGGTGGGCAGGAGCTGGGACCAAACGACGGGAGCTCACCCCGCCGCGGGGATTCAAACCGCCGACCATGAGATCAGCAAGTCCTAGGCGCTGAGGTTTTACCCACAGCGCCACCCGCGTCCCTATGTATTAGGGTAAAGCGTGCATTAAAAAATAAATGTGTGAGTGAACATAACATACTAAATTGCATTCTGTTAACAGAAATTGCTTACAAAGGCATGTACATTACGGGGAACGTGCACTAAAACACTGACAAATTTTCTACTAGCTGCAGCAAGGTTGGAACAATTCACTTATTTGCCAATAGTGCATATCTATGCTGTGACCACATTTGGAATACTGTATAGAGTTCTGGTCGCCTCACCTCAGAAAGTCTACTGTAGCAGCAATGTAACTAAGGTTGCTGGGGCCCAGGATGAGCAAGCCACCAACACTTCCAGAGTCAGTGTCCCCCCCCACCCCACCCTTGAGCCGAGTAGGGCTGTGCCACCCAGCCTGCCTGCCTGGGCAGGGGGAGGCCGGGCCAGCTGAAGCGACGCTTAGCAAACAAATCCTATCAATGGCATTTTCATCTTGAGAGAATCTGCAGCTTTAAAGTTCCCCCTCAAGGAACAGAACTCCTAGACATGTTATAATGTACAGAACAGCGTACTTATTGCTTTAGTTTTAGGTTTATTAAATTTGTCTATCTCTTCCTGCTAAGGAAGCCCCAAAGTGGTTTACAATCAAATCAACAATTCAAGAACAAAATTGCATAAACATTATTAACATTACAATCATATAATTTATCCCCCTGGAGTAATTTTTCTGATATAAATTCCAAGAGGCACAAATCATTAAATATTCTCTATGTTGGTCCTAGGAGACCTCTCCCCACCCTCCAAAAAAATTGCATTTGAAGCCCTTCTGAGGTTGATTCAAAGCATAAACTCCCCCCTCCCCCAATTAAATAACTGTCTTCATTATCAATTGTGCAGGTCTCGTCATCAGCATAGAAAACTCTAAAATGATGTTTGGCATTTTTAATTTCTTGAAGAGTGCAATCAAGTGATAATGGAAAGTGCCTTGTTAAATGCACTGAAATCTTGTCTAAGAAATTCTCAGTTCATCATTAAGCAAAAATGTTTTCTCACATTCAAGCAGGGGGAGGAGGGAGTCAAATTAATCTTCCTTCAGATCATAGAATCACAGAATTGTAGAGTTGGAAGGGATACCAATGGCCATCTACTCCAACCCCCTGCAATGCGGGAATCACAACTAAAGTATTTGTGGCAGGTGGCCATCCAACCCCTGCTTTAAAACCTCCAAGGAATGAGAATCCACCACCTTCCAGTTCTTCCTGATGTTTAGTCAGAGTCTCCATTCTTGACTGAAGCAATTGTTTTGAGATTAGCCATGGCTGAAAAGAGTAAGCAGGAACCATCAATTGCAACAAGACAGAAAGCAGCAGAAGTGAAAAGAAGGGCCTCTGCTCAAGAAGAAACTGAAAAAATGGCCAAAGCAGATTTTTCAGAACTCATGGCATTACACTTTGCAGAATTCAAAAAGGGAATGGACCAGTCAGTGGAAAGATTAACTAGGGAAGTAAAAGCGGATATTGAGAATAGTACTGAGGTACTTTCTCAGAAATTTGATAAATTAGATGAAAAAGTGAATACCATAGAATCAAAAACTGAGAAATTGGGGAAGTCTGCTGGGGAGGTGGAAGATCTTAAGGAGGAACAATGTGCTGTGGGGGGGGGCTATAGGGGGTCTCTCTAACAGGCAGAATGAGCTGGAAGAACAGATTCTTCTTCAGTTAAAACAGAATGCTAATATGGTTCAAATAAGGGGATTGCCAGAATCTGAAAAAGAGCAAGGCTTGGCCACGTATTTAAGTAAAATTTTGGCGGACTGGATGGGGGAAGGGCAAGCATGGATGGAAGAATTAATTGAAAATTCTTACAGAATCAGGACAAGAGCGTCCAGAGAAAGAAAACAGGCTCCAGACATCCTGGTAACTTTTGTTACAAAAAGAGTGAAGGATGCAATCCTTCAAAAAAATTATGAAGAAGGTCTGCAGGTTGAGGGTAAAATAGTGGATATATTCTGGGAAATCCCCTTTAAATTAAGAATTAGGAGACAGAAGTATAAGATTTAGAAAAGCGGATATAAAATACAAATGGGAATTTCCAGGAGGAGTTTCCTTTACTTACAGAAAGAAGAGATACAGACTGCTAACAGAAAGTCAGGCCCATGAATTTCTGGAAAAACAAGGCAGAGACTTCGAGTTTAGAGAAGGGGCAAAAGAGTTGAAAAGTCCCTTAAAACAGCCAAGGGAGGCACTGGAACAACTGGAGGGAGCAGTAGGTGGAGAAACAGAGTTTTTAAAACAAAACTGACAAGGGCAAACCTTAAAGTATTAAGCTGAATGGATTGAATAACAATTGAATTGAATAGCAAAGTAAAAATAAATAGGATTGAACATGTAATTCTCAAACAGAACCTAGACATAATTTGCCTTCAGGAAACACATGCAGCAAAGAAACACAAAAGAATTCTGATTAATAAAAAACAGACAATGCTAAAAGAGGTGGTGTAGTATTTTATATCAAATCTGCACTTGAACCCAAACTAATCCAAAAAAATGACAAAGGGAGAATTCTAATGGTACAAATTAAAGTCCAGGGAGAAAAAATAATGTTGATAGAGTAGGTATTTATGCACCAAATGAAAATAAATCAAAATTCTTTCAAAAATTGGGAACACATCTCTTGGAGTTTGCCAACAAGAAGGTAATATTAATGGGAGACTTAAACGGAGTACTATCATTAGAGATGGATAGAACAATTAGGAAAAAAGATACTAAAGAAGGCAGGCTCCCGAAAACCTTTTTCGACATGACAGAGACATTGAATTTAATAGATATTTGGAGGGTAAAACCACCTATACATCATTTTCATGTAATTCTCTTACAACAATATGCAATCTGTAAATTTCAAATTCACTTTCCAAAGCCTTATCCATTCCTCAAATTGTATATTATGACATAAATCCTGTGCCCATTTAATAATAATAATAATAATAATAATAATAATAATAATAATAATAATAATAAATTTTATTTATATCCTGCCCTCCCCAGCTGAAGCTGGGCTCAGAGCGGCTAACATCAAATGTATAACACATTAACATAAAATCAGACAATCAATTAAAATACATCATTACTGATTTGACTTCTTCATCTTTAGCTTCCCATTCCAACAATGGGAACTATTCCTTCATTGCCTCGCTGACCATTTCTTTTCCCAGAAGGTGGAAGAAGCAACAAGGCGGTCATCTCTCTTGAACCTGGTTCTCGCTAACAGGAAGAAACTGACTGATGAAGTGAAGAACTGGGAACCTTGGTAGGAAGTGACCATATCATCTAGTGCATCATTAAACATGGGCAAGGAGAAGTTGAGTGTAGCCAGACATGCACTCTGGATTTTAAAAAGGATGATTTCTTAAAAACTTCAGGAACTACTGTGTGAAATTCCATGGTCAGAAATGCTCAAAGAGCAGAAGATGGATGGGAATTTCTTAATGGTGGTATACTGAAGGCAGAAAGGTGGACAATTCCAACAAGAAGCACCTAAAGAAACAAGTGTGAATACATAAGGAGCTTACAAATGAGCTAAAATGTAAGAAGGGCATGTATAAGAAATGGAAGGAAGGAGACATCACAAAGGAAGAGTATACACAAGTAGCCAACAGTTGCAGGGAGAGGTTCAGGTGGGCTAAAGCTCAGAATAAGCTCAGGCTTGCAAGAGAGATTGAAAATAATAGAGAGGGTTTCTTCAGCTATGTTCAAAGCAAGTAGTAGGTCCCTTGCGTGGAGAAGATGAAGAAATGCTACTGAGGGACAGAGAGAAGGCAGAACTGCTAAATGCCTACTTTGCCTCTGTCTTCACCCCCAAAAAAAGCATTGCCCCACCTGTTGATAACAGACTAAATAATGAAAGGAAGAATCTGCAACCCGATATAGGAAAATAGGTGGTAAGGGAACACCTGCGTACGTTAAATGAATTCAGATCTCCAGAGCCTAATGAGCTGCACCCAAGCGTACTAAATGAGCTTTCAGATGTAATCTCAGGGCCTCTCTGTCTTTGGGGATGATTAGAGAACAGGTGGTGCCAGGCAGCAGTGTCAGGAGAGGGTGCATCTGACTGTGTAGGCTTTCCTTCCTTTGATCTCTGTAGTTTAAGGGACTGCCAACATTAAAAACCAATTTACATCCTCCTGTAGTCTCTCCTCTTTCTTCATTCTCAGGCTTCTATCCATGGGGCAGGCATAAGTCATGCTCCTTTTGAACAAGGCCTTGAATTATTATGGTTGTTTAATGATAAATTGAAAAGCTAAACACTCTCAGACAGGGGTTTCTATCAAGCTGTGAGATCTTCTGCCTCCCTCTTGAGCAGATGATAGATTAACTTGGGATTTGGAATTGCCCAAAAGTCTTGTTACTGCTTAATGAATATTTCTTCTTTTTGTTGACTCTCTTTCTATATTAAGGGCAACATTACTCCTTCCTGCTTGCGTTTATATGAGCTTGTCTGGTGCTGTTTATCTGGCAGTCTTAAAACACTTCCACACTTCCCTTGAAAATCACCTGGGGCGACCATACATTTGCGCGCACACACACACACACACACACACACACACACTGGTACCTCTAGTTCAGTGTTTTTCAACCTTTTTTGGGCAAAGGCACACTTGTTTCATGAAAAAAATCACGAGGCACACCACCATTAGAAAATGTTAAAAAATTTAACTCTGTGCCTATATTGACTATATATAAAGTAATTCTCTTGAATAGGAATCAAATAAACACAAAGAAAGTATTTTATAATTACTTTATTATGAAATAGTAAGTAAACAGAAATACGAAAAATTATAAAATACTTTATTTTTAAATCTTTCGAATTTTCAATTTTTCCCACGGCACACCAGGCAACATCTCGCGGCACACTAGTGTGCCGCGGAACAGTGGTTGAAAAACACTGCTCTAGTTGCGGACTCAATCCGTTCTGGGGTACCGTTCACACCCTGTAAGTTCACAGCTAGAACGCCGCTTCTGCACACGCACATGGCATGATAATGCACTTCTGCACATGCGCAAAGCGTGCAGATCACTTCTGCGCATGAGCACGTGGTGAACCCGGAAGTAAACACTTCCAGGTTTGCCACATTCGTAACTCAAAAAGACGCAACATGAAGCGAATGCAACAGAAGGTATGACTGTATATCATTCAGAAGTGATAGTTTCTCCCACTTCAGAAACAAAAGTCTTGTGGCTCCTTAAAGACAGGCAAATGCCTGTTACCTTAACCAGTGTGACACAGTTGTTAGCGTGTCAGACTAGGGCCTGGGAAGCTAGGGTTCAAATCCCAACATGGTCATGAAGCTCATTGGGCGACGTTGGGCTCGTCCCTGTCTCTCAGTCCAACCTTCCTCACAGGGTTGCTATGAGGATGAAAGGGAGAAAGGAAGAGCATTACACACCACTTTGAGCTCCCTGGAGGGAAAGTGGGATAGAACAACAACAATAGGAAGAAGAGCAGGAGCAACTCAATGCAGTGCCAAGTTTTGGTCCCTTAATGGTGTATTTCTCATGCTAGTGGAATGGCTTGCACAAGAGAAGGGGAAGGATGTCAGCTTGGTTCTCAATGTGGGGTTTCCAGTCAAAATCACGAATGCATGATTTCCAGACAGGCACATGAGGGGCAGACACTCACAGAGTTCTGGAATCAATATAGAAAGGACTATATGGGGTCACTTCCTCAATACTTTGGCAGGAATTTCTAACAAAGAAGATAATCTTATGTATTTTCTTCTTGCCTAAGCTCTCTCTCTCTTTCTTTCAACCCAACAATGTGAGCAGACATACCTGCCTGGGCTCTGGACAGAGCCCAGACTCCATTTTAGAATTTCATAACTAAGAAGCATTCTTCTTTAGAAGTAATGGCTTCCTGCCATTGAATGTAAGCAAACCTTTTTATTTTTATAAATCTTTATTTTTATAAACCTTTTTTATTTTATAAACATGTGGGGGGTTTTCTTAGTAACAGGGACAAACAGCAGACAACAAATAAACATGGATTAAAAGTGCAGTTGCCTAATTTCCAGTTTCCAGGAACCTGCAAAAGCACCTACGTGTAAAAACAGAGTAAAAACTCTGCTAAAAAATGACTTCACAGCTGAATTACTCTCATATTTCTCCTGCATACATGGGACAAGAGGTTTAAATTTTAATTTAAAGATTTAATCCTCAGTCCATCTCCATCACTTATGGCTGGTTGCACAACAGATTGCTGTCACCCTGGATACACCGTTACACAACCTGTTGCACCACAAATCTCCATTAGTGCAAGCACTGCACTGGATTTCATATTATGCAACCATTATTCCAATGCTGACGCAACAGCTCTTGTACCAGTGGTCAGATAATGTTGGATCTGGAATCATAATCATAATATGCAGAAGGTCTCGAGTTCAATCCCTGGCATTTCCAGGTACAGCTGGTAATGTACCCTGCCTGAAATCCTGGACAGCAGTGGCCTGTTATAGAATTGTAGAGTTGGAAGGGTTCCCAAGGGTCATCCACTCCAAACCCCTGCAGTGCAGGAATCGCAACTAAAGCATCCATGCCAAGTGGCCAGCATAACCCAGGGTCACCAGTCTTTTGGGGAAGGGCAACAGCTGAGCAGCAGAGCTGAAGGCCCCTGTGCTTTTTAAGTGCACCCCCAAAACATCCTCCATAATTCTATGAAATATGCTCTAGTTCTTCGGCAAGGGTGTATGGGTTTCTCAGCTGACAAGTGTATTTGGCAAAGTGTTTCTGTCTGGAAAACACCCTCCTAAAGCATTTCAGAAATGCTCTCGGTGGCAGTCACCAGCTCTGCTCTGAGCAGGAAAACTACTCTTCCTTGACAACACTCGGCAAGACTGCCAGGGATGTTTGTGCTAATATTAATTAATCCCTGTCATTATCAGAGAAGAAGCGGTGGTAATTACAATCCCCAAATAAATGAGGGATCACAGGTAGCCCAGCAGATGAGTCAAGCAAAATGAAATGGCATGGAGAAATCAGGGAGAGAAAATGGTTCTTTCTCCCTCTTGCATAACACTAGAACACATGGGCATCCACTGAAGCTGAATGCTGGAAGATTTGGGGCAGGTAAAAGAAAGAGCTTCTTCATGCAGTGCATAGGTGGCTTCCCCAAAGAATCCTGGGCACTGCAATTCACCCCTTACAGAGCTACTATTCCCAGCACAAACTACAGTTACCAGGATTTAGGGGAAAGTAGTGTGATTTGAATGCAAGGTGTGTTTGCATCCTTAAGCCCACTATTCTTACCACAGACACCTGAGGAAGCAAAGAACAAATCTTTGCCCTATGAGATAGGCTTCTGATATTGGAATTACCCCCACACCACAGCCATCACTCCTAAGCATACCCATTTTGTTCAGTCTCTCCTCTGGTCCTGTTCCAATTTGTCCACCATAGATCCTTCTTAAAAGTGCAGCACCTGGAAACAGACACACTTCTCCAGACAAGACCTGACTACTACAGAATAAAATGGAACAAATTGCTTTTCATGACTGATTATATTAATGCAGCTTAAAAACACATTAGCCTTTTTTGCTGCAATACCACACTGCGGGCTCATGCTCAACAGCGAACTTGAAATCCTCTTGCTTGGCTGATTGGAGACTTTCTGAACCTTGGTCTCCAAGGTCCTAGCAGAGCATACAAACCAAGGGAAGGGAAACATGATGCCCTCCAGATTTTGCTGTACTGCTGTTCCTATCATGCTTGATCTGTGCCCATACTAGCTAGGGCTGATGGGAACTGGAGTCAAACTACATCGGGAAGGCTATTGGTTCCCCATGCCTGCAGTAACCAATACAATGCTGAACAAAGACTTTCTGTTTGTCCAGACATTTCAGCATTTTGAATACTTGTTGGTTGCTGCTGTTCCAGGGTTTCATGTTGCTTTACCATTAATGATTTGTTGTTATTATTTTATAGGTTTCTTCCTTCCTTTCTTTTCTCCTCTTAAAAGTCTGTTGCCCTGAGAGCTCCCTCTGAAGGACAGCTTATAAGTTTCCTTAATAAATTCAATTTAATTTAATAAGAGAGTCAGGCACCACCATCAAATCATCCCCTTACAGTAACAGCTTTCATCTCCGTGCAGATGCTGTCCCATTGGGAGGAAGGCCAGTTGGCGTTTATTAAGCCTCTGGCCACAAAGCCTTCATTTGCTAAATGTAACAGTGTCCACCTTGCAAGGCGCAACTGTTCTCACCCAACTCCATGCTCTAGGTCTGTATTCTCCCTGGGGCCAAGTTCTATGCAGCAGCAATAGAAATCATTTCATGCCAAATCAAACAATGCTGTTTGAATATGGAGATTCATCCAGTCCTTGCTCTTTGATGTCAGTGTTATCAACTCCTGTCAGAATCCCTTCCTTGCCAGAGGGAATATGTTGCCAGAACCCTGGAATAGGAGGCACTAGTGAAGAAATTAAATTTTGTAGCATTTTGAAAAGGAACTACTTAATCCAGTGGTTTTCAACCAGTGTGCAACCCTGGCCTCTGTCTCTCTTTCTTTCGTTCCCTCCCTCCTCTGATGCCCTCTCTCAAGCCTGCCAAAGGCTTGCCCAGCTGTTTGTTGCAGCAACCCTGGTTACAAGCTCCGCAGGCCAATGGTGCCTCTGGGGCTGGCCAGGGAGTGCCGGTTGCCAGGAGCAGAGGCAGCCTCAGAGTAAGCAAGCAAGCGGGCAAGGGAGCCCAGACAGCCAGTCCACCAGGCCCTGCTGATGAGAATGGAGAGACAAGTCTCAGGGCCCTGTGGGGCAGTGTGAGGAGGCACCTCTCTTTGGGGCAGGGGGGCAGCTCAGAGACTGGGGTGGCAGCAGTGGCTGCCTGGAGGACTCCTAAGGAGAGGGGAGAGGAGGAGACAAGGCTGAGGGAACATTCCACAAGGGAGGGTGTTCAATAAAGGGTGAGAGGCTGCCAGCTCTTCAGGCAAGGGGTGACAGAACTGGGCTCCTGAAAGAAAGAATGTAGTTGGTCAAAGGGATTGAAAATCTCTGACTTAATCCAATGCATGAAAGAAAACATGGCTGGATAGCCTTCAAAATTTGCACTTATCTGGATTCTGAGATGTAGTTATTTAACAGAAAATGCTTACAATGTGGGAAAGTGTCATATAAACAGAAATATTTCAATGGAAATAATTCACAAAAATGCATTACATATGGAGGAATTGTATGTTGGAAAGTGCCCAGAGTGGCTGGGGCAACCCAGTCAGATGGGCAGGGTACAAATAAAACAATAACAAAGCCACTCCCGACCTAAGGAGGGGGGGTTGCTGGCTCACGCCCCCGTCTACATTCTCGCGGGGCTAGCTCCCGCCCCGAGGGACTCAGGGATTCCCCACTCCGATTATTATTCATTACACACAGCGCCAGCCAATCGGCTGGTGGTAGGGGCGGGGTTTACAAAGGGCATTTAAGGTCGGGGCAGCCCTGGCTCGCCCCTTTCTTTCCTTACAGCAGCTGCGGTTTTCCCACCCACCCACCCTCTGGGTTGGCATTCGGAATTTGCTATGGGCTTCGGCTGGTCGCCGCAAGGGGCCTGGTAGGAGTTTTTCCACTTGGCTAATTGACTGTATTTTAAAAGCCACTTGGTTTTTTCGCCTACCTCGTAGCAAAACGCCACAACTCCTCGGTGTTGGCAGTAGGCATTGGCAGGGGTATTGTTATCCAAATGAAGTTGGGGGGGGGGGAGCGCCATCACCTCCCCAAAATCTTGAAGGGTAGTTCGTTAAAGGATTCCAGGGGGCGTCGCCTTGTCCGAAACCTATGGAGGCTAGGGCCTAAAGCACGCTCCCGAGCGGTAAGCCCTTGGGGAGCGCCTAGGGATGTGCATCTCGGGGGCTCCCCCTGTTGGTGCTTAACCCTTCCCAGTTTTATACCGGTTAGTCTGATAGGGCCAATGCCTAAAGCCAATACTGCTCTTACCTGTAATCAATAAAGTTGTGGCCATTTTCGCCCATTAACCTAAATTCTGGTGTCCGGTGTCTTTATTTACTCCATCTGTGGGAGGGGGCGGGAATTGCCACCCAATAACTTGCAAAAAACAACAACCATGCATTAGTCAAAAATACATACAAAAATATGTTTATTAAGAGAAATTTGCACTAAAATACTGGTGAATTTTTGCAAGATTGATTTTTAAGAAACAAAAGCAAATTGCTGCAGAAATCTGGGGAACTGAATTGAAAATGAGAATCATAAGAGCATCAAAACTAGCAGATTCTTTAGTCCCTACCCAGTAGCAACATACCTGCTTTGTGTGTTTTCCTTCTGAAGACAAGGATAAACTGCAGACTGACAGGGGAACAGGGTCTCCATTTCAGTCTCCGAGTATAATATATGAAAGCAAAATGCTCAGCCAGTAAGATTTACTGTGCCAACTAACACATTCATAATCCCACAGTTCTGCTTTCCCTGGACTGATTCTGATAGATGCTTCCAGGCAGCTTTAGGCATCTATTTATAGTTAAAACATGTCAAAAGTGGAATTTGACCAGAATAGGTTTGTGGTGGCACTGGGACTACTCTTAGGGAGGGGTGAGGAAACCTCTTTGGGTCCAAAGGGCCACATCATTCCCCTTGGGGCCACAACCTCTGAGAGTCACAGGGCAGTGGTGCCTTGTTTTTCAAGTCGGTATACTGGTGGCTAGTCTCCTTGCAAGAGAGACCCATAATCAAGATACAGCAACCAAGAGCCTGGCCCTTTAGTTGCTCTCTAAAACAGGGGGCAGGCAACCTGTGGCCCTCTAGATGTTGTTGAACTCCAACTCCCATCAGCTCCAGCTGTCAGAGATGGAGTGTGTTGTGTACAGCGGTGACACAAGACAAAGGAGTCTTGGTGGTGGCCCACCCTTAATAGAATTTCCTCTTGGGGGTGTTTTATTTTCTGAGGCCTTCAGGAGATAGAAAGTAATATCACTGACTCTTATTGCTGACTGTTCTATGTTTGAAAAATGGATGGCAATATTACTGTCTTTAGATACTGTTTTATGACTGTATTTGTGTTGCTTTGTGTGCATTTATGTTGTTAGTTGTCCTCTGTGTTAAAGTTGTAAGTTTAATGTACATAAAATGTTGTGTTTGAAAGCATTGTGTTTGACATGTTGTAAAGGGAAGCTTACCTTAGGCAAGAGGTTCCACTCTGGCGAAAGCATCAGAGAAGGCAGGTGTTTTTCCATTTCTGTGAGATAAGCTACCTAGTGACTCATCACAGGAAACACATGCTAAAGAGCTCTCATAGCGGGAAGCTGAAACTTGCACCTGTGTGTGTTTACTGGAGATGACTAGTAGTAGCAGCAGCTGTTGCAGAGAAGCTCAGGGGTGATGAACAAGCTTAGGATCTATCTCTGAGACTAGAGAAGGGAACGTTTACTGAACTACAAAAACCTCATTTCTTGTCTGCAATGTGTTTCTTGTTGTTTTGTTTGTTTGCCTTATTGTAACTAGTATTTAAGACTGTCCTGCAGTAAAGCTGTGAAACTCATTCTTGTTGGTGGAGAGAATTAATTTCTACACAAGGTCCAGATTACAGGTTCTGCTGATCAACTCTAATGCTCTAGTCTTTTGGCAGGAAGGGTAGGAAATAAAACGGATGTGTTTCCCCTCCCCCCAAAAAATTAATCAAATAAATAATGGTGAATAATTATAATTATAATCAAATAATAATTCAGAAGCTTCTGGAGGGCAACAGCTTTTCCACTGCCCCCCCCAAAATTCCACAGATGTTGAGGTTGCTACATAAACAATGAATAGTAATCCTATCAATTTTTCTGACTTCTTTGGGAAATTATTTGGGAAACACAGCAAGCATCTCTCCAACTGCAAAAATATCTGAAACCCCTTGGAACATAGGAAGCTGCCTGATACTGAGGAAAACCCTTAGTCCATCTAGTAGCTTCTGCTGCTATTATTATTATTATTATTATTATTATTATTATTATTATTATTATTTCTATACTGCCCTTCATCTGAAGATCACAGGGCAGTTCGCAATATTAAAGGGTCTGATATAATGGGTAGTCCTGTTTCTACCTGGAGATGCTGGGGGTTGAGTCTGAGGTCTTCTGCATGCAAAACAGGTGCTCTACCCCAGCAGCAGCCATCCCCCAAATTAATCCTTCCAGCAGGGAGCCTTGTAGAAACACAGCTTTCAGCAGTACAGCAGCAGCCGCAGCAGCAGAAAATATTCTGGCATAAAACCAAGATCCCCCTGAGAAAGGTTTCAAGACGACAGCCAGAGATATGCTTGACATGAAATGCAGGACCAGAGTTGGCCCTCGGGCAACACCAGATGCCAAGAAACTGAAAGCACATTACGATGCTCAAGGGGCCTGGGCATGCGCACTGGATGTTTTGCAGAAGCTGCACATTCCCCATAACCCTGTCCAAAGAAGCATCGCTCAGGCAAGATACAAGGAGAAAGCAGGGATGTCAAGGCATGTAAGATGCCACTTTCATGGGTTTGCCAATTTGACCATCTGAATGTGTTTGATATTTTCTGCTACAAAAGACATTTATAATTTCTACTGCAATCTCAAACCACTGGGATGCTTTCGCTTCTAGAATGACCTCCTGCAACTCAGTGACTTCCAGATGTTTTGGACAACAACTCCCATCAGCCCCTGCTAGGAGTTGCAGTCCAAAACATCTGGAAGTCACCTGTCTAGGCGAGGCTGCTGAGAGAAACAGCTTTATGCTTTGAGAACCATTTGAATTCTGCACCAAGCTGCCACACGGTGTGTGTTGTTCTGCAGGAATTCTATGATTCTATGAATTAGGCAGTCTTCAGTGCCACCTGCTGGATTTTGTATCAGCTGTTGCCAAAAGCATCACTCATCTTCCACACACAAAAAAGATGGATCAGGAAGAACATTAAGCACACCTTGCAAGGCAGCATTTCTAAAGGGGATAAAAATCAAGCATTTTCCATATAGGGCACTTCATCACTACCCCAGCACCTCGTAGAGTTTAAACAAGATCCTCCACGAAAAAGAAGGGGCTGGGAATTAAAATGTCAGCACATTTATGGTTTTGGGACCTGAATCAGAATACGGGTGAGATCGCAGTTGCATAAATGTAGTGGTAATTTAGACTTCACGAGCCCCAGCCCATGGCAAATGCCTGTGTTATGTAGTCACCCAGGATCTGCAGCCAAAAGCTCAGTGACAGGTTCATTCAAGCCCAGTCATGGCTGCTGACTGATTTCTCATTGTCCATAAATGAAAAGATCTTATTTGTTCTCACAGGAGCCCCCAGTGTTTAGAGGACCTAACCCTGTGTTCAGCATTCTGAGGAAAGGGTTGACCTGTTATCTGGGCCACAGTTTCTTATGTTTCAGAGAGCAAATAGCCAATAACTGCTACAGAGGTGTAGAAAGGTCAGGTGGTACCCGGTGCGGAAAATTTCTTGTCACCCCCCCCCATTGATTCCCCCCCCCCCCACTGCAAAAATGGTTTTGCATTATTTCATATTTACTTTCAAAGGAATGTGGATTCTGGGCCTCTTATAACAAGTGGGAGACCGTGGACAGATACTTAAATCTACAGGATGGTGTTTTTGCTTGTGTTATTTTATTTATATTTATTGTTTATTTATTTAATAAAATTTATTTTTAAAAACCTGCAAAGTGGTTTACCAAAACAAAAAACAAAAATACACCACATCAGTAAAATCAAGAAAAATAAACAATCCTACCTTAAAACATTGAAAAGCTAAAATATTAAAATTAAAATTACTTCAACTTCCTAAGCATCTAGGTATGCTTGCCTATAGAAGAATGCTTTTATCAAGTGCCCAAAAAGAGTCTAGCAAAGGCACATGCTTTGTTGCAATAGGCGGGGAGTTCCAAAGTGCAGGTGCTGTCACAGTAAACAATGCAGTACAGATATTATGTGGAACCTGTAATAGTGCCTGAAACTACTGAAGGGGAGGTTTTATTTATTGTGATTGCACTATGGTCTATATTATCTGAAAAGGAAAACATTTATTTTTTAAAAAAGGACTGCACAGCAGCAATCTAGTCTCATCATGATCAGTGGGACTTATTCCCGAGCCGACGGTGCATAAGATGGGCTACAATCCTATGCACCCCCTGCATCCAAGTTGTACCTAAAAATCTTCACAAACCTGCGCCAGAGAATTGTAGAGTTGGAAGGGACCCCTGAGGGTCATCTAGCCAAACCCCTGGGGCAATAAAGGAATCTCAACTAGAACATCCCTGACCAATGGCCACCCGTCTTCTGTTTTCCCCCTCAGCCAGGACACACAACGGATAAAGACACAACAATGAAGACTGGAGGTGGGGAACGGTAGGGCAGTAGGGCGGTTCATTTAAAAACTTTTTTTAAAAAAATGCCTGCTCCAAAGCTCATATCTTACTAAACTAGGGATTATATATATAACTATATCTGAAATTTCATGCATATCAGTTAATATCTTGACCCTGCTCCACTGAATTGAAATTTCAGCCTTCACAACATAAGAAAACGGCCAAGTAAACAGCTGTTTTCATGGAGGAGGGTCAAGATATTAATGGATATGCATGAAATTTCATATACAGCTATATAATCCCAAGTGTAGTAAGATAAGAGCTTTGGAGCAGCATTTTCGAAAAAAAAAGTTTTGTACTAACCACCCTAGTAGGGCAGAAGTTGTTCCTTGATAATTTGTCACCCCCTCCTCCATGGTGGTACCTGGGGTGCCCCCCCCCCCGCCCCCTTCCTATGCCTCTGAACTGCTATACTTGAGGCCTGAAAGAATTAGGATGTAGGAAAGCTTTGCAGGTCAGGCCTCACTGAATCCTATTTGGCTGCTGAGACTGAGGTTTCCCACACTTACTGGGCTGCCCAGACAAAAAGACTCACCCCCTCGGCCTCATTGATGTGGCGCAAAGGAAAGGAGAGCAAGATGTTTGGCACCAGCTTGGCTGCAGGACTTGCCGTAAGGAGGCATAGAAAATGCCATCCAACCTGGACCTCCATACTCAGTGCCTAAGCTTGTTGCCCAGGAAGGTTACCTCTCAAGATAGATGGATGCCAACAATGACTCTAAGAGCAAATGCACACCATCCAACTTTTTTCCAATGCAAATCCAGAACACATGTATTCTGGGATAGTCACATGACCCGTGCCTCACTCTCACCCCGAAAAAGTGCTGCTTGTGGGGCAAGAGCATGCAAAATCGTGGCAACCAAAATGGTCCCCAAGATATGAAAACAAATGGGATGTCCCTTTTTTCTAGGGCACTTGGAAGGTATGAGACAGCCTATATGTGAAGAGGCGTTTTTAAAAAGCATGTGGCAGGATGCTTTTAGGAGAGTCGGCTTACCTAGAGATTATTGAGAAAATGTCAAGGACGTTTGTGCTGGGAAAACATGGCCTTGTACTTCTGCCTGACAATTCTTCAGCTCTGATAATGCAGGCTGGCTTTTCTCTGAGAATGTGAGTTAAAGCTAAGGTGAGGGAACATCTGTGTAATTTTTAGGCCAGTGAATCCCACTTTTGTGGGTTCCCCAGCGGCCGTTGTTGTTGAGACCAAATAAAGCAGTCTCAAACATCACAACTGATGTGGCTGATTGAAGAAAACCCAACCTGGGAAAAAGCCTAATTGAACACAGTGGGCTTACTTCTGGGTAGACATTGAGAGGTTCAGCAGAGATTGGGGGTGGTGCACAGCCTTCATAACAATATGTCCTGGCTGCCACTTTCAAGCTGCCCAGAGTTTCTGGGATGGGATAATTTCATAATCTCAGTTTGTTAGGAACTTGTGCACCAACAGATCTCACAGTGGTTTGACACTTCTAACATCCTGAGAATAGTCACTGCCTACAGATCAAAGTTCTCCTCCAAGTTTTTGTTGCATTTCCCAGCATGCCATGGAAAAGAGGAGTGGAGGCTAAGCTTTTCCATTCGGCCCAAATGCTATGAATTGTTTTGCCAACACTTCTCTGCCTAGCGGCTGTCTTCAGAAGATGACATCGTGTCAAAGCAAGTGTTTGTCCCACATTTCCAGGACATTTCCCCCTCACTTTCCTTATCATCAAAAGTCCAATTTGGGGGGCAAAGCAGGTTTGTTGCATAAGACCTCCAAATCAACTGTAATTGCACAAGCTGGATTAGCCAGTACATTATTGAATCCCATGTGAAAATAGAGATGGCCTGGCAGTGCCCTTCAATCTGGCTTTTTTAATTTTCCTAGAAAAGGGAAGGCTTTGGGTTCACTGTGTAGCCAAGAAATATAGTATTTCTAGCCTTTGTGTGTTGTTTTCTCTCATGAAACAAGAGCCAGCAGCCCTAATGCAATTCCCTCTTACAGACTGGATGGGAAAGGTCTGCTTTTCCAAAAAATTTGAAAGGAACAATAGCTCTTAATCTTGCACATTTAGTTGTGTTTGTGTGGATCGTAGCACTGTGTGTGTGGTTTATAAATGCAATTTGCCACTTTAATCAATTCTCAGGCTGAAGCCTTCTTTTCTTCTTTAATAGAGAAAGCCCACTTTCAATGAAGAGGTGGCTATTACCATATGAATAGGTGTCTAATTGTCCCCTCTTCTAATTCTGGGAAGGAATTGGCAAGCAGTTTGAGTGGCAGGAAGGTTAAGGAATGTGCCCCATTTGCATTTATGATGTGAAATTGTTCCATCTTCTAAATTGCTCTTACCTCACCATTGTCTTCACTGAACAAAGTAAGAACTTGTCATTGCCAAAAGTAACAATAGCCAGAAAGCTTCTCTTAAAAGAATTCAAGTACAGGCTCCAGGTACATACTGCAATTAATGAAACTGTAGATGGGGCACTTAATTGAATTGGTCTGAATCCACAGAGGATACCGTAAGTCCCTGATGGCTCTCCTATCTGGAAAAGGAGGGATCATTACACCCATTCAACAGGAGATGGTGTTGAAGTCTCACTGCAGCAGTTTCCATAGACCAGTGGAAATCTCCAAAGGCCAAGGAAGAAGAATGCCACTGTTACTTTGGCTTCATATTTTTGCTCTTCATGTTCTCCTTTCAGATTTGTAAGCTTTAAACTGAATTAAGCATTTATTTTGCAAAAATTTGTTCATTTCCTTCACATATATTGCTTGAAATACGTAGTAAAAAGAAATTCCCTGTCCATTTCCTAGTCCAATATACAGCATGTTTTGGTTATAAACATAAAAGATGATATACTTATTTGATTAGTGAATATATTTACAGTTCTTGTTTGATATTATATTGTGAACCACCCTGAGATCCCTGAGAACCACCTGAGAACCACCTGAAAATTTCCATTACTTATTTCCATTAACTTATTTCCTAGACCTCCTCATACCTCCCTTTTTTGTATTCCAATTCAGATTGTTAGTTCAGCAAATCCTTATCAATAAATTTTAACCTGATTCTAAACCTTATTTTCCATATTCTCTTAAGGCATTACAGCTGGAAACCACTTAGTTTCTATCCAACATCATTCTAACATTCATTAATTTTGCAATATTTCTGTAAATAATCTTTAAATTTCTTCCAATCTTCTTCCGCCGACTCTCCCTGGTCTCGGATTCTGCCAGTCATTTCTGCCAATCCCATATAGTCCATCACCTTCATCTGCCATATATAATGAAATGAAAAAGGTATTTAAATATACCTTCCTGAAGAAACCAGAGGCCTTTCTCCTGGGCATGGTCGGCCAATTGGTGCCAAAGAAGGATAGAACTTTCTTTATGTGTGCTACAACAGCAGCAAGAATACTCATTGCAAAGTACTGGAAGACACAGGACTTACCCACTCTGGAAGAACAAAATTAATTTCTATAGGGACAACTTTAAGGTTCTGCACTTAGGCAGGAAGAACCAGATGCACAAATATAGGATGGGGGACACCTGGCTTACTAGCAGTACACGTGAAAAGGATCTAGGGGTCTTGGTGGACCACAACCTTAACATGAGTTAACAGTGTGATGCAGCAGCAAAAAAAAGCAACACTATTCTAGGTTGCATCAAGAGAATCAAGGAAAGTAATAGTACCACTCTTTTCTGCCTTGGTCAGACCACACCTGGAATATTGTGTCCAATTCTGGGCACCACAGTTTAAGAAGGATGTTGACAAACTGGAACGTGTGCTGAGGAGGGCAACGAAGCTTATCAAGGCTCTGGAAACAGCCTTAAGAGGAGCACGGTATGTTTAGCCTGGAAAAGAGGAAACTGAGAGGAGATATGATAGCCATCTTCAAATATCTTAAGGGCTGTCACATGAAAGAGGGAGCATGCTTGTTTTCTCCTGCTCTGGAGGATAGGACTCAAACCAATGGCTTCAAGTTGCAAGAACAGAGATCCCGACTAAACATTCAGAAAAACTTTCTGACAGTAAAAGCTATTCAGTCGTGGAACGGACTCCCACCAGAAATGGTTGACTCTCCTTCCTTGGAGGTTCTTAAGCAGAGATTGGATGGCCATCTGTCATGGATGCTTTAACTGAGATTTCTGCATTGCAGGGGGTTGGGCTAAATGACCCGTGGGGTCACTTCCAACTCTAAGATTCTATGATTCTACGAAGATTACCCAGGGGGCACTAAGAGGCAATAGGGTTTTATGTGGGTGCTAGAAGTGTAGATTACTATCAATCAGACTTTGACAAGCTGGTATCACTGGATCAAGTTCTTCAGTTTTGTTGAAATAATTAAACCAAATAGATTTAATAGGATTTTGAATAAATGTTCAGTTAATTGTTACTGTTATTAATTTTATTGTGTTATTATTTTCCTTCGTGGGCCATGCAAACTACTCTTCTGAATAATGCTTTTCTATAAGGTGCGCTAGAGGCCCCTGGGGATGAGTTTATGGAAGCAAGGGGGCAGTGGCACAAAAGAAATTGGGAACCACTGGACTAGATGCTACACAAACCAGAAGTAAGAGAAGGGGGATAGAATAGAAAAATTAAGCTGGGTGTTGAAGCCCTGAGGTCTGCATGTAGACTATCTGAAGATGGGGGCCAGATTAATCTCTAAGAAGTGCATGAACGTATCAAGTTAAACCCAGAATTCTGGGATGAAGAAGCAAGGACTGATCCCCATTTCTGAAAGCATAAAATGCATATGTTATACTGATCTCATGCCTTAGGCTTAATGGGAGGAAAACTGTGGCCCTCCAAATGCTTATTCGGCTCACAGATTGCCACTAGCCCCAGCAAGTACAGAATGGTCAGGAAAGTCAGAGTCCTCAATCAGCAACATCTGGAGAACTGGAGGTGCCCCAACCATGCCTTAAAAGGGGGAGGGAAAATACTGTTATTTAATTAGATGCTGGCATCCATCTGCGTAGGATCCACTACCCAGCACGCTCTTGACCTAACATCTTGTGGAATTATTCCCTGTTATAGATGTGCTCCTAACTTTCTGTTTATAATTTTTCCCATAGGCAGCCAGGCTTCATGGCAAGATTGCCACCAGCCCAGAGTAAAAGTGTCTGTGGCTCCAATATGCATGTAGCCTCCACCACCAAATCTGGAGCCACGGTGTGAATGTTTCCTTCTGGTCTAGTGATCCAGGAAGGAACAGAAAGCAACACATTGTTGGCAGAGGTGCAAGGCAGACAATTCCCTTCTCAAGCTCATGGGCCTACCTGCTCTTGTCCAAGGGGATCACAAGCACTGGTTGCCTCAACCTCATGCAGCACTCTTGCCACAGTTTAACTACCCACAATGCATCTTATCCACAAACCATCCTATACACCAGCAGCATGGAACCATCCTGGATAGCCACTGCCCATCCAAAGTAGAAATACTGTGCTTGATGGACTAATAGTCTGGACTGGTATAAGGCAGTTTCCCATGTGCCACAGACTTTGCATGCAGAATGTCCCATCTGCAAGCTAAAAGTTCTAGGAAAAGCCCCCTATCCTGAGATCTTGGAGAATAGCTGGCTGCCAGAACAGGCTACATGAATCGGCATATGCTTATATGTATAAACAGAACTTTGTGTGTCTGGCTGAGTGTACTAGCTCAGAGCCAATCTTCTCTTGCTTACCACAACATTATATATATATATATATATATATATATATATATATATATATATATTCATTTTCTCATCAAACAATAATTTCACTTTACATCACCAATCCAATCTTCCCTCCCCCCTTCAACAAGCTTTCTATTACCAATCTATATATCACATTTATAACTTAAACTATAAAGTCCACGTCATAGGAATTATTTCATTCCTGCTAGTGTCTTCAAACTTTAACAATGTAGTCAATAAATTTACTCCAGTCTCTCTGGAATTTTGTGTACTCCTGGTTCCTGACTCTGCATGTCTGTTTTGCCAGTTCTGCATAGTCCATCATTTTCATCTGCCACTCTGCAATCGTTGGTATATCCTGTAATTTCCACTTTGGGGCTAATAAAGTTCTTGCCACAACTGTGGCATACAAAAATAGTCTTTGATTTGCTTTCGCAATTTCTTCCCCCATCAACCGGAGCAGAAATGCTTCCGGTTTCTTGGGGAAAGTATATTTGAACATCTTTTTAAGTTCATTATATATCAGATCCCAAAAACATCTTATTTTGTCACATGTCCACTACATATGGTAAAAATCTCCATCCTTCTCTTTACATTCCCAACACATTCTATTATTCATTCTATACATTTTAATAATAATAATAATAATAATAATAATAATAATAATAATAATAATAATAATTTTTATTTATACACCGCTCTCACCAGGCAAGGCCGGGCTCAGGGCAGCTAACAAGCAATAATAATAAAAGTTGAATGAATACAACTTAAAAACAATATTAAAATACAACATTAAAATACTGAAACAATAATATATTAAAATGCAGCCTCATCACAGGAGGAGAAAGGAAAAAGAAAAAAGAAAGAGGGGGAGGGAATCAAATTGGCTCCAAGCCAATTTTAGCCAATTTTACTGGTGTCATATACCATCTGTACATCATTTTCATTACATTTTATTTTAATACACGCAAGCTGTAAATTTTAAATTTTTATTCCACAGTTTTAACCACGCATCATATTCAATATTATACCCAAAATCTATTGCCTATTTTATCATAACTTCTTTCGTCTGCTCATCCATTGTATACCATTCCAATAACAAATTATACATTTTTGATAACAATTTACATCTGCCTTCCAACAGCTCAATTTGAAATCTAGATTTTTTATTCTCAAAACCAATTTTCTTATTTCCCATAAAAGCATCATTCACCTGATGATATTGCAAGCATCTTGTAAAGTTCTCTTCTGTTTGGTCATATGGTTTCAGTTTCAAACCTGTATCAGTTTCCATCAATAGGTGGCCCACCTCCCTTCCATATTTAGTTTTTAACCATCAATACCTCTACCAGTGAAATCCACCAAGGGCCAGCACCACAACTTTAAAGTTAAAAACATTGGGAAGGGAAAATGCAGAGCATTCCTAATCCAGGTCAGCACACAGAGCTAAGGTAGACTCACCCCAGCTGCAGAATGGGAATGGCCTACTGCTGAAGTCACTAATATGGCGCCTCTGGTGTCCACAAAGACTCTGCACTCCCTCCCCACTAAATAACCCCTTTGTCATCCCATGGTGAGGGTGCTCAGCCTCCCACCCACCCAGAAAGAACATAGAGCTGAAGAAAGAATTTGGAAGAGTGGCATTCTTTCCCACCTCCTCTTTCAGCTTATGTTTTTCAAGGTTCAGTTTGGCACCTGAGCAGCTGAAGAGCAAGCAGAGTGAGAAGAGCATAGAAGTGAAAGAGGAGGGGTAAAATGCCAGAAACGGAGAGCGAGAGAAGGCATGAAAGCTACAGATAATCCTTATGGATTCTATACACTAGCTATGGTGGAAGCAGCTATGACACTTTTATGCTGTATCAGATTGCATGCATGTTTAAAGGTAAAGGTAAAGGTAAAGGGACCCTGACCATTAGGTCCAGTCATGACTGACTCTGGGGTTGCAGGGCTCATCTCGCTTTATTGGCTGAGGGAGCCGGCATACAGCTTCCGGTTCATGTGGCCAGCATGACTAAGCCGCTTCTGGCGAACCAGAGCAGCGCACAGAAACGCCGTTTGCCTTCCTGCCGGAGCGGTACCTATTTATCTACTTGCACTTTGACGTGCTTTCGAGCTGCTAGGTTGGCAGGAGCAGGGACCGAGCAATAGGAGCACACCCCATCGCGGGGATTCGAACCGCTGACCTTCTGATCAGCAAATCCTAGGCTCTGTGGTTTAACCCACAGCACCACCCACATGTTTACTTATTAGTAAATTCCAACGAGTTCAAGGGGATTTGTTTCCTTGTAAGTATGCTGAGGATTGTTGTTCTACATGACGACAATTGGCCCTTTAACACGTCGCAGAAAACCATAATGATTTACCATGAATGCACTGATCTCACCCACTGAATTCCTTCCTACTAACATGCATGGAAAACAAGCAACAATCTCCAGCCAAGCATTACATCAGGTATATACTGTGGGGGGTTTTGAGCGAAACAAACTCTGGGGCTTCGATGCAACGCGAAGCCAGTGACAGTGTGGGTGAAAGTGGACTCAGAACTAAGTTTTCCTCCCTCCCTCATTTGTAACACTAGAACTTGTGGAGGAGCAAATTGGGTGAGATCCATGCATACACAGTATACCATTAAGTAGCATGGCATGTGAACTGGACCAGGATCTTTCCTTAGGCAATCTGCCTGTACAAACTGCTCAGAAGCTTAGGCAACCAACTATTAAAAGTGTCATTTATTAGGGCGCCACAAACATTTCAGAAACAAAAGTAAATCACAAGTTAGAACTGAATGAGGGAAAACAATAGACTTGCTCAGGTGTGATAGTCAAAATGTCACCAGACCCAAGGCTGTGGATGGAACTTATAGATGCCTCTCAGCAAAGCTGAGTCACATCAGCACCATAAAACCCACTTGCATTTTTAATCAGTGCTTCTTCTTTTTCCCCAAAAAATTCCAAGCTACAATTCCAAGCATTTCCAGGGGAATGCCATTTTTTGATTCGCTTCAGTGGCAAAAAGTCTTGGACCATCAACATAGGCCACACTACAATATCCTTGATAGTTGCTTTTGCAAACTCAGCTCAAGCAATGTCACCTCAGTTTACCAGAGGCTCATGGTCCACAGTCTCTTGCATAATTAGCTTTATTATTTTTGGTTCTATATTCTCTAACCATTCATCTGTTGGACAAGGCAGCTCTGTAGATCCAGCCACATAAAATTTACACAGTGTTCCGAAATTTCCATTTCCCTCTTCTTTTGGCAAAGGAGGAACAAACTTTCCAAATAAGCACTGAGAGCTTCCAAGCCCCAGGCTGGGGCTGATTTGGGTAATTCTGCTTATCCACTCACAGCTGTTCTTTTGCTGTTTTGAAACCTGATGCTCGACTCTCACTGTTTTTGCTTCCACTCGCTGAAACGTTATTTCCTTCTTATTAGGATCAAAGGCAGAAACGGTATTACAACACACTTTCCTTTTCCTACGTGGCTCATCGCTGTGGGAAAGCTGATTAATTGGAAGATGGTGAATTCTGCCCTAAACCAGAGTTTCTCATGAGTGTCAGAGAGCTATTCAATGTTTATTCGGAATTTACAAAAGAAAAGGTTGCATGAATGGTTACATCACACACTTTACTTCTAGGCATAGGTGACAAAGAGGGAGCAGCTCCTATCTTCATTGAAGAAAGTATCCCCCCACTTTGATGACTTCTTAAAGCTGGTGGGATCCCAAGGATATCTGGTCCCCAATTTACACAATTTGATGAGGCAGCCCCAAGCATAGATCCCCCATCTCCACTGCAGAGGGTGAGCTTGGGAAGGCCTGAAATAACAGAGGCAGCAGTTCCCTTATCAAAGCTGGCATCAGAAAGCTCTGGGACTTTTTGCAATCCTGCCTCAACTCTTGCACACACCTCAGTTCCATCACATTACTTGTTGTCAACCCAGACTGCCACTTGTCACTGTCATTTTGCTGACATCTTGCCAGAGTTGTAATGTCTTTACCACAGTTATTCAAGCCAGTCATGGCACTGTCGCAGTCAATAGCTGTCAAGTATTTTTCTGCATATATTTTTTAATGGGTTCACAGCACGAACCTGGGAGATCTCTGATCTTAGCTACGTGTACTGAATGTGTAAAATCTGTGTATCATATGCATCCCCCTTCTGTCCTGGTGTAGAGGAGCAAGAGATAACAACAAAGTGATTCTTTTGCCATTCATTCAGGTGTATGTCACTGAGACTATTGGTCTGCATTATCAATGGAGAAACAGTAAAAAATGTTATGATGAGCAGTGACAGATTTACGTATAAGCTAAACAAGCTATAGCTTAGGGCCCCACTCGCTTGGGTGCCCCCCAAAAAATAAAAGGAAAAAAACTGGATATACAGTTCCAAAATATAAGATAAAAAAACAAATAAAATAAAACCTACATATAGTTAGAGCTTAATAATTATGTCACTATTAATATACTTCTTAATTGTATTTCACTAGTAATATACTTCTTCTTAATTGTATTTCAGTTCAACAATTACTTTGATAAAATACATATTTTGTTATGTGCAAATGGCTTTAGATACCTATTAGGTCCATCAATTGCCATATAGCATATATTCAACACAAAAAACAGTGACAATTTGTTGTTGACAAAAGACAGCTGGACATATGAAGGGCCCCATTACCTTTAGTAGTTTAGGGCCTCATCAAACCTAAATCCGGCCCTGATGATGAGGAGCAGGGGTGGAATTTGCCTTTGCCATTAGTTCTAGCTACAGAAGAGGCAGTCAAACTACAGTAATTTCTGAAGGAATACCTCTATTTTAAACACCGTGTTCTTAGCAAATATGCCACACAATCAAGGCAATCCAGCTCTGTATTACAGTGTTTCCAACCCTAACATGAGGACAAAGTCTTGAAAGTAGCATTCGGCTGGCCCTGGTTTCCAGGTGACTTGCATACAACAGTATTTATTATCAGACTCTGGGTGATCCAAACGCAGCTGGAAAGATCCAATTATCTTAGGGGCTCCAGATTTGTATAGGGTTTACTCTAGCTTTTTCTCATCCACAGCTGTCCAAAGCTTCTCCCCTCTCTGGGCCTAGAGCCAAGCATCCCAACATCAAAAGATAAGTGAGCCAATTAGCCGACATCAGATCAGGTGAGTACATAAACAAATATGAGCTCAGTCAAACAACTACCAATTATTTTTGGGGTTATCTTGACTGCCAAGATGGCGCCTGCAGACCTTCCAGATAACATCTTCACTTTTGGTTCAACACATTAAGTTCTTGCATTTTTCTCAGCTGGTGCTTTGTACCCATGGGATGCAGTGCTTTCCCCTGAGATTAACATATTTTCTTTTTTTAAAAAAAATATTTATTACTTTTAGAGGTTACAGAAAAAGAAGAAAAAAGAAAAATAGAGACAAGAAAGAAAGAAGAAAAAACGAAAAAGTGAAAAAACACCACAATACAATACAGTATACAAATAATATAAAACCCAACCCAAACCCATTAGACTAAACACATAAATAAATCAAAACAGAAACAGTTTAAAATGCATCTCTCCTTTTCTATGTTCTATCCTTCATTTCCTTGTTTCCTCGACTTCCTCACACCTCTCTTTTTGTATTCCAGTTCTTAATTGTTTCAGCAAATCCTTTCCATCTTTCTCTGTTTTTTATCATCTTGTAAATAACATATTTTTTTACCTTATTTCCCTTTAAGACTAAATTACTTATCTATACTTAACTTCTACTAACATTTCTATACTATCATTCCATGATTTTTCTAACAGCCATTAATTTTACAAAATTTCTGAATATGAACTTTAACTTCCCAATCTTCTTCCACCCTCTCCTCTCCCTGGTTTCGGATTCTGCCAGTCCTTTCCATCAGATCCATATAGTCCATCAACCTGGAGATCTTATGTCCGAGGCTCTTAATTCTTTTCCAAGTCCCTTCTGCGGATCTTCTTCATATTCTTTAATGCTCAGGAGCAAATCTCCAACCAAACAGAACTTTTATTCCTTCTGAACAGCTCAGCCAAGTTTCCATAATTGAAACTAAGGTCCATAGGGTATTTCAGGACGTATTTCAGGATTCCTCTAAATCCATAGGCCCCCAAAGCTTCAAGCTCCTCCAGGCCCAAACCCATGTCCCAGAAGTCAGTTAGTCCCTGGATAAAGGGATCTTTCCAACTTTCGTTCTTCAGTCCAAGCCAGGGTCCAATCCTCAAGATCTGGCTTTTGCTAGAATCAATCATGCAAGGCCTCAATTTATAATCCTCGATTTGCTTCTGTAGAACTGAGGATCCTTCTTGAACTACTTTAGGTTTCGCAGCGGCATCTTTCTCCTTTTCCTCCACCATTTGTCCTACCAAGGTATATTCCTGTACCAAGTCCTGAGTTATTTCTGTATTGTTGCTTGATTTTTTATTCAAGTTGGTCACTTTCTGCTCCCGGCTGTCAATTTTGGAAATCATGTCATCTGCCTTTTTATGCAACTGTTCAAGTGAATTGTTTATCTTATATAATACAGTCACAATAGCTTCTCCTATCAGCATTTTGAATAGTCCAAGGTCAATCTCTGATTCTCAGAAACTTTATCTTGCAGCTGGAGCTTACCCTGTTACACTCCTGTAACAGTTTCGCATGCTCCCTCTGGAGGGAAACAGTTTCAACTTATATCAGTTCGTTCAGGCACAGAAACAGTTTCGATTTTCAGTTATTTTTTTCCTCCCTTTAATAAACTCAGAAGAGATCAATGGAAACAGTATCTTTCTAATTTTAAGTAACTGTCAAATCTGTTCTGTCAATGAACCTTCCCCAAACGTCATAAGGCAGACCGCTCCCAGGCTCAGAGCAGTGGTAGTTTGCTTTTCACTCTCTCCTGCAGGTTCTCCCTAGGTCCACGACTTCCCCCCTCTTCTCCTGCTTCCAAGGAGGGTTTGATATTTTTAACCAATGGAATCTTAATCCTTTGTCAAAAACTTTCAGAGACTTTAGTTTGTAACGTCTTTGCTTCAGTCTATTTACAAAAGCGGAAGGCGGATTTCCTGTTTAGAGCGTTCCTGCTTCGTTGCCAAATTAAAATATTTGAAGATCCAAATTTTCCGGTCTACTCACGGGTAGTTGTTTAAGGTCCAATTGTCCACAGGAAAAAGTCAGCGCTCTCCGGCAGCAGCAATGCGGCGTCACTCCGTGAAAGAAGCAGTCGATTCAAAGCACCGCGCCACTCACCCCACGTCACTCCGGATCCCCAAAACAGGGTTTCCCCGCGAGTTGGGAAGGCGCAAGAGGTGCCAGCCAAATCCCAAGTTCACAGGCTTCTCCCGCCTGTGATTTCTATGGGTCTCCGCCTTCGCCGTGGCGGTCAGACCCTGCTTATCACAGAGCAAGTTCCTCCCGATCGGAGGAGCTCCGCCATTGCCGGAGGCGCCAACCCGGAAGTCCGATTAACATAATATTTTCTTCTGAGCTGGATTATATTGTAAAATGGGAGGCATTGCCCTCCCATTATGAGGTAGTTGGCATCAGTCTGTTTCAAGACGCAATAGAATACACCTCCAGGACTGAAGTCTATCTGCTGCATTAGCAGCACCAACGTAACATCTCTGGGTGCAAGCCTGGGCAGATGACAAGACCCCCTCTTGGCCTCACTGATGTGTTCCAAAGCAATATGTATGGCACTAGCTTGGCTGCAGGAGTTGCCATGAGAAATCACAGAATCATGGAATTGTAGAGTTGGAAGGGACCCTGAGGGACCCTTAGTCCAGTCCTCTACAATGCGGGAATCTCAAAAGAGGCATAAAAGAAGACATCCAACCACCTTACGGACTCCAGATTTGTGTAGGGATTACTTCTTCTCCTGAAGATCTCCTGCAAGGCAACAGAGGTTTAGGATCAGAGCTTTTCTTGTCCTAGATGAACTACCTTCTCAGGTTGACGAACTCAAATTGCCCCTCACTTCCCTCTGCAGCACATGCAAGGAACCAATCTCTTGACCATTGGACCCACTACTGGTTTCATCTACTCAGTCTACCATAAGCTGTCTTCACATGCAGGGGAAATCCCTAACTCACCAAGGGTTTGAGAGCTACCCTCACTTGGTTTAATTGGCCAGTTGAAGCAGTTTCATGAGGCACGGCCACTGTCTTATGCAGACAGCTTTTGGGAGCCCCAGCTGAGAGATGAGTGCAGGGTGGGGACCAAAAGTGGACAAACCACCCCAGAAGGAGGAGGTGTCCCCTACCAGAGGAACTACCCCTCCACTATCACCTCATGCATTCCTATATATAATTATATCAATTGGGGGGGTTGTTTGATATTGTATATACAGTGGTACCTTGGGTTAAGAACTTAATTCGTTCTGGAGGTCTGTTCTTAACCTGAAGCACCACTTTAGCTAATCCCGCTGCTGCACGATTTCTGTTCGTATCCTGAAGCAAAGTTCTTAACCTGAGGTAATATTTCTGGGTTAGCGGAGTTGTAACCTAAAGCATATGTAACCTGAAGCATATGTAACCCGAGGTACCACTGTATGAAGTTGGGGGGTTTTCAGCCGGAACTTGCCAGAACTCAGTTCCGGCACCTCTCAAGTGGGCGCCACAGCAGAGGTGTCCGACACCTCTCTTTCTAAAAAAATGTGTGTGTTACATTGTTTTTAATGAGACCTATCTGGAGTCGCTATTAGGGGAAAAGGCGGGGAATGAATGAATGAATGTTAAAGTTAGGAGAAAGAATCCTGTAGTAGCAAGTAATATAGGACAAAGAGTCTTGTGTAAGCCTTAAAGATAAACAACTGGCTGTCCACGTGTTCTGGGAACCAGGGCGCTCCATGAAATTTACTCCCAATTAATACAGTACTTCAGTATTAAGAGCATGGCAGGTATGGAAAAGACTACAATTCCCAGCACACCTTGCGCGGAGTTCCTGAGGCATAAGGCAGGATGATGCTCTTTGCGCTTCTTTGAGGACCTTTTCTCTCCGCCACGGCTTCCTTTTTAAAACCCCGGCCAGGCCTTCGGAGAGGCCCAGCCACCTGCTCCCTTGGCGGCAGGGACAACCAAAGCACAAGACGGCAGAAGGGCATCGCGGCTTGCAGTTCCCATGGCGATTAACGGTTCAGACGGACTACAATACCCAGCGTGCCGCTGCAAGGGGCTACTTCCGGCAGCCCTGTGCTGACTTCAAAGAGCTGCGTTTAAGCGGACTGCGTTACCCAGCATGCGCAGCGGTACAAAAGGGAAGCTGGAGGCTCAATGGGCGTGCTGGGGGATGCTGGGAACTGTATGCCTTGCCGCATGAGGGAACTCTTCAAACCCAAAAGTTGGGCTTGGGCCAATCACTGTCTCTCAGTGACTTGCGTGAGGATAAAAACAGGATAAAAACAAATGCACCTTAAAACAATTAAAGCAGTCTGAAGAAGATGACGTACTTCTAAAAGCAGTTGCCGTTCAAAAACATTCTTGGATTCAGTGATCTTTGGGGTGACCAGGAATTGTGCAGTTGTTTTTTTTTTTAAATTCCTGGAAGTTAATATGGTTGTTTTGTTTTGTTTTTAAATTCCTGGAAGTTAATATTGATGGACACAGGTGCATGCACCTCAATAGGGAAGCCATTCCGCAAATGGGGAGCCACCACTGAAAAGTCCCTGTCATGTTTAAGATAACTTTTGCAAAACAAAAAAACCGGAGGCTTTTCTTTTGAGAATTATGAGAATTACCTAGACAATATAGAAATGTATTTATGTATGCAGCCATGGTCTCCTGGATGATCTTTGCCCAAAGATGGAAAGCAGAAAACGTCCCAACAAAAGAGGAATGGTTACAGAAACAACTATGCAGAAATGGCCAAAGTTACCAAAAGAATAAGAAATCAAAATGATCGAAATTTTAAGAAAGAATGGAAATCATTTATAGAATACATACAAAATTATTATAAACAAATTAAGGCATTAGCAGGCTTAATATAAAAACATGCAGCAGTTGTGAGGGGAAGTCTATGGAACACAGGGGAAAATGATAATTTGGTTTAATTTGGAAATGCAGTAAAATATTGGTTTAATTTGGAACTGCAGAAGTGGGGAGGGGAATCGAAGTAAGAGATATATGATAAACCTTTTGCTTTTAAAGTTGGGGTTTTTTTGTATGTTGTAAAATAAATTATATAAATAAAATTATTTTTTAAAAAAAGAAAAGTCCCCGTCATGGGCCAATGATGACAGTGGTGGACCAGGGAGGAAGCCCAGAGTCAGTGGCTACCAGAAGGCTCTCTCATTAGGGGTCTACGGTACTTTGGAGGAAGGGTTTATTTTGGAGAAGGGAGAAGACCACCTGGAGGGAGAAGACACAATGTATAAGAGGTGACCCATGCTGTAAGCAATGAGCAAGGTAAGAATAATAGAATCATAGAATTGTAGAACTGGAAAAGACCCCGAGGGTCATCTAGTCCAACCCACTGCAATGCAGGATTCTCAACACACAGTTGCCCACCCCATTTGAAACCATACTGGACCCAGCTTAGCTTTGCAAATGTGCTAGCGGCTTTATTGCTACGCCACTAGGATGATGGCCCTATAACTAGATGAGCTTGGCTGCTACCGCCACTGGTCTTCTGCTCTTGGTCTTTCCTTCCCTAGGAATGACCTTCCAGCATTAATTCCAGGCTGGCCTTTAACTTTGTGGGTTACCCTGGAACCTTCCATCCAGCGCGGGGGCAGGGACTCGCTTCCTCGGCACTGTTACCACCAGAAATCACGTCTGCACACGCGCAGATGCTGAAAATCACCGGCATGCTCGCTTGCACACGCGCGCGCACACACGATCCAGCCCACGGAGGGATCTCTGCGGGACCGATCCAGCCCAGGCAAGATAAACCTTGCCAACTCCTGCCTAAGAGGGTGCAAGGCTAATCACACAGTGGGAGGGGCACCATTGCTTTCATCTCCCTCTGCCTCTGCCATCCTGCCTCCTCTCCATGCTGATAGTCCCTCCTTCCTCAATTTAGTTTTTGGCTTTTTGCCTCTGCTTTAGCACTGGTGGCCAATATCTCCCCATTTTCCTTCCCTGTCTTACTTTGTGTCATTTTTTGCACCCGGTTTAACACTGTTGGGCTCCCTCTCCCTGTTCTCTCCTTGGCTTTATTTGTGTTGTTGTTTGCAGCTGCAAAAAGTGCCAGTGGCCTTCCTCTCTGTGTCCTTCACCCGCTAACTTGAAATTTCTTGTTTTTTGCAGCCACTTTAGCTTCGGTGGCCTATTCCCTCCTTTCTTAATCTCTTGTTTCTTTTGCTGCTGCCTCCGCCCGACTTCTCTGCCTTGCTCTAACAAGTGAGGAGTTTGAGAGGTTATCCAGTTGGGTAGGAGACAGCAAGACCAGCCAGGAAGTTTGGGCTACTGTCTGTGCCACCAGTGACAAGCAGGGGCGTCCAAAGTGTGGGGCCTGGGACAGTCACCCCTATTCACACCCACCTTCCCAGGGCCAGTCCTGCATGCCCCTGCTAGAGTTGGTCATCTCAGCCTCCTGCCACCGCTCTCTCGGCTGGGACAGGGTAGAGACATAGGAACCTGCATTACACTAAGCTGGACTATTGGTCCTGCTCTAGCCCAGAGCTGCCTGCACGCACCGGCAGCAGCTGTCCGGGGTTTCAGACAGAGGTGTCTCCCAGCCCAACCTGGAGATGCTGGGGACTGAACCGGGAGCCTTCTGCATGCAAAGCAGATGCTCTACTTTTGAGATGCGGCCCTTTGCCACTAATGCCCAATTAGTGCCATTGCCTTCCGTTAAGAGTTTGGTGTAATCCTTGACGCCTCCCTTTCCATGGAGGCGCAAGTTACAGCAAGAGCCAAGGGGACATTTTTCCACCTTCGCCTCATCAAGCAGTTGGTCCCTTACCTTTCCCGCCCCGATCTGGCCACAGTGATCCATGCAACGATAATCTCCAGGCTTGACTACTGTAATTCGCTCTACGCGGGGCTGCCCTTGAAGCTGTCCCAGAAACTCCAGCGGGTGCAGAATGCTGCAGCGAGGCTCCTCACGGGGTCTCTGCCATGGGAGCATATTCACCCAGTGCTTTTCAAGCTGCACTGGCTCCCGGTGGAGTGCAGGGTCAGATTTAAGGTGCTGCTTTTGACCTTTAAAGCCCTTCACGGCCTAGGACCCTCGTACCTATGGGACCACCTCTCCTGGTATGCCCCATGGAGAGCCTCAAGGTCCATAAATAGCAACACCCTAGAGGTCCCAGGCCCTAAGGAAGTTAGATTGGCTTCAACCAGAGCCAGGGCCCTCTCAACACTGGCCCCGGCCTGGTGGAACGCTCTGCCTCATGAGACCAGGGCCCTGCAGGATCTGATTTCTTTCCACAGGGCCTGTAAGACAGAGTTGTTCTGCCTGGCCTTTGGCTTGGAGCCAATTTGATTCTCTCCCTCTCTTTCTTTTTTCTTTTCCTTCTCCTCCTGCATTGAGGCTACATTTTAATGTTTTAATGTTTCAATATTTTAATGTTGTATTTTGTTTTAAAGTTGTAATCATTCAACTTGTTTTTATTATTGCTTGTAAGCCGCTCTGAGCCCGGCCTTGGCTGGGGAGGGCGGGGTATAAATAAAAATATTGTTGTTGTTAATTATTATTATTATTATTATTATTATTATTATTATTATTATTATTTTATTATTATTATTATTTGCCTACAGCTCAGCTGCTCGTATAGCCAGGGACTATGCTGTGGCCTTGAGCAGGCACACTTAATCCTACTTGCAGCAGAGGCAGACATGAGGCAGCGTGATCAGTTCCACTGCACAGGGCGCCACAGAGCCCTGCGACTATGACAGAACTGAGCAGAAGGTGAGAGGCAGGAGCATGCTGAATTTTAACCTTGCACACGGCGCCACTGAAATTTGAAAGACTGAAGTCTGACAGCATATATGTCTCACCTCTGGAATTTTACTGGGTTAAGATACTCTTTTTTCAGTTCATTAATTCACACATCTTCTTGGCTCCATCAATGGGCAATTTATAGTATAAAAACAGAATACTTGTGGACGGTCAGTTGTTATTCCATAGCACAGAAACTCCCAAACCTGCTTTATATATTTTGCCTAAATTGTTCTAAATCCTTGCCTAAGTAATCTGCATCTTATGAGCCCCAATCTCTGAGAAGTATAAGATTCTTGGAATTTCTAGTGCTTACCCAGGGTTCATATTTCCTTCAAGGATGAAGCTCAGCGAAGACTGTGGTGTCTTTAAGATATATGGTTTGTTTACACATATACAGCCTGAGCCTATGATGGAAGGGCCCATAGCATTAACCCCCCCAAGAGGGACTTGTTTTTCCCATAGCCACAGTCTTGGATTCCAGCAGAAATCAACTATGGCTGTCTCTCTTCCTTTCCAGCTTCTAGGTCACATAACTCAACTCTAAACTGTCTTTTGTCCTCACTTTTGCAAGTTGAGGGAGGGACCCCACCCATTTTCTGCCTAGCATAGACCCCACTTTCCTTTGTTCTCTTAATGACCCATCACTCAGACAAGCACCTCAACACAGGAAGCTAGCCTGTCTTATATTTTAATACTTGCTAGGTCCAGGGGTTTGAAAGATCTCAATTCCCTCCCCCCACAAAAACCCAACTTCATAACAGTAGAATCATGAAATTGTAGAGTTGGAAAGGACCCCGAAAGTCATCTATTCCAACCCTCTGCAGTGCAGGAATCTCAACTAGATCATACATGACAGACAGATGGCCATCCAACCCCTGCTTAAAAGTCTCCAAGGAACAAGAATCCAAAACTTTCTGAGGCAGTCAGTTCCACTGTGGAACAGCTCTTACTGTCAAAAAGTTCTTCCTGATGTTTGGTCAGAATCTCCTTTCTTGTAACTTGAAGCCATTGGTTTGAGTCCTACCCTTCGGAGCAGGAGAAAACCAGCTCGCTCCATCTTCCATGTGACAGGCCTTGAGATACTTGACAATGGTTATCATATCTCTTCTCAGTCTCCTCTTCTCCAACCTAAACATACCCAGCTCCCTCAACTTTTCCTCATAAGGCTTCTGTGTTAGGTTGACTGGTACCAGAGTCGTGGCCTTCTCAGAGGTTGCCCCTTAGTTCTAGATGCTCTCCCCCATGGCGCAAGCTGAGTTAGAAGAGAACATACATTTAATATGTTATTATTCCAATCTTTTAATTAAGTTACTTTTCTTGATCAAGTTTTACTGCTAATTTTAAAGGGTTATGCTGCCAGTTTTAATCTTAGTATAAAGAAACTTATATAAGTTTCTCAGAAACTGTCCATACCCCCCAGGGAAGCTTTTATACCTATTAGGCAGGCAGAGGTTCTCCTTGAGGAGGAAGATGTGAAGGAGTATCATTAAAGGGCTACAAATGGTCAGACAATTAAGTTTTATGAATGTTTTACTACAAGAGAGGATATTGTTTGGGTTTCTTCTTGCCCTTGGTCCTGAAATAACTTGCGTATGCTTGTTAGAGCTCCTCTTGCTTGCTAGAGGAAGACAGAGTGGAATGAGCCGCCTGGGTGGTGCAGAGCTCCTTTTCTCTCCTTTTGGGGCAGCCCTCTCCTTTGTCTGCCTCCCTCCTCCGTCTCCTCCACTCGGAGCGTGGGCTGCCTGCAAACTTCAGGTCTGGGCTCTGAGTGAGTGACTCCCCCCACCCTCCGCCCCCCACCTTGGGCCTCTCCAGCCAGCCACAGAACAAGCTCCCCTGGCCTGTGAACTGAGTGGCTGAAGAGTGTGGCACAAAAGCGGCACCTTCCTTGGCCTCCAGCTGCAGCCCTTCAGCCAGTTCACGCGCTCTTGCCTCTCCCTAGTGCACCTAGCCTGCCTGGCCCTGCCCATAGGTGGCACACACACGGGTTTCATGCCAGCTACTGTGCAGGTGAGAGGAGACAGCCGGTGAGAGCAGAGCGAGGAGGAGGAGGAGGAGAGGAGGAGGAGGAGCATCAGCAGCAAAAGTTCAGTTTGGAAGAATAAAAGCAGCTGTCAGATAAAAGTGCCTCATCGGACTGCCTGCAAAAGAAGGGAGATCTGATCAGCCAGCTCTTTCTCAGCCTGTCCTCCAAGGGGACTGGGGCCTTGGTCAAGGTGAGTGAGGGGGCTGGGAGGAGCACCAGAGGTGCTGCAAACTGGGCAGTAGGCAAACTGCCTTGAAGCAAAATAGGCTCTTTTCTGGGACATAGAAAAGAAGGGTCCCTCCTTTCTCCAGCCCACCCAGCAAAAACAGGGGATGGTAATAAAGTAGGAATTGGGTTGTTTTGGTGGGGCGGCAGGAAGGGGCTGGAGAAAGGAGCTATCTTGTCTTCTGAAAATAAGCGTTTTAGTTTCACTTTCCAGCTTTAAATGGGGTAAATATTTGGTGTGGGATTCTGAAGGTGGGTCAAGAAGTTTCTCTCCAAGTTTTCCTTTCTTTTAAAAGAGCGAAACCATGACCTCCCCCTTTCTCCCCATCGTGGGAATGGGCACCACTGTGTGGAGTTTTCCTTAATAATTATATGCAATTATTCCATGTGCATTCCTCCACTTTCTGCGCCACATAGGGATTGTGTGTGAAGTTGGGCTGGAGAGGGTGGGGGAGGGAGAGGATACAATTAAGACTAGTTTATTTCCTAACTTTCTCTCCCCTTCCTCTGACTAATGTAATATTGGTCATTCATACTTAAAATAATTTTGTACAGCCAAACTTTTATTCAGAAGGAAAATGAGTTTTTTTCTAAACACATGACTCCTCAAAATGTTGCAATCTCTCTCCCCCCCCCCCCGGAAATAAGCTGGGGCCATGGCTGCCAGGTTTTGCAAGACTTGCAGTCACCCCACCCCTAGCAGCTCCTTCTGCCCCCCTCAGTGGGTGCCATGCTGTCCCCACCTGCAGTGGCAGAACTTGCAGTCTCAAATTTAAGCAGTGCCCAGTGCCATACCAAACCTCAGTGCCCCACTGCTTCTCACGCTCCATTGTAAATAAAAATTGTGGTGTCCCCCAGGCTCCATGCCTAGTGCAACCAAACCAGGGGTAGTCTCCCCCCACGCCTCTGCCCACCTGCCTTTACCCTGGCACTCTCAGATAAGGTGGCCTGAGAAGGCTGGTGTTTTTTGAGCAGAGTAGCCAAATGGTCGTGTTTTCTCCTCCTGCACCCCCACCACTGCCCCACATGCCCCTGTGCACCAAGGCCTGAAGTCTCTTTGGTATCCATAGCAACACCTTCCCCATGCCTGAGGGGCCTTGGCAGGGCGGGAGTGCTCCTTCCCTCTCAAAACTGCAGCGCCTTTGCATCTCTCAACTGCTCCACACATTACATGATGCAGAGACCATCCCCGTGTAGAGAGAGCGAGCTGTATCGCCATGTGTGAAAAGGAAGATCGTATGCGTTTCTGTTCTTGCTTCTTCTGACATTGGTTATGGGTAACTGCGGTAAACACACTTGTGCGTATTATGCCAGGCGCTGGATACGTCTTTTCCCAAAGCAATTATCTTGACATGGGGAGAAACTTAACCCAATTAAAGCAGGCTTCTGATTTGTAAGAGCATTTTGGGGGCTCATAGGTATTACTGGCATCATCATTATGAAATACCGTATACTGCCATTATGGTTTTTATTTGTGATTATTGTTACAGTGCCATTTGTGTACATCGTACTTTCCCAAGAGCAAGAATGCAGGTCCCTGCCCCAGTGGCCATACAGTCTGGGGGGGGGGGGACAGAGGATGTGGAGAGGGACATGGAGACAGGGTTTAATGGGAAAAGAAGCAGGTCTGCATGTTTTCCTTGCCCTGTTTGTGTGGCTGATGTTAGGTAGCTTGAGTGTGCTGGAATCTGCGTTTTGATTCAGCTGAGGACTTAAGAAGAGCCAGTGACCCATCTAGTCCAGCATCCTGCTCTCACAGCAGCTGGAGGAGGAGGAGCTGCAAGTAACAGGCTTCCACCCTTCATGTGCTTCACCTGTTCTGTAAACAGACGCTCCATAGGGGTTCCAAGAGCTCCACTCAGAGCTGCGACCTAGAATGCAGGAATAGCCTTTGCTTGTGCATGAAAGAAATGAATGAATGAGGCTAGTAAGTAGGGTTAAGTGAGTACGCAGGAAGCAGACTCTTCTCTCCAAAATGTGACTTCCGAGTATAAACCCTAACAACACCAGAAGCAGGGGAAGGAGGGGCTGTGTTTGTGGGTTTCCCCACACCCTCCTGTCCCGTTGCTCTCGTGTGTTGTGTCTGCCTCTTTATCTTTCACTCTCTGGAGGAGAGAGGTACGATTAAGCTCCATACTAACCCGACTCCTTGCAACGTGGGCCTGCCCCAGCTTGCAAATTTGGGGTGGGGTGCCCGGGGTGCAACTCACCAGGCAGGTTGAGTTCTCCCCCCCACCGCCGCCGCCACCGTGCGCAGGTTTCCGTTGGCCTGGTGCCTGATCTAGATTAGCCTCTTCTGGTATTGCACCCGCAACATATGCGCTGGGTGATGACAGTGGGGGAATGGAGCTTGGGATCTCGTTGAACTTCACACACTTCCGCACTCCCTTTTGCAAACCGCAACTGTTCCTGGTGAGTGGAAAAGAGCAGGAGAGGCGGAAGGCTGAAGACCCATTCAAGCCAGTGTGGTTTCTTTCCTTCCTTATTCCCCCCCCCCCCTTGCCACACCTATTCCTGCATTATCTGCCTCCTCCCTGCAAACTCCACGTGCCCTACCATGCAGTACCAATAGGCTACATGTGTTCCCCCCAGCAGGGCCTGGTGTTCTCCACTACTTGATGCACCATGGTGAAGGACGCAGGTTGCTGCAGCCGGTGTGCCACCTGCCTGCTGTGCCTCTACAGCTGCCGTTGGACTCGTAACAAGAAGGGCCTGGTAACCAGCAAGGTGAGTGGGCAACTCTTCTCCAGCATCTGTAGGGATGTGTTTAGAGAGTCCTGGCTGGCCTGGCTCTGTTGCGTCATGAGGCATGAGGAGAGCACTGGCATGTCCTGGAGAAGAGGGTCAGGGGGTGCCAGCCATGGACCCTTTTTCTGTCAAGGGGTTTTTTAAAGTTCATTTTTCACAGCATTTATTCCCTACCCCATCACCAAAAGGGCTCTCGGAGAGACTTGCAAAAATCAAGACAGTCCCTGCCCTCAGGCTCATAATCTAAAAAGGCATGACACACAAGGAAAAAGGAATAGAAGGGAGGAAAGAAACAGAAGCTCCAGCAAAAATTCAACAGAAGTCTTTGTTCTTAGGCAGCTGAGTTTTGACCTGTTTTCCCTAGTGTCCAATATGGCAGGATCCTCCAGCACTCTCTCTCTCTCTCTCTCTCTCTCTCTCTCTCTCTCTCTCTCTCTCACCACCCTCTCCTAGCATCCTCAGTTTTGGCCCACTCAGTGCTGTGCTCTCAAAAGTTCCAGGAGACCTGGTGCTGGAATTGGTCGGTCTGCCTGACTCTCACAGAGAAAGATGGCTTGCCTGCCCTGACGTGTTAGGAATTCCCTCTTACTGACTAATCATGGCCCCCTTCTCTTTCTTGACAGCAAAAGACAAACTGGTTTCCCAGCACAGAGGGGGAATGTAGCCATGCCTGTAAAGTACCCTGGTCCTCATTGTATCATTATTATCATTTCATCTTCATCATTATTTAGTTCAACAATTTTTAATGCTGCTTAAAACCCTTTTTCTAAGCAATGTACAATGTGGTTACAAATATATATATATAATACAGAGGGGGAAATCAGTTAAAATCAATAATAAAAAGCTTACTTAAAGTGCCTGCTGAATATTTCTTTTTTTTTAAACAGAAGTCTTCATGGAGGGAGGGAGGGAGGGGCCGCCTGGTAGGGCTGGCAGTTTCTGGTTTTCATCATTGTGATATATCTGCAGCTAAACATTGTGATATACTGATATATCACAATATCTGAAATAAGGATGTAACTATGTAGAGGCAAATAAGGCAATGTCTTGGCAACTGCTACTACTTAGGGGTCTAAGGGGTTTACTCACCTTTAGCATATCATTACAACTGTTATTTTATAGTACAGAGAGCAACAGGGGCAGCAGGAAACATAAGAGAAGCGATGACTGGCTTCACGGTTTTTCCCATTTCACAATTTTTTACATAGCACCCTCACAAATTGTGAATCGTGATATGTCGCCATGTCAAAAATTATAGAACCGTTCTCACAATGTGGACTTCGAACCAACTTCAGACGATGTATTGATACATGGCCCAGTCCTGCTGTCTGGTCTCAGTCAGGAGAGAATTCCACAATACGGGAACGCTTGGCTCCTGGCAGATGCAGGCAGTGCCATTCGGGACCCCTAACAGCGATTCCCCCAAATACACCAGGGATCAGGCAGGGATCGGGATCCAAGTACTTAAGGGCCTTGTGAATTAATGCAGGAACTTTGAACTTGACCCAGTAGCATATGGGCAGCCAGTGCAAGCTTTTGAAAACTGATAATCCATCTCCATCAACAGCCTAACTGCAGTGTTTTGCACTAGATGGAGTTTCCAGACCAGGCCCATGGGCAACCCCACATAATAATTATCATTATGAATTTCTAAACCACCCTCTACTAATTAGAATCCCTGAATGGTTTGCAACAACTACATTAAAACCATAATTAAAAAACAAACCATGGCAACACAGCAGGGCTAGGCAGAGGTGGGCAGGCGACGGGAGCTTAGAGGAAGTAGCAGCCATGGGCAGCCACAGAGTCTGTGGCTCCAGCTCCACCCCTTTGTATACTGGGTGACACAGGGGCGGAGGAAAGGGGTGTGGTGGGGCGGGCCACCCCGGGTGTAACCACTGAGACAAAATGCCAGGCGACACTCACCACGGGGCTTGCACCATGCCCGAGCCACGCATCTCTCCTGGGAGTGCCGCAGTGGCTTGGGTGCCCTTAGGCTCCACACTGCCCCCAAAGGTCCGCCCACCACCTCCCCCTCAGTTGTAGGGCAGCTGAATGGGAGAAGGCAGGCAGACTCCTCAGAGGCCCAGCGGGGCGTCCTGCCCCGCAGGTGGCTGGCCCCGCCCCTGGGTGCAGGGCATGCGCACTGCCCCAGGCGCCCGACTGGCTTGCTCCACCACTGGGGTGGCATGTTCAGCAAAAGTGAGAAGAAGCATTATCTGATCACGTGGCGGAAAGTGAGTTCCTGAGAATGTGGGTGGGAGGAAGCCAGGGGGGTTGGCCAAGGGGGAAAGTGTTCTTTCTGCTTCCCATCCCTCCTGCAGTGAGTGTAGGCCCTCTAAGCAGTGCAGGGCTGGAGACAGATGGCATGTTTTTCCCTCCAGAGAGTTGAAGGCCATTTGAAAGAGGGATTGCTGCTCACAATGTATATATTCTGCTCAGGTATGCCTCCATGTATAGGGCTTTTTGTGCGCTTTGGCCGGCTTCAGTTTATCTGCATGTTGCCTTTCTGTGGTAAACCAGCTCCTAAAGCATCAGTATACCATGCAATAACAATGTAATATAACAACACCTAGTAAAATATTTAGCATCTACTTTCCAAGGTAATCATTAACAATTCAAAATATATTGCTAAAATATAAACATAGAATCAACATTTCAAAAGGCCCACCGAAACACACCTAACAATCAGCTCAGTATTATACAACTGGGCCAACAATTAATCCTAAAGCTTGGGAATAAAACTACTAAAGACAAAATCCAAATTAACAGCAAAATAGTCTATCTACCCTTACTAAGAAGAAGCCAAAAGCATGGAAGAAAATACAAGATCTTTCATTTCAAGGCACATCAGCAAAATGATTTCAGAACTAATGAAATATGTATGTTCCCCAAGCGATGTAAAGCTCCTCAAATCACTTTCAAAATTATTATCTAATCTTCAGTCTAAGGCTAAGCTGTCCTCAGAGCTTGATTTAAGGTGGGCTATAAATCAGAATCTGCTGTCAGTGCCGCAGCTCAGCCTTAGAGCAAGCAAGGCAAAAGCATAATTTCATTCGTTATTTTTAACCCACTTTTCTGTGTGGAGACACAAACTGGCTTACAAGATTAAAACACGTTGTGTACAAATTTTCAGGTTTAAATATACCGTAGCTATTTGAATCTTTTCTCTCTCGCTTTGGATCAAAGCTAGTTGGGGAGGGAAGACATACCAAAGTTCAGATTTTATAAGGAATGACAGGATTGATGCCGGATAGTCCTGTTTTAAATGTATTCGGAGCTGTCGTTTTTTTATTTTAAAAACTGTTTTAAATTATTATTTTTGTAACTCACCTTGAGATGGCAGTTTAGAAGGCGATTAATCGGTGATTATGGTGATAATAAGGAGAAGGACTAACATCATATGTACACCACTTCCCAAACCAGTGGTGTTCTGCATCTAGAGCAAATGGGAGTGTGTGCACAGCCACAGCTTAATGGCACCAGATAAAAAACAAATGCAGTACCACAGGCACAGCAGATGGTAAGAAATAAAACCAAAAGCTTGCTGAAACAATTTCCAGGAAGTGTCTAAATCAGCCCTCAACAACTTGGTTCCCTCCAGTTGTTTTGGTGGGAACCACTCTCATTATCCCTTAGTGGCTGGGGCTGATGCAAATTGTAGTCCAAAACATCTGGAAGTCACCAGGTTGATCCAGATACTAAAGGAGAAGGAGGCTGATAGTAGGAGGAAATTCCACAGCAATGTCACTGAAAAGGAACCTGTCACAGGTACTTTCCTGTCTGATCTCACATATGACCACCTAAAGCACCTAGCCTAGGGCATGCCCTCCACTGTGTAGCCACAGCCAGCCTTGCACATCTGGAGATGCAAGTGGGGCTTCCAGGCCAGAGGGTGTGTCATCCAAGAGTCAAGAGCCACCTATTAAGGTGCATCTGCCGGTGGTTCATTTTCTAACCTGTTCCTCCTCTTCACAGTGCGACTGTGCCTGGTTCTTCTTCGTCTTCTGCGTGTGCCTTTTCGCCCTGGCCTGGTTCTACCTTGCCTTTGTCACCCTCAATGATTTCCACAATCTCAATGAGTGAGTAGAAGGCCCGGGGTGCCCCCCCCCCCACCTAAGATTCTCTCCAGCTCCCTTTGTCATAACCCTTCCTCACCTCGGGTTTTTTCCCCTGCCCAACAGATTCATTTTCCGCAAGACAGGATGGTGGCTTGACTGGTCGATGGTGATACTGTCTGGAACAACAACTCTAGTCACCTTCTCCTCACTGCTCCTGGTACACCCTTTTTATTTGGCTCTTTTCCCAGGATGCTTGCACCGTACCTCCAGAATTCCCTGGTCTCACTTTGGGGAGGTTGGGGGGTGGGGGGAAATCAACTTCTTAAAACCCATTTGAGAACATGCTGTTCTGTCTACTAAGGGCCATATAACCTATTTGTAGAGCATTTATCCTCATTTGTTAGAGGAGACGTTACATGATGTTGCATCAAAACAAGGGTTATCCCATACTCCAGCACATTTTCCCATCACTTTCCTTATTAGAAAAAGTCAGGTCTTTGGGAAAAGCAGGTTTGTCACACAAGACATACCTATCTATCTGAATTTGCTAGTATGTGATTAAGTCTGGGAACTCCAATTTTTTGAGAGAGCCAGCAATATCTAAGCCCAACATTTCATAAAACTTAATAAAGCTTTTTGGGAGAAAGTTAAATCAGCACATTGGGAATACCAGTGTACATTGGTACCTCGGGTTAAGTACTTAATTCATTCTGGAGGTCCGTTCTTAACCTGAAACTGTTCTTAACCTGAAGCACCACTTTAGCTAATGGGGCCTCCTGCTGCTGCCACGCTGCCGGAGCACGATTTCTGTTCTCATCCTGAAGCAAAGTTCTTAACCTGAAGCACTATTTCTGGGTTAGCGGAGTCTGTAACCTGAAGCGTATGTAACCTGAGGTACCACTGTATAAGTGAACATCTCAGAAGCCAGAAGGAAGGTTCTGAGAAGGGTGTCTAGTGGTTAGTGGCTGAGACTTTTGTGACAGTGGAATTTGTAATGCAAATAGGAAAGTATCTGCCAACTTTCATAATACAGGTCTGAAGGGTTTGGGTATAGAAAGCAGGTTGCCTAACTGCAGAGTTATGGCTTTTCTTCATTTTTGAATGGTGTCAACACCATCATCTTCGTATGAGAATGTGGTCCTCCTGCAGTCCTTGTCCCAGAATCCAAAGTGGGTTCTTGGTCCCAAGTCATATCACTCTCCCATTTTAATTATAGGTTCTGGCACTCTGCCTGCAGCTCTGGCACCAGCCCCTGAAGCTCCATTGGATACACAAGGTAAACCCCTGCCCCAAGCACAATTCCAACTTCCTACTGGGTTCCTTTGTGGAAGGCACAATCCTACACAAAAGTTTGTGCTGCTGCTGCATAATGTTGGTGCACACCAGATCACCACCATTAGCTAGGTGGATTCCCAGTATCAAATGAGCATGCGTTTATTTATTTTTGCACTTAGTGCTGAGATAAAGTACAACAGATCTCTTCACCTGATGTCATTTGATGTTAGGTGAATGACATGTGGGTGTGGTTGGCCCAAAATGGCCTGGTGGTCCTCCACTTCCTTCTCCTTCCTCTATTTCTTCTGTTACATTTTAGTCTGTAAGCTCCTTGGGACAGGGTTTCACTTTGCACAGTGCCTTGCACACTGATGGCACTATGTAAGTTTATTTTCCTTATTAAAATGTTTAGAGACTGTCTTCCATTATAAGATAACAAGGTAATTTACAGAATAAAAGCCAAACAATTAAAACGATAAGGCACTGTAAGCAAAAATACCACAGATTTCCAGACTTTTCCAATAAAGTCAGTAATGAGCTAATGTAACAATACCATTGAAGGGGAGAGGACACTGGGGGCTTGCAATGTTTTGTAAGGATGGAGGAAAAAATTGATTCACCTCACATTTAATAGAAACATGACTACAATGTGAGAACCAAAATACTGCCGTGCTTTGAAATTTACATTTCTCTATTTTTTTCTGTGCAGTTCTCCAGCCAAGCAATATGTTCAAAAATGCATACAGTAAAGTGTACATATAAATATGCACTAAAATGCTTAACGGCTTTTCACAAGGACTTGTAACTGATTTGGAAATGTAGGGAACTGAGCTTAAGACTAGAAAGATAGGAAACTAAAATAAACTGAAACTGACATATTCACCATTCCCTACAAAAATGCAAGTAGAACACACAGGTGGAAGTGAAAAGGATACACACATCAGCTTCCCCAGAGAGAAGCCTCACTGCACCCCAATATATGCATTGCAGGGGACTGGATAGCATGACCCTCAATGTCCCTTCCAACTCTACCATTCTATGATTTTATGTTCTGTTACTCACTCTCTCTCTCTCTCTCAAACACTCACAAGCAAACTGATTACTTTCCCATTCCAAATGCACAACAATCTCTCTAAAGATGTTCAACAACACTAGGCCCAGATCAGAACCCTGCAGCTCCCTACTTTTCACTCCCCCCCCCCAAAAAAATAATACATTTGTTGCCAAAGCAAGCACACTTTTTTTCCAGAATGGTGAGAAACCAATAGCTTTATTTAGTTGCAACAGTGTACAAAATAAACAAAGTGGTACAGTCCTTGCAGAAAGGTCTTGACAGTCTATACCAGGGGTCGGCAAACTACAGTCCGCGGGCCGGATCAGGCCCGCAAGGGTCGTTAACCCGGCCCAGCTGCTTTCTGAGCAGACAAAAAAGAGGGAAGCTGCCGGATGTTCTCACGCAAAGTCCTCCTACAGAAGGAGGAAAAGCAGGTGGAGGAGGTGCCGCTGGCAGGAAAAGAGGCACCACCCAGGGAGGGGGAGGGGGCAAGAGATTTATGCGGGGAGGGAAAAGAGAGAGGGTGGGGCCCCACCCCCGAAGCACGGAAGAGATGCCAGCAGCAGGAGGCCCAGCAGGCCGCAATGCAGCACCAAACCCAGGCAAGGACTCCTCATCCAAACAATGACTATCATCAGTGCAGGTAAGAATTTTTTAAAATTTTAATATTTATCATCTACAATGCTGCCTGGCCTGCATGGTGCTCTTGCGTGGAATGTGTCCTTTTAAAATGCATCTGTGGGTTACTTGTGGGGCCTGCCTGGTGTGCATAGGAATTCGTTCATTTTTTCACCCAAAATATAGTCCGGCCCCCCACAAGCTCTGAGGGACAATGGACTGGCCCCTTGCTGAAAAAGTTTCCCGACCCCTGGTCTATACATATTGCCTTCTTTTCAAAATAAAGCCCTTAAAGTGGCTTGAATACAATTGTCCCCGCCCCCAGGCACTTGATGCTGTCTTCTCTTCCTTCCAGGTTCTCCTGATCCTGACGGCACTTGTGGTGGCTTCTGCTTTTGTGGGGGTGGAGGTTCAGTGGGAAGAGCAGTGGGAAAGTGCCCGCATCTCCCTGCAGGTAAGAATCCACAGCTGATGGCATGATCTCAGAGAATATGAGCCATGGCACAGCTGCCACATGAACGCTGCCCAAAAATGAATTGAATGGTGAGCTTTTGGATATAACAAGTGTTTGCCATGTGATTTTGGCACAGGTTGTGTTTTTTTCCTTGCCTTCCCTTCTTGCTGAGCTGCTGCGCACGGCGTCTCTTGCAGCAGCAACTGAAACATGGAATGATTCATAGCAGCTTCTACACAGCAGTTAACTTGTGAACCAACCCAGTGGGTACATTCAGCAACAGTTGCTTGTGCACCTGTTGGACCTTGTTGGCCAGGCAACTGACAGACCCCCAGGAAAAGTCTGATACCCCCTGCCCTCTAGCATCCTACCCAATACAGGTGGTACGAAGCAAGTCAGGCAATCTGCCGGTGGTGGGGTGGTTCTTATGGCTGATGAAGACCGGACAGGAGGAGGCAAAGTTGATTGGAACACAGAATACCCTTGCGCATTTTGACCAAGTTTTATATCACAAAATAAAGGGGCTACAAAAATAAAATAATAGATATGTAATGTCTTAATAACATGTATATACAAAATGTCAGTTATGGTTTAAGGAGCATTATATAACCAGGCATCCTTGCTCGCTATTATATTTTAAGCAAAATGTCAAATTATAAGACTGAGAATACTAGATAAGGTTCAACATTGTTTTGGAATTTTGCATTCCAATAATGAACAAACGTACCCCATTTTTCAATAAAATTGGTTTTGTGCACATCCTTCAGCATCTGTTTTATAACATGCAAGTTTTGTCAACAGTGGTATATATTCCATATGTTTTATTACCATTGCAAGATGTCAGCTGGTTTATCTGATTTCCAGTTCCTTGCTGTGGCTACTCTGGCTGCAGTTTGCAAGTTCCAAACCTTCCACATTTGCTATGCATTTCAGACACTCCAGTAAAACATATTTGGTGGTTAAGATTATATCACCATAAAGAAGTTCGTCTATAATCCTCAACGTCTCTTGCCAAAAGCTTATAATCTTAGTACAGTTTAATTTCCAGATCATTTATTTAATTTATGAGTCATTCCTTGTGAAAGCATCTTGCAGCAATTAACACTAACTGTGGCTTTTCCTTCTGGGTGGGGACTCCAGCCCTTGATGCCCTCTGCCATTATCCTGCAGGGAACTCTGGGTTAAAAGCTTAGCTTCAGGGCCAGCCTATTCCCTGGCATTGCCCCTTCATTCTACCTGCTCTGTTTGTTCAGCCTGATATGACTCCCTTGGAAACTCCAAACCAATGGCTAACTCTTGTTTCTGCCCTGCCAGGCAACAGGCCCCTTCCTGCACATCGGAGCTGTGGTGGGCATGACACTACTTGCCTGGCCAGTGGCTGACTGCTTTTACCGTACATCCTGCTCAGGTACCAGGGAGGCCAAAGCTCTTCTTGTTCTATCCCAGTACAGGCCCCTGCAGCAGGCATTTCAGGGTCTTCCTTAGGTGCTGAACAATGTTTCAAGGCCACACGGGGTCCCTCCTAGGACTCATCTACCCTCATCATTTAAAATGTTAGAAATGTGTTATTAACATGTGACACCGGATAGTGCTGTAGAACAGTGAAATGTTGCCAATGAGAACTTGCATTGGGAAATATATAGTTTTCCAGATCAGTGTCGATCCAGCCCTAGTGTCTTTTTTTACCACTCATTCATGATTATTTGTGCTAGTGATGAGGCTACTCGGACAATTACACACAATCTCACTTCAAATACTGTTTGCACCTGCAAATGTTTGGGGCAGTCATACTGCTTCATTTCCAGCCAGTGCATATCCTGTTGAAATCCTATTTATTTGTACCAAAACTGAGAGAGTGAGGAGAAAGTCATCCCACTTTTGTCGTTTTATAGCCCCTCCAGACAACAATGACATAGTAGCGGTGGGGAAGCATCACAGAACAACTAACAAAGCAGACTAAATTCACCACTAATGCACCACTATTGTGCCAAGAGCATGTTGCAGACTACACTCTAAATAAAATGCCAGTATGGAGGGGCCCTACTTCTTGTGTATTGGCAGTATTGCATGCTGCAGTGTGGTGCTCAGCTATTTCTTTAGGGCTCTAGCAGGTGGCACCATTGCATTATTAGAGTTCCACTCTGAAGAAACAAGTAACCTCACTGGTGGGAAGAGACTAGGATGATCCCAAAGAGCTGGGGGCCCAATTCTGATATCTTACCTGGAATGTCTTCTCAATGCTAGTAATGAAGGTCTAGCTTGCTATTATCTTCTTCCAAGACTGCTGTTGCATTTTACCTGCATGTTCCATCTGTCTGTGTCTCCACAGTCCTCAGAACTCTTCTGTTGCTGTTGTATCTGGGTGCAGTGTTTGCTCTGTACTTAGCCCCACTGGGTATTGATTCCCCCTGTCTGTTGGAGTACAGCCAGCTGCCCCCCAAGCCAGCTCTGTTCGGGCACCGTGGAGCTCCCATGGTGAGTAGCCAGCACCTCCTTTGCACAGCAAGAAGCAGGATAATAGGTGGCATATCCAACTGGGGACAGGGAGACTGACTAAAGGGATCCAGAGGTGCCTTATCTCTTCCTCCACCACCACCACCACCACCTCCTCTTCTTCTTCTTCTTCTTCTTCTTCTTCTTCTTCTTCTTCTCCTTCTCCTTCTCCTTCTCCTTCTCCTTCTTCTTAGATTTATATTCTACCTTTCCCCCCAAAAGGACTCAAATAGCCTACAGACAAAAACAAGAAAAGACATAGAAAAATCCATCATTAATATACGATTTAGCATTGGTAGAATTAAAATTATACAAAAATCTATGCAGATAATTACAATGAAAGCAGCACAGTACCAGCCCTTTCATTAAAAGCAGTCAGTTCCCAAAGGCCTGTTGGAACAAGAAAGTCTTCACCGGCCAGCAGAAAGACAGCAGTTTAGCTTCTCTAGGGAGGGACTTCCAAAGTTTGGAAGCAGCCACCAAGAAGGCCCTCTCCCATGTCCCCACTAAGCATTACTTGCCATCCAGCACCAACCTTACTACCTTTGTCCTTCAAATGCACCTGTCATTTTATGTCCATTTTTAATCTCCATCCAGCTTGCACCTGAGAATACTCTGATGTCCTTCCGGAAGGCAGTTGACTATGGAGTGAGCGTCTTGGAGACAGATGTCCTGGTGAGGTAAGGGGAGAAGAGGTGGCAGATCAGCTGTCTGTGGGAGATGAAGAGACTTCCTGGTCCCCCAAGGCAACTTCTCCCTCTGGCAGTGAGATGAATCCATTCCCCAGACCAAGCTCTTTTCTCTTTCTCACCTGGCAGTGCCGATGGGGTCCCTTTCATCATGCATGACGAGAAGCTCATCCGGACCACAAATGTGCAAGAGGTTTTCCCTGCTCAAGCCCAGTCCAATGCCAGCTCCTTCAACTGGACGCAACTGCAGCAACTTGATGCTGGCAGCTGGTTTCTGCAGGTGAGAGCTGTGTGGTGGTGCCAAGTCAGCCCTGTGGAAGCTTGGTGGGGTGAAATAGGTGCTGCTGGGCTGACTTGCATGAGTGGAAAGCATTGGTTGCTCCCTGTGCATTTGCTCTCTGAAGGGATACAATACGGTGGGAAATGACTTCCTGTTGTGTGGGATGGAGAACAGACAAGAAGGTGCTGTATATCTGGCTATAATTCTTACTACCAGAATACACAGACCTGGGTTTGCCAGTGTGGACTTCTCCATTGTGCCCATCTGTACCTTTACGGCACCCGCAAATATCTCAGTATATATCTGCTCAAAAATCTGCAATACATGGGAGACGTTTAGTTCTTCCTGCTCAGCCCCTGTTTTCACCAGTTCAGCCTCTCCTACATGGGACATACCCTCCAGAATTGGACACCCACCCTCTTTTCCATTCTGAACAGAGGAGAGGTGCAAAGGGCTTCTCTCTGTCAAGATGCCTCCCCCCCCAGTGATGCTGGCAGGGGCTTGCCTTCAGCTTTCTCTGTTCTTTTAGGTGTGGCAGCCAATTTGCATTACACAATGTTTCCCTGCAACTCACACACAACAACATTTTGTGACTGGTGCCCATGGTACTTTCTCAAAATTCCAAATGTTCCTGTGGGCCCAGAAAGGTGATTGACACCTGGCTTAGTCCCTCAATAGGACCAGATCTAATGAATCCAATAGGGGCATGTGGGCTGTGGTATTTGCTGATGATGATCTGATCCCTACTGAGCCCGTGTGCTCAATAGGCTGTGCAGATGACTGCTCTGAGGTAGCAGAGCTCCATAGGCTGCATGCTAATTGGGTAAATCCTTTGATATCCTGATGTGGTCCTGCTCCAAATTCTGTCTTACTGTGAAGGTAAGTATCCTTCACAAAAGACCAGGGCTTTCTTTGAGCAGCCCTGATACTTCAGAACTCTCTCCCAAGGGAAGCTTATTCAAACACTTTCAAAACACTGTTCTTTTTCAAGAGGCCTTTGGTTTGGTTTGGTTTGGTTTGGTTCTTGTTTTGTATCACATACCCTTGCTTTGCAACTGCTTGTCAAAATGGTTATCATCAATAAACTGTTTCTATTGTTTACATTTTGGTTTGTTGAGCAATGCTGAATACCAGTAAATATCTTGTTGAATGAATATTATTGTGATTACCAGTCCCAGACCATGGAAACAGCATTCTCTCAAGTGCAATTGCCCTCTTACTTTCTCTTGTCCCATAGTAGTGAATGGTACAGTGTTCATTATGTTCCCTTGTAGGGAGCAAGATCCTTAGGTCTGACTGGGGAAGCCCTTGCATGCAGCAAAAATGGATGGGTGGTGATTGCCTATTCAGCCTCAATGGGGAACTAAGCCTGGGTTGGAGAAGCCTGGAGCTGCAGGGCTCTATGATGTCCTCTCTCACTGACTCCCTTCTTCCCCCCTACCAGAAGCCACCCTTCCCCACAGCACGAAGCCTCTCAAAGGCAGAACGAGCTTTGGCACAGGCGCAGCGTGTTCTGTCTCTAAAGCAGCTGCTGGTTGAGGCCAAGAGGCACAACGTGTCCATCATGTTTGACTTGCGTCCTGAGGAAGATCCCCACTACGAGGACCTCGTCAATGTCACTGTGGAGACTATCCTCCATTCAGACATCTCCCCGGAGCTGGTGAGTTGTCCTCATTGCTTGACAGGACACAGTGGGCTTCCCCTTGGAGCTGGTGGGGAAAGTGGGTGGACAGGGGTGAGGCTGGCATGCTTGCCTTGAGAAGTTCTGCCTGAATGCAAACAACAAGGAAGGCAAGTGCAAGCCAGCAGTAAATCACACTGACCTGGTTAGTGGGGTAGAAGTGGAAGGATCATTAGGTGCGAGTGATCATGCTCTTCTGAAGTTTACTATACAGCGGAAAGGAGCAGCCAAGCATACTAGGACTCAATTTCTTGACTTTAAGAAAGCCGACTTCATAAAACTTAGGGAAGTGCTGAGTGAGATCCCATGGACAGTAATACTAAAAGGAAAGGGAGTTCATGATGGCTGGGAGTTTGTTAAGAGGGAGATAGTAAAAGCACAACTTCAGGCAATACCAATGAGACGGAAACATGGAAGGTGCCTAAAGAAACCAGGGTGGCTATCTAAAGAACTTTTAACTGAGTTAAGATTAAAAAAGGATGTGTACAAAAAATGGAAAAGGGGGGAAACCACCAAAGAGGAATTCAAACAAATAGCCAGCACGTGTAGACACAAAGTCAGAAAAGCTAAAGCACAGAATGAACTCAGGCTTGCTAGAGAGGTTAAAAGCAACAAAAAAAGGCTTTTATGGGTATGTTCGTAGCAAAAGGAAGAACAAAGAAACAGTGGGGTCACTCAGAGGAGAAGATGGTGAAATGCAAACAGGGGACACAGAAAGGGCTGAACTCCTCAATGCCTTCTTTGCCTCAGTCTTCTCCGATAAAGAAAACAATGCCCGACCTGAAGAATTTGGAGCAAATGATTCAGCAGAGGAAACACAGCCCAGAATAACTAAGGAGATAGTACAAGAATACTTGGCTAGTTTAGATGTATTCAAGTCTCCAGGGCCAGATGAACCGCATCCAAGAGTATTAAAAGAACTGGCAGATGTGATCTCAGAACCACTGGCAGTCATCTTTGAGAATTCCTGGAGAACAGGCGAAGTCCCGGCAGACTGGAGGAGGGCAAATGTTGTCCCTATTTTCAAAAAGGGGAAAAGAGAGGACCCAAATAATTACCGCCCAGTCAGTCTGACATCAATACCAGGGAAGATTCTGGAGCAGATCATTAAGCAGATCATTAAGTCTGTGAGCACCTAGAAAGGAATGCTGTGATCACCAATAGTCAGCATGGATTTCTGAAAAATAAGTCATGTCAGACTAACCTGATCTCGTTTTTTGACAGAATTAGAAGCCTGGTAGATGAAGGGAATGCAGTGGATGTAGCCTACCTTGATTTCAGCAAGGCATTTGACAAGGTGCCCCATGATATTCTTGTAAAGAAGCTGGTAAAATGCGGTCTTGACTATGCTACCATTCAGTGGATTTGTAACTGGCTGACTGACCGAACCCAAAGGGTGCTCATCAATGGTTCCTCTTCATCCTGGAGAAGAGTGACTAGTGGGGTGCCACAGGGTTCTGTCTTGGGCCCGGTCTTATTCAACATCTTTATCAACGACTTGGATGATGGACTCAAGGGCATCCTGATCAAATTTGCAGATGACACCAAACTCGGAGGGGTGGCTAACACCCCAAAGGACAGGATCACACTTCAAAATGACCTTGACAGATTAGAGAACTGGGCCAAAACAAACAAGATGAATTTTAACAGGGAGAAATGTAAAGTATTGCACTTGGGCAAAAAAAATGAGAGGCACAAATACAAGATGGGTGACACCTGGCTTGAGAGCAGTACATGTGAAAAGGATCTAGGAGTCTTGGTTGACCACAAACTTGACATGAGCCAACAGTGTGACGCGGCAGCTAAAAAAGCCAATGCAATTCTGGGCTGCATCAATAGGAGTATAGCATCTAGATCAAGGGAAGTAATCGTGCCACTGTATTCTGCTCTGGTCAGACCTCACCTGGAGTACTGTGTCCAGTTCTGGGCACCACAGTTCAAGAAGGACACAGACAAACTGGAACGTGTCCAGAGGAGGGCAACCAAATGGTCAAAGGCCTGGAAACGATGCCTTATGAGGAACGGCTAAGGGAGCTGGGCATGTTTAGCCTGGAGAAGAGGAGGTTAAGGGGTGATATGATAGCCATGTTAAAATATATAAAAGGATGTCACACAGAGGAGGGAGAAAGGTTGTTTTCTGCTGCTCCAGAGAAGCGGACACGGAGCAATGGATCCAAACTACAAGAAAGAAGATTCCACCTAAACATTAGGAAGAACTTCCTGACAGTAAGAGCTGTTCAACAGTGGAATTTGCTGCCAAGGAGTGTGGCGGAGTCTCCTTCTTTGGAGGTCTTTAAGCAGAGGCTTGACAACCATATGTCAGGAGTGCTCTGATGGTGTTTCCTGCTTGACAGGGGGTTGGACTCGATGGCCCTTGTGGTCTCTTCCAACTCTATGATTCTATGAAATAGAGCAAGTAGCTGTTTATTAACAAAAACGGGATCTACACAGGAGTGTCTGGCCTAATGAGCACAGCAAGTCCTCTCTTGTAGGTCATGAAGCAGTGGGAGTGAGGAGGGATCACTTGCTTACCATTTCCCTCCTTCCCAGATCCTGTGGCTCCCTGATGAGTTTCGAGACTGGGTGAAGCAGCGGGCGCCCAGGTTCCAGCAGGTCTATGGCCGGAAGAAGCTGAGCAATGAAACAGAAGACCTTATGCGTATTAACCTGCCCTACCAAAATCTGAGCAGCACTGAAATCCGGTTAGTTGGGGGGAGCGATGCGCAGGAGGGAGGGCGGTGACAGTGGGGCAGGTTGGTGTCTGTCCCAGGCATAGGTCAAGGAGAGAGAATTGGCTAGCAAAGATAGTTTGAGCATCCTGAGACAATGTCTTTTCTTTTTGAAAAAAAAGTCCCAAGTTTTGTTACTCCATGGATAAGTTTGGAAATATAGAGTAGGCTCATCAAAATCAATGGACCCAAGTTAATCACGTCCATTAATTTCAATTGGATCACTTTGAGTGGAACTAACTTTGGACACAATCCTACATAAAGGAGAACAGTTTAGAACAGCACGTGCACAAAATCAATGCAGATCCAAGCCAGATATCTGCCAGGATAAAGATTTCCACTTAGAAATCTTGTTGAAAGAGGAATGTCTTTAGCAGGTTCCGAAAAGGCAATAGAGAAAGTACCTCTCTGATATGCAGTGGGAGGGAGTTCCAGAGGGGAGATACTTCCACACTAAAGGCCTGATTCCAACATGGTGCCGCTGAAACTTGAGACCCCAAAGTCCATCACTGTCTGCTGGATGCTCTCACACAGGGCATGCAGGGGATCTGACACCCTTTTGGGCTGAGCAAAGGATACAGTGGTACCTCAGGTTACATACGCTTCAAGTTAGAGACTCTGCTAACCCAGAAATGGTGCTTCAGGTTAAGAACTTTGCTTCAGGGTGAGAACAGAAATCGTGCTCCGGCAGCGCGGCGGCAGTGGGAGGCCCCATTAGCTAAAGTGGTTCCTCAGGTTAAGAACAGTTTCAGGTTAAGAACAGACCTCCGGAACGAATTAAGTACTTAACCTGAGGTACAACTGTATAAGATGATAAGCCCTGAACATTGTCCCAGAACACAGCAGCAAACTCTGTGGGTGAAAACTGTGGGGCTTACGCTCAGAGTCTCCCTTTGCCTCTGGGAGCCTGTCTTTTCCCTTCAGCATACCTTAGGCGCTGGGGTTTCTCCTCCCTTGAGACTTCATGGGAGTTTCCCTGTTCTGCTTTGGTGCCATGAATCCCACCTTCTTCCCTAGAGAGTATCGCCGTGACAACATCTCTGTGAACCTATACGTGGTGAACGCCCCGTGGCTCTTCTCGATCCTGTGGTGTGCAGGAGCCAACTCTGTCACCACTAACGCTTGCCAGGTGCTGCAGGGAATGGAGCGCCCCCTCTGGCTGCTGGTAAGACTGGTTGGGGCAGGGAAGGACTAGACTTGTATCACCACCACCACCCCACCCCACCCCACCCCCGTGTAGGCAGCTCCCCGGGGAAACTGAGAGCTGCCCGTTTGCCCTTTCTCCCACCCCAATGACCTCCGTTCCCCATGTTCCCTTCTCCACAGCCTCGTGCCACATACCAAATGATCTGGATTGTGACAGACTGTGTCTCCTTTCTGCTGATTGTCTGGGCCTTCTTCTTGCTGAAGTGAGTAGAGTGTGAGGAGCTCCCTTCTGCATGGGCAGGACGTCCTGCAGCTGCCAACCCCTAACTCGGCAGGGCTGGGGAAACCTGTGGCACTCCCGTGATTCATTGACCATTAGCCATTCTGCCTGGGGCTGATGGGAGTTGTGAGGGCCACTGATGATCGCCTTCCCTGCTATATAGCCATGTCTTCACAGCATCGGCTGGGCTCTGCCTACCAAGGGGGCATTTAGGAAAGCCAGTGCAAAAGTGTATTCACTTGGGCGCCACCCACCTGTCAGTCACCTGATGTCATGGACCAATCTGCCAGTCTTGCTGGTGTGTCCTTGCAGCCCTGACCTCACCTCGGCCCTGCTCTTCCCTGATCCAAACATGGCCTCAACACTGACACTGTTGACCTACCTAAAATATTTTTTCAGGTTCCTGAGCTCCATTGGATGGTTGCTCTCCTCTTTTTCTTGGAATTGTTGGTAATATGTTGCGGGTAAAATAATCCCCCTGTATTTGCAACATGGCTAGTGGCTGGTGTGATATATCCTAGCTTCCTCTATTCCACCAAGATCAAAATACTTCCCTTGTCTCTGGCAGAACCACAGACACTAGCGATGAAGCTGAGGGTGGGAGGGCACACCTGTCTCTGAGCTAACTTATTCCCCCTCCTTCCCCTTACAGAAAATGGTCCCGAAGAAAAGAGCCACAAGGTAAAGGGAGACGTTGGGCCTTCAGATCGGTGTGATATTTCTGCTATATTTTGTGTGTGTTGTGCTGTACAGAGAAAAGCGATCCACTTTCCACCATTGTTTGGGGTACCTGCACACTGACAGGGGTGACTTGAACTCTATTCAGCACCTGCTTCAACAACTCTATCAGTGGGCAGAGGCTGCAGTTATTTCTATTGCACCTTTCTTCGAAGGAGCTTAAGGGTAGTGTACATGGTTCTCACCCACAATGCTCCTGCAGGCGGAGCCTGACTGTTTAAAACATACTGTCAGAGCTGCCTCTAGGTCCCAGCTCACAGAGGACCAACGCTAGGCTGTAGTAATGTACAAAAGTCTTTATTGAAGTTCAGTTTCCATTTCAAAGCCACAGCGTGCAGCCCTACGTCTTAAACCCTAGATCGGCGAAGTCCCGTCTGAGTCTCCTCCCCTCTGACACCAGTTTAAGATCCTAGCCCTGCTCCACCTTTTCCGCTGCTCTCTCCTCCTCTGGGTCCTCCTGCCCGCTGGGGCATTGCCCTTTCTGGACTCTTCCGACGCTGAGTCGCTTAGCTCCTCCCCCTGCCTCCGGCGGGCTTTAGGACCCGGTTCCCACTCCTCATTCTCTGCTGTCCCGCGCTCCTGTACATTTGAACTTGCCTCTCGCGCCAACCCAGTGACCTTTCTCCTAACCGTTACACTACTTCTGTCACTGCTCCCCTCTTCCGTGATACTGGCCGGATCTGACCTCCCCTCCGTTGTCCGACTCTCCAATGGAGGCGTGGTCAGCCCTGCCTCATCTTCTCTCCCTGGTGGGGAATGCACTGGCCCCGATACTTAGGACTCTTCCCCCCCACTCTGCTCTGGTGGGGAAGCTGGTCCTGATTTCCAACTAATGCTCTGGGAGTCCCTGCTGCCCCCTTGCTCCTGGGGCGTTCCCCTTGGGAACCCCCTACCCCTGGCCACTGGCGCCCCCTTCTGTGAATCTTCCGATTCGCTGGAGAGGCTCATGGAATCCCTCGGGCCACTGTCCTCTTCTACGCTCCCCTCGGATTCTTCCCCTTCGCTCTCCATTTCCTCTCTTCCCTTTGCCTCTGCTCCTGAGCCCCTGACATCCATCCCCCCCGAAGCCCCCCCTTCCCCCCTCCCCCTCTTCCGGTGTGGGTTCTGGGTGCTCCAGTGTTGTGGGGGTGAGTGCAGGATACAGTTCTTCCCCCGTGGTGTGCAGCCAGCCGGTTAAATCCGGACAGTCCTCAATGGGCTCGTCGACGTCGATCTCCTCAGCTCCCATCTCTCTGGAGGTGTGTTCGAATCCTGGATCTTCCCCCAACGCGACCATGACCCCCTCTCCCCCTGTCGCCTGGGGTGACGCTGCGTGCGAGGGCCCACTCAGCAGTTCTCTGCGCCACCCCACCTCAGGTTGATCTTTCCACCAATAAGATCTGCCTGTGCCAAACCCTGAGAGGGATCCCTCTGGGGAGCTAGTCTCCGGCGCCGTGTCCTCAGCTGACGATAAACCCTGGAACGTGCTGGCTGAGAGTGTGGGTGTGAAAAGATATTCATCAAAATAATCTGCCGGCATGGGTCTGTGTGGGAAAAGTGCATGGAATTCGTCTTTGAGTAATTGCTCCTCCACGGCATAGTCCGGTACCCACCTGTTGGCACTGGCCGGGGTGTCTTCCCTGGCGAGGAGATATTCAATCCCTTCCTCCCCCCATCTCGAGTCTAAAATCTCTGTAGCCTTGTTGAGTGGCTCCACCCTCGGCGACCCCCCCTTCGTGGGCGCTTCCCTGAGCGGGTCTGGTGCTGTCTCTGGCGCCTGAAACCTGTGAGGTGCCTTGTAGGGCGTGAGCACTGATCTATGAAAGACTGGGTGCATTCTGGATCCCTCCGGGAGTGTCAACCGGAAGGCCACCGGGTTGATCTGTGCCTCGACTTGGTAAGGCCCTAGCTGCTTGTGTCCGAGCTTTTTCTTTGCTAACGATCTGGCCGGTACTGCCTGGGCCGCTAACCAGACGCAGTCTCCCACCTGTATGTCTTCCCCAACTCTCCTGTGTCAGTCTGCCTGCATTTTGTATGCGTGTTTTGCTAGTTCTAACTGCCTCCGGAGTTGCTCGTGGACCTCCTGTAACTCCGTTGCCAAGGCCTCTGCTCCCTGTGGTTCCCCCTCCCCCACTCTCTCTAATCCCGGGAAGGTTCTGGGATGCCGCCCATTGTTGACGAAGAACGGTGTTACCCCCGTGGACACGTGCTTCGTGTTGTTGTAGGCGAACTCGGCCAGCGGTAGGTAGTCCACCCATGTCGAAGGCTGCTGATTCGCGTAGCATCTGAGGTACTGCTGCATGATGGCGTTGACCCTCTCCGCTTGTCCGTTGGTCTGCGGGTGTCTTGCCGACGCTAGGTTGATCTTGATGTTCAGGATGCCCATCAACTTCTGCCAGAAGTTCGAGATGAACTGGCGCCCTCGGTCGGACAGAATAGACCGTGGTAGACCGTGCACCTTGAACACGTGGTCTATGAACAGCTTGGCGGTCTGTTCCGCTGTGGCCACCTTTGCGCAAGGAATGAAGTGGGCCATCTTGGTGAACATGTCCACGACCACGATTACTGCTGTTTTGCCCCAGGAACTGGGCAGATCTGTGACAAAGTCCAGGGCCACCCTCTCCCACGGTTCGAGCGGTGTCTGTAGCGGTTCCAGCAGTCCCGCCGGCGGCCTGTGTACTGGCTTGGCCCTTTGGCATGTGTCGCACCTCGTGACGTAATCCGCGACTTCCCCCCTCATCTTGGGCCACCAAAAGTCTCTGGCTACTAAGTCCGCCGTTTTGTCTTTGCCGAAGTGCCCAGCGCTGGGCGCGTCGTGTAACTGCTGCAGTACTTTCGCTCGGAGGTCGTCTCCTGGCACGTAGAGGGCCCCTTTTCTGAGGAGCAGTCTGTCACGTATCTGGAACTCGTCGTCCTTCGCTGTGCCGCTGCGCACCTCCTCCATCTTGGCTCGTGCGAAGGAGTCCATCTGCAGCGCGCGACGTACCGCGTCAAGGTCCACTGTGGCTGAGGCGCATGCCCACGCTTTCGGTGCGAAAATGTGCTTGGCCGCCGCCGGTGCCTCTTCCTCGAGATACTGCGGTTTCCTGGATAGTGCATCCGCCATGATGTTGTTGTCTCCCGGGATGTATTCTATCCTGAAGTCGAAATCTGCAAAGAACTCCGCCCAGCGGATGTGTCTCTGGTTCAGGAACCGCGCCGTGCGCCAGTACTCCAGGTTCTTATGGTCCGTGCGGACCTGCATTGTGTGTTTGGCTCCCATGAGGAAGTGCCGCCACGTCTTGAAGGCTGCGTGAATTGCCAGCAACTCCCTGTCCCAGATGGTGTAGTTCTGCTCTGACTTGCTGAGTTTTCTGGAGTAGAAAGCACACGGCCTCCAGTCCCCTTGCGGGTCTCGCTGCAACAGGACTGCCCCCACGGCTCTGAAGCGTCCATTTCAACCCTCATGGGTTTGCTGGGGTTTACGTGCAGCAGCTGCTCTTCGGACGTGAAGAGACGCTTGAGCGTCTGAAAGGACCGCTCCGCCTGCTCCGTCCAGATGAACTTCTTCTTCTTGGAGCTGAGGGTGTCCGTGATGGCCACCGTTTGCATGGCGAACCCCTTGATGAACTTGCGATAAAAGTTGGCAAATCCGACGAACTTCTGGACCTCCTTCCGATTGCACGGGCTCTTCCAGTCCAACACCGAGCGGACCTTGGCGCCGTCCATGGCGAGTCCCTTGTCGGATAGCTTGTAGCCCAGGAAATCCACCTCCGTCATGTCGAACTGGCACTTCTCCAGTTTGGCGTAAAGTCTGTGCTCCCGTAGTCTCTGCAGGACCTCCCCGACGTCTCTCTCGTGATCCTCCTGTGATTCCGAGAAGATCAGGATGTCGTCCAGGAAGCAGACGCACTTCTTGTAGAGGAGTCCCGCCAAGACGTCGTGCATGAAGGCTTGAAAACAGTGGGAACCATTTTGTAAACCAAACAGCATAACTCTATATTCATAGGTGCCTAGGGGCGTAAACATGGCCATCTTCCACTCGTCGCTCTCCCGCATGCGTATAAGATTGTACGCTCCAAGTAGATCCAACTTGATGAAGATGCGACCCTTCCTCACCGTCGCCAGCAGGTCGTCAATCTTGGGCATGGGGAATGCCGTGGGCTTGGTCCTCGAATTTATGACCCGGTAATCAACTACAAGCCTCTTTTGGGGCGTGTCTTTTTTCTTCACAAAAAACACGGGACTGCCCCCCACTGCTTTGGATTCTTGGATGAATCCCCGCTTCAAGTTGTGATCTATGAACTCCCTGAGTTCTTGCAGTTCATCCTCAGACATGGAATACAGTTTCCCCGTCGGCAGCGTCGCCCCCGGCAGGAGGTCAATCTTGCAGTCGTAGGGTCTGTGGGGAGGCAGCTTGTCCGCTTCCTTCTCTCAGAAGACCTCCAAAAACCCTCTGTACTTGTCGGGTACCGCTTGCAGCATGCCCAAGTGTAACTGCGGTCCATCTTCTTGCCCCTCATCTTCCTGGGCAGGCAGTATGCAGTTTGCTGCGCAGTAGGAGGAGCTGAAGGTCAGTTGGCGCTGGTACCATGATAGTGCCGGACTGTGCCTGTCCAGCCAACTCATGCCCAACACTATGGGCGTGTCTGACAGGTGGGTTACATTGAAGCTGATGACTTCCCGGTGATTTCCAATTTGCATCACCATTGGCGGCGTTTGCTGTACCACCTGTCCCCCCAGCAATTCTCTGCCATCGACTGTGACTACTTTTAGGGGCATCGTGGCCGGCAGGAGCGCTATGCCATGTTGCTGGATGAAATCCACTCCTATAAAGTCTGCATTGCTGCCAGAGTCAATGGTAATAGGGACTTCCATGGTGAGCCCATTGGGAAGTTGGAGGGATGCTGTGAGCTGCACCACTGGTTTGGGTGGGAGGGGGTCTGTGGGCTGTAAGATTCCTGGGGACTGCTTCACTGACTCGTCTGGCTGGGCCCCAGTGCCTCTGCCTCCAGCCAGACTTCGTCGTTTCCCTGCAGTGATTCCTCCTGCTGAACTGTTCCCTTTACTGTTGCTGAGGCTGCAGTGTGCTTGTGGATCCTCTGGGGACACTCTTTCGCCATGTGCTGCGCACTGTCACAGACGTAACACTTCCTGTTCCCTCTAGGAGCCTTCGTTTTGACTGCTCCCGGTGTCAGGGCTCTGGCTGCTGACTGAGCCCTGGCACCACCTATCTCCATCGGCTCCTCTCCCCCTCCCAGTGGAGGCGTGGATTGAGCGCGCGCTGTGTCCCTGGGAAAGAAAGGAGGTGCTCTAGCTGGCGTGCGTGCCCAACGCCCTTCGTCTTTGCTCCAAGGACGTTCCTCCAGCCTCACTCCAATCGCCAGCGCTCTCTGGACCACTTCTTTAGTGCTCTGGGGTCTCTCCCCCCTTGCAATTTCGTCTTTCACAGCCCCGTTCAACCCCTCCCAGAACAGGTCCCGGACGGCAGCTGAGTCTTTTTCCCATCCCAGCGCGTTGACCAATGCAAAAAAGCGGGAGTGATATTGCCTTACAGTGGCTCTGCCTTGTTTCAATCCATGTATCTCCTTTCTGGCGACATCTACATCTACCGCTGATAAAAAACAAGCGTCCATCGCCTTAATGAAGGCATCTGCATTTCGGAGGGCTGGGTCATTATCTCGCCACAGATTGCACAGCCACGCTTTAGCTTCTCCATGGAGATGAGTTAGTATGAAGCCTACTTTTTCCTGCTCATCTCTAAAGTCCTTCTCCAGTAACTTAAGTGCAAAAACCACATCTGCTCTGAAGTTAGGATACTGCTGCAGACTCCCATCGAAATGAGACACGAGGCTGCCTCCCCTCTTTCCTAGACCAATCCCCTCTGGTTTGGCACCCGGTAGCCCCTGTTTAGTCAACATTTCCAACCTGGTTTGCAGATCCCGGCAGGCAGCGGCTGCTTCGTCTTCTCTCTTTCTGGATGCTAATATTTCCATGTTAAGCCTTGTCACTGCGTCTTGCAGGGCTGCCATTTGTTCTTCGGTAGTCATCCTGTCCTGCTTTCGTGAGCTCGCGAAGCACCAATCTTCACCCCTCGCTGCGCCCACTCACGTTGCAAGGTTTTATGAGTGATGGGACTTACTGTCAGAGCTGCCTCTAGGTCCCAGCTCACAGAGGACCAACGCTAGGCTGTAGTAATGTACAAAAGTCTTTATTGAAGTTCAGTTTCCATTTCAAAGCCACAGCGTGCAGCCCTACGTCTTAAACCCTAGATCGGCGAAGTCCCATCTGAGTCTCCTCCCCTCTGACACCAGTTTAAGATCCTAGCCCTACTCCACCTTTTCCGCTGCTCTCTCCTCCTCTGGGTCCTCCTGCCCGCTGGGGCATTGCCCTTTCTGGACTCTTCCGACGCTGAGTCGCTTAGCTCCTCCCCCTGCCTCCGGCGGGCTTTAGGACCCGGTTCCCACTCCTCATTCTCTGCTGTCCCGCGCTCCTGTACATTTGAACTTGCCTCTCGCGCCAACCCAGTGACCTTTCTCCTAACCGTTACACTACTTCTGTCACTGCTCCCCTCTTCCGTGATACTGGCCGGATCTGACCTCCCCTCCGTTGTCCGACTCTCCAATGGAGGCGTGGTCAGCCCTGCCTCATCTTCTCTCCCTGGTGGGGAATGCACTGGCCCCGATACTTGGGACTCTTCCCCCCCACTCTGCTCTGGTGGGGAAGCTGGTCCTGATTTCCAACTAATGCTCTGGGAGTCCCTGCTGCCCCCTTGCTCCTGGGGCATTCCCCTTGGGAACCCCCTACCCCTGGCCACTGGCGCCCCCTTCTGTGAATCTTCCGATTCGCTGGAGAGGCTCATGGAATCCCTCTGGCCACTGTCCTCTTCTCCTACGCTCCCCTCGGATTCTTCCCCTTCGCTCTCCATTTCCTCTCTTCCCTTTGCCTCTGCTCCTGAGCCCCTGACACATACAAACACCTTGGCCCACAATGAATAGACCATAAAGCTAGTAGTCCCCTACCCAGGATCTCCTGTGTTGACATTCTTCTTTTTCCTTTCTGCACTTCCAGGTTATGACTCAGATGTGCTCCTGACAAAGATCCACAGCCTGTTGTCTGAGTGACATTTCAGCACAAACAGAGCAGAGGCCCTGTCCTTCCCATTGGTGAATGGGCAGGGCAGTTTTCACCTTTCAAAATGTCTTTTCTGGGGATGGCTTCTGGCTGTTGCTGAGACCTGGTTGTGGTGGCCTCTGCCCCCTGGAGCCAAGAGGCCTAGCCACCACAAGGCCTGTGGGGAGCATAGCAGGACTTCTGCAATTATCCTGCAATCATCTCTCTCAGCATGGCCTAGATCCTGAAACTGCCGGGAAAGGACTGTACCAGTTGTGGCAAAGAACTGGAGATTCCATCTGAAGGTTTAAGTGTTGTCCCTGGTTTGGGAGGTGATAGAAATTTTCTTTTTTCTTACGTGCTTCTGAAACTGTTATCAATAAAGCACCCTGCATGATTTGAGAAAGCTGAGTCAGGCTGCAATTCTTGTTCCAGGGGTGTGGAGGTCAAGGACGAAGAGAAAGTACATGCTTTCTTGCAGCTAGGCACTTTGCATCTCAAACATGGCTCTCATTCAGCCTTTGCCAGCCTGGTGCCCTCCAGCAATTTGGGACTGCACTTCCTATCAGCCCTAGCCAGATGGGAGTGTAATCCAAAACAGCTGGAAGGCACCACTTTGGTGAAGGCTGCTATAGGATGTGATCTAGCATAGAGCTACACTAAACCATTGCTTAACATTACATATACAAGAGTTGATCAGCCCAGCGCCAGCCTCTCCACAAGAGTGACGCCATCCCTTCCAAATCCCAACCTGCTTTGTCTGTGTCAAAAGTGCCAACCTGTTGTATCTCATTGTGCAACAGTGCCTTGTAGGGAAGGGAGGCCCCCCTCCCTCCCCATGAATCTGTTCTACCTGTGTTTCTAGCCAAACAGGCATACTTTTAAAGATACTTTGAGATCTTTCCCCTGCTCAAGAACCCCTTGCAGAATTCTTCACAGAAAAATGTGTCTTTTATTGGGAAGAGCAAACTTCTTAGTCTTTTGACATGTTGAATAAAAGAGGTTCTGGGTAAAGCTGGTGGTAGCGGCACAGTAGTGTTTTGTTCGCTAACCAGAATTAACAACCACATTTTGAATAAACATCACTTTGTTAAAAAAAAAAAAAAAAGCATTTACAAGTCTCAGGCTCGTACACTTCCCCCATCCTCTCCAATCACCTTGTAGCTGTGCCAAGCGCCTGCTTCCACTTTAAACTGCAATTTTTCATTTTATACCTGAAGGTGGACAAACTGTGATATTAACTGTGATGTATTGAGAGCAGCCAGCTTCAAGCTGTGGTTTGTGATCTTCACTCGTTTCAGTAAACCATGGGTACCACATAACCCCAAGGCTCTTCCCTGTGTGTTATGCTAAGGTAGAACCAAGCCAAAATATGCAGGGTGTGAAAAACTGCAGAATGCTTCCTGGAGGTTTAGTAAACTACCTCATACATTGCCATGCTACACCCTCCTCTGCTGTGTCAGGGACCAACTTCTAAGGGCCTGGAACCAGTTTACAAGACCAAGGTTTGGCTGCAGAGCATGTGAAAAGATTGTTTCTCTGTAGGTACAGAGTGCTATAGATAGTTCCTACTTGTTCCTGAGACCAAGGGCTTGAAAGAGGTTCCTTTCTTGGCTGCAGATTTTCAGACAGCCTTGAGGGATGCTGCATCAAGCACAAGAAAGGATCTTTTATTGAAACTTCACCATGGTTCTTTTAATAAGCTGAAGGAGCTGCTGCTGTTTTGATAAAGATCAAAAGTCACAAAAAATGTTGCAGCCCTAAGTCTCTGCTAATAGGACTTGCACACCTGCATAACTGGGCAGTAGGCTTATTTTTATGAAAGCGCTTCCTGTGACAAAGCACCATCTTAAGAAGCAATTTCTCTTCTAGAGGGAAAGCATACTTATTGTTTTCAAAACACTTTTACTGGTGTGCACATTTAGTTTGCTGATTAATTAACCTGCTTTGGAAGTGAGTTGATTTAAATAAATTGTAATGAGGTTGCAGTCCAAGTTTTATTAAAAACATAGGCTTGCAAATGTTGCTTTGGTATGGGCAAAGATCTTGGGGTGAAGGAGACGATGGCACAGCTTAAAGGAGGAAGCTATATACTAAATGCTTAGCATGGAATCTGAACCCGCTTAACAGGAAACTTTCCACAGTGCTTCTAGGAGGTATTTAGGTTCAGACAGCAGCAGCAGCAGACGTCTCATGGAAAGGGCACACAATTATCTGGCTGCCCTTAAGACCCATTTGAACTTTCAGCATAGCTGCTAAGGGCAAGGTGTCACGCAACTGACTTCAATGGCACAATGGGAATGAAGCAATAATGCAGCTCCAGAGGCAAACAAGGCTTGAAGTCAAAAGCTGTACGAGCTACAGCTCTGCCAAAATGTGCTACCACTTAACCTCAAGCAGAGATGGGCTACTGCTTAAGCAGCCAAAGCACTAACTATAACAGACTGTACCAGTGCTCACATAAGTGAAAACATGTCCCTGGCCAGCCAGATGGAGAATGTCCTGCGTATTGTGTTTGGGTGGGAGTTGAAATATCTCCTGGAATTCTTGACCACCAGGTGGCACCGCATCTCCAATAACTGCTGATTTGTTGGAAGCAGTGAAGATCTGGGCTGCTGCTGCTGCTGCTTGCCACCACCAATCATGGAACTTTTGAGGAGAGAAAAACCTTATTCTCATCCAAGCACAGAGAACATAGCATGCTTCTTTATACCATGTCAGACTATTTATCCATCTAGCTTAGGACCTAACCCTTTTAACTAGAAATGACAGACAGGGTTGCCATCTTGGGACCTTTTGTACTCATGTGCAAAAGGGGCCTTTAAACCAAGGATAGAATCACAGAACTGTAGGATTGGAAGTGATTCCAAGGGTCACCTGGTCCAGCCCCCTGCAAGGCAGGAATCACATCCCTGACAGATGGCCATCCAACCTGCTTAAAAGCTTCCAGTGGAGGAGAACCCACCATCTTCTTCTGAGGTAGTCCGTTCCAATATGGAACAGCTCTTACCATCGGAAAGTTCTTCCTAACATTTAGTCAGAATCTCCTTTCTTGCAGTTTGGTTTGGGTCATATGCTCTGGAGCAGCAAAAAACAAGCTTGCTCAGTCTTCCATGTGACAGCCCTTAATTGATATTTGAAGACAGCTATCATATCACTTCTCGGACTTCTCTTCTCCAGGCTAAACATACCCAACATCCTCAACTATTCCTCATAAATTTTCATTTCCAGACCCTTTATCATATTGGTCACCTTCCTTTGCTCATGTTCCAGCTTGTCAATGTCCTTAAAATGTAGCTCCCAGAACTGGACACAGTATTCCCGGTGTGGTTTGATCAAGGCAGAAGAGATTGGAACTATTACTTCTCTTGATCGGGACACTAGACTTCTCTTGATGCAACCTAGAATTGCATTGGCTCCCCCCCCCCCCCCGCTGCACCACACTGTTGACTCATGTTAAACTTGACGTCTACCAAGTTTAACCCCTAGATCCTTTTCACATGTGCTGCTGTCAGACCAGATGTCCTCATCCTATATTTGTGCATCTGATGATTCCTGCCTAAGTGCAGAACCCTGACTTTGTCCCCTGCTGAAATTCATGTTTTTTGGTTGTTTTGTCCAGTTCCCCAATCTGTGCAGGTCATCTTGAATCCCGATTCTATCTTCCTCTAACTCCCATCATTTCTGGGCAGCGGACAGGCTGGCTGGGCCAGATGGGAGCTGGGAGTCAAACAGCAACTAAAAAGTCACATTCCCCATCCCTTCCATCAAGCTATTCCCCCCAAACCCATCTGTCTCCTTTCCTGTGTCTAAGGCTCGGATGAAGAACCTGTGTTCCTCCAGAGGTTTCTGAGTTCCTCCCTCCCACTATCCCTGACCACTGGCAGTGCTTACAGGGGCTGGTGGAAGTTGGAGGTCAGCATCTGGTTCCCCACCCTTGACCTAAACTGCAGAGTATAAGTAAAATAAGAGAAGAATGCATGCAAACTGTTAGTATTTCACTCCTCCCATTTTAAGGATCATCTGATCCTATTGTTTACTTTCTGTTCCATGAGAAAGGAAGCCTGTCTGTGTGACTTCTATCTCTGGTACTACAGTATTGTACTTTTTCTTTCTGCTCTGGCTCTGTCTTGCGACAAGACAGGATGTCTGTATGAGGGCTGCTCCTCTCATACGTGTTGTATTTGTTTGTTATGTTCTTTAATCTGTAATTGGTAGAAATAAAGTTGGTATGCCCAGATACCTCCTCACCTGTCTGTGCTGCTTTACTCTGCTACCGGGTCCTCACAAGAGAGCAGCTGTGAGTCCCAGAACACCTTCCCAGGAATGCTGTGTAGCTGTTCCAGTTGCCGGAGGAGGCCATGGGACCTGCAGGAGTATTCCATTACAAATACCCACTTTTAACTCTTTTTCCCGCAGTAACATACGCAGCTCTTGGCCCCTTCCTTGGCTACACTGACACTTAACTGAGCCAAGTTTCTGTATTAGCATGATTTAGGATTATTTTTCTTTATGCAAAATGCTGAGGTTTAAAAGCACCTCAGGATACAGCATGCAACTTTGCAGATAAGACATTGATTGGCTGACTGGAGTGATCAGACCAGTCTATAGAGCTCATGTTTTCCACAGACCTGCATAGGCTCCATCTGGCTATGTACAGCACCAGACAGTAGGTCACAGCTGGCTCGGCTTCCTGAGGGTGGAACAGGCAAATGCAGCTACCTACCTTGACCACCACAGGGAGCAGGCGGCTGTCTTGACAGAGGCAGCAGGCAGAGGCTGCTCCCAGTCCTGCTGGTGGGAGGAAAAAAATGGAATGTGCTGGCCTACAAAGAGAAGCTCTCTGTGCTGGAATGCAGCCTGCTCCAAGGAGTCATCGGCTGTTGGCTGAACCACAGCTGCTCACTCGTTTACTCCACAAAGCAGGAGGGGAGGCTCCTCTTCCTTGTCCTGCTTGCACCCTCCCCTTTCCCAATTTGTCAAGAGAGAAATTACAGGCAGCAGAGCAAACCATCTCTGCTGTCACACTAGCCTAAGTCATGCTGGTGGCACAAGGCAGTTATTTCACTGCTTTTTTAAAAAAATGGAAAGGCTTGCTGGGTAGATTTTGGGGGCTTGCAAAATGCTTTTTCACTATACAGTGGTACCTCGGGTTACATACGCTTCAAGTTACAGACGCTACAGGTTACAGACTCCGCTAACCCAGAAATATTACCTCAGGTTAAGAACTGCTTCAGGATGAGAACAGAAATCATGCAGCGGCAGCAGCAGGAGGCCCCATTAGCTAAAGTGGTGCTTCAGGTTAAGAACAGTTTCAGGTTAAGTACGCACCTCCGGAACGAATGAAGTACTTAACCCGAAGTACCACTGTATATCCAAGGAATGGAATCACTGCTGCCAACACTTTTGGGAGCTTGGCCACTGGCAAAGTCACTCAATATGTTGATAATTCCGCCCTCCACCTTTAATAAGTGGGGTTTTCTCTCTTCCAAAAATACATCAACTGTACACTTCACTGCCACCAGAAGAGGCTAATCTGTTGGATTTCCTTGCTGCACTTGGCTTTCAGCTCCTTCCATCTCAGAAGCAGCTCTCTCTCAGCTGCTCCTGGGTGAAGCTGGAGCTAGAGCTAGAGCTGGAGCAGGTCCCACCTCCTTTCCCAGGTGGAAGTGGAGAGTGCCAGATGCAACACGCACAAACTATTCCCTTGAGGAATAGGTTTAGTAACAGCTATTAGGCAGACTAGCAAAGAACAGAACTTCCACCATCAGAACAGACAGAGCTGGTTCTCCCTGTATAATGAGAGCACTTGGGTGGTGGCTCCTTTTGGGAGGCAAGTCCTGAACTAAATAGATGTGCCCTTCTGCAGGCCAACTTATGATCCTTACTCACATAACAGAACCATTTATTTTTTTTGCAGCTCCCACCTCCAACTTAACACCTGTGGTGAGGGGAAGACTCACTGCATGGACTGACTGGTGTGGCAAATGCAGTCCACACTGTGCTCAGACACAGTCGCTGTGCCATAACTTGCCCCAGGCTTAAGCTTTGCAACCAGCATGTGTTGAACCATGGACTTTTATCTCCAATACTAGGCCCAGACCAGCAGGCAAGATGATCGCACCCAGCACAGCAACCTTTGCCACGGGGTCAAAGCTTCTCCCATACTCAATTGGCAGACACATTCACCAGAATCCCCGTTTCCTGACTAGTTACAGGGATAGGAAGCAAGAAATGCTATGACACTGGCAGATAATAGAGATTATAGATATTTATTTGTCACGTTTTGACCTCCAGCACATTCCACACAGTTTGGGGGGGGGGGATCGCTGGTAGAGACTGTATTGCTACAATTTATTTATGATTTATTTCATAAAATTTATATACCGCTTGATTGTAGAAAAAACCTCAAAGCGGGTTACAAAAGGGACAAAAGCAAAATAGAGCATTAGCATGAGGGATCACATCCTCAGGAGAAACAGGGTAAAGCCTGTTTTGAACCAGCTTCTCCCCAAGCCATCAACTGTACCAGAGCAGTCCAAGGAGAACAGACACACAGCAGGGGCCTCTTTGCCCATGGAGTCCACAGGTCCGTCCTGGAAAGAGGCCAGCCGAAGGTCACCTGCTGTGTCTAGACATTACTTCTGGGGAGAAGAGGCCTCAGCAGCCCACCCTGAGAGACACACAAATATCCAACATGCAGCTTCCACCCTGCTGCTCCCAAATCACCAAAGCTTCCCCCGCTGACTGTTTGACAAGCTAACTTAGCAGGAGCCCAAGATCATCAAAGAGGAGTGCATTCTACCACTGCACCACACTCTGTTGCCTTCATTTTTAATTATTCTGAGGCACCAAAACCAGCCCCACCTTCCTACTCAGAGTCCTCTGAAGCAGCTGGGGAGGAAAAGGCAACAAGAAGCAAGGGGTTCTGGGAGATCAGTTCATCCTTCATGTACTTTAGATCACCAACTGACCCCTTTTTTAGTGTGAACGGCCCTAAGGCTTTGATGTAGCCCACCTTAGGCATAGAAGTGAAGCAGAGCAGTGGCGGTTCTTACACAATTAACCAACTCTAAGTTAGAGGATGTTCATGTTACTTATGCTTCTTCCCCGGGCCCAACCTGGCTGAGGCCTGCCATGCAAAGTGAGGCAGGGGACTTCCCTGAGCAACCCTGGCTCAGAAGCAGGTTAGTTCCTGCCACTGCATAGCACTTGCTGCTCAACTCTGCTGGCTTCCCTCATTTTTAAAGGTAGGCTTACTACTACAGCAATGGCTGTCAGGGAACTGCTCTACATGTGTGCTGGGAGAGGACAGGAGTGCCGTTCTAAGCTAGGGGAGGTGACAGGGCCTGGGCTGAACCTGCAAACACCTAGTGTGACTCGCTTGGAGGTCACAGCAGGAAACGGCAAGAGCGTGCTACCAAGGACCAGGGCTGCTGCTGCAAGCAGGGGGAGCCTGGGTACTTCCTCAAGTCATGCCTCCCTAGCTGACATATTCTGCACATGTGCTTCAGAACACACCCTTTGCCTTGTGCTAACCACAAAGGACCTTTGTTAACCTAAGGAAGTCTCTGAGGAAAGTTTTTTAGAAAGTAAGTGGCTGAAGAGAAGGCTTGTGCTGTTTGCCCTTCCTGAGAGTGCTTCAGGGGGCTGAAGCCTCACCTGCTCCCACCCACCTACAGTAGCTCAAGTGAGACTCCAAACATATCATCCCCAGGGCAGAAAGGATAGCCTGCAAATATCGCCCCTTTCCTGAGCGGGCCCATACCAGACAGGAATCCACCCACGGTCCCCGTTTCTGACACCCTTAATTCTCCCATCTATCCAAGGAGCTACCAGATCTCCTCTAGAGTTTCCCTGGTTCCTCAAGGTACTTTTCTCATGGCAATAAAGTGGTCCCCCAACCCTCAGAATCCTAGATGTTATTTTATTTGTTCTGCCTCCCAAGCTTAACCGCGAAAGCTCACAGCAGGCAACCCACCCAAGGCCGTCACAGTTGCTCAGCAGAGGTGGGCCTGAGCCAGCCACTGCTCTGCCAGGGCTCTACACAAAGTGGGCAAGGGCTCAAAAGGCATCTGCAGTGGCAGCTGTGACCCAGCTATTCTAAGGCTTAGAGGACCCCAACATGTCCTGCTGGCAATTCATAATTAGCTACTGAAAAGCACAAGGTTGAAAGGAGGACCCCTCCCCATCCTCCCCCCAGCAGGGTAGCTGTCCCATAATCCCATCTTCACACCCATCCCTGGGCCTTGTGTGCTTTAGTGTTTTGTCTGGTATCAAAAGGTGTAAAGCTGCAAGAAAACAGGCTGCACTTTTAGCCAATAATGTCATAGGATTCTGCATTAAAATATAGACAGTTCTTCCCAACCCCGCGCCAAGGTTTACAAAAGCTTCTATTTAATCTGCTGCTAGCTTTGCAGGTAATTATCTATAACGTGCAACTCCACCACCTGCCCCAGTTCCAAAGAACGAAGCTGCTTCCATGCCCTTCTCTCCCCATTCCCATTCCCACCCCCAGCAAATGCACCCAAGGAGTTGCCACATTGTTCTTGATGCAGTTTTGAAAAGCAACAGCTACTGCCAGTAGTGCCATCTCTGAGGGAAGGAAAGGCACTCATAATACAGAGACACAAATAATACAGTTTGAAGGCTGCCACAGAAAGCCCTGCCTTCTGCCCATGTCAGGGGGAGGAGAAGAAAAAGCAACCTCCAAAATAGTTCATCTGTAGAAAAATGCCCTTCTGGACTAGAAAAAGGGAAAATGCAGATCAGGGCTCTGGTTAAGGCCAGATATGGGTTTTCCATTTCTCAGCTGCAACATAAAACAGCCCAGAAACGAACCCAAAGAGAAGTCATTTTGGTTTCTTAGCAACAGCTTTTAGCACCTGCTTGCCTGCTTTGGGGGAGCCATTGTTTCAGGGAAGTGTTGCCCAAGAACACATAGGTGAGGGCTTCACAAGGTCAGACTGGGCCTTAACTTCCAGAAGGCACCTGTAGGCCAGGTGCACAGTCAATAATGAGTTCTACAGCTTCCCACCACCACCACCACCCCAAACAGGGCAACTTTACCTCCCTCAGCCTCCTCCTCCTCCTCCTCCACCACCACCACCAGCTCCCATCAGAAAAGGAACAAGGGAAGTGCTCAAGAGGGGAGGGACTTCTCAACTCAGACAGCCACATGATTCACAGACCATCTTCTCACCCCATCCACAGGGTGTCAAGTCAAAGGGGAGTTGAGGCTGAGATCAGCTGGAGGGGTGATGCCAGCTCAATGCCCTCCCCCTTCAGACAGCTCTCTGACCTATCGCGGCCAGGCCAAAACCCCATCAATCCGGAGAATGCTTATGAAGGGCAGGAAGTGTCTTTGGCCATGGGTGGAGCACTTCCTGGGCCTCTTCTCGGGCTCCTGGATGGGGCTTGCAGGGCTTAACAGTAGGCTCAGGAAAAGATGTGGCACTTAACAGGATCTCTCTCTTCCAGTTGCCGTTTGCTTTGCCCTTGCTTCCAGCTGGTTTGCAGAACAGTAAGACGGACACCAGGTGCTCCTTGCATTCCAGACTCCTCTGGGAGTGCAATAACTCCAGGACCAGAAGGGCACTGTGGGGGGAGGGGGGAGAGAGAAGATGCTTAGTGCACTACTGCACATGGATGTACAACAGAAAATACACACAACAGAGTAAGAAACATCCAGCCTTGAGGGAACTCCGGTTTCCAGATATTTAGTATCACTGTTCCTTGAGCACCTCCATTTCTGAAGGTCTGATTCCCAGTTTAGAGCCAAAGCCTGAATCCACAGAGGTTTGCGAGCTTCAAGACTCCCACACCAGGCAAATGTAGGTTAATCTACCCCCAACAGAGGCTCCATATTAATCCACAACTGTCAGATTGCTTCTAGCCCCAAAGCCCCAGGGATTGTGCATTGTGTAATTACTACAACCTCTTGGAAGCCCAGACTCTTTTCACCTCTTGGTTCAAGACCATTCTGCCGTCAGTATCATTTCTGCTCCAACTTCCCTGAAGTCTCCTTCTTCCATATATGCACCCTCCTGCCCATCAGCACCTTCCATCCAAAGCAACCCTTTTATCTGCACATGGCAACAGAAATCAGAGTTCAGCAGAACTCAAGGAAGGGATGAGGGATGGTGTGAGACAGAGCAACAGCTCACAGCTGCCCATCACATCTGTCATATGGCCACAAGTATCGTACACTTCTGGTTACCCTAGTTTTGGGCCAGGAGGGAGGGGGAGAGGATTAACTCATCTTCTCTGCCATGTCCTGGTCATCCTCAAAAATAAGTATGAAACAGAATCAAACATGTGAAATGGTTTGCTAGCAGTACTGTCTTGAAGACCGAAGCAGGAACTAAATCTATGAAAGCAATGCTACAGAGAAGTTACAGTTCTGAGTCTACAAACAGCCTGTCAGTCACCTTACTGCCTGTGGTAGTAACTGCATCCAGGTGATCAGGCAGAGAAGTATAGAAAGGGGCCCTTGCGAAATGATAGCTCACTGAACGCATGGAGTGCATTAGGCCCTGGCTCATTCCCTAGCACCTCCAGGTAAAGAATTCTCAGGCAGCACAGCTGGGAAAGAGTTCTGTCTGATCCTGGAAAACTGCAGCCATTCTGAGTAGAAAATAGTGGATTTTCTCCAATGAATCTGAAAAGACAACTTCACAAGTTCTTTACAAAAGTTGACTCCTTTTTTATTTTAGGCCACACATGGCACACTTTTGAAGGCAAAGTATTTTTTTATGTACTTGTCCACAATTGGCTGACCCTTAAATAAAAGCATTTCTTAATTGGTCAGTTTCCATCTTTGCCACAGTTGGTGATGTCCAGCCTGCATGAATAATTAGGACTGCCAGACCATTGAATTTGGTCCACAAGGCCCTTTTGGGCAAATGATGCCCAGCTGGCAGTCACTTTACATGCATAGTGGAGATTTATTATCTGATCTACATCCTAAGTGCCAAGAGTGGAGAAATGGGATACAGGTGGCACTGTGGGTTAAACCACAGAGCCTAGGACTTGCCGATCAGAAGGTCGGCGGTTCGAATCCCCATGACAGGGTGAGCTCCCGTTGCTTGGTCCCTGCTCCTGCCAACCTAGCAGTTCAAAAGCACGTCACAGTGGAAGTAGATAAAGAGGTACCGCTCCAGCAGGAAGGTAAACGGCGTTTCCGTGTGCTGTTGTGTTTCGCCAGAAGCGGCTTAGTCCTGCTGGCCACATGACCCGGAAGCTGTACGCCAGCTCCCTCAGCCAATAAAGCGAGATGAGCACCGCAACCCCAGAGTTGTCCGCGACTGGACCTAATGGTCAGGGGTCCCTTTACCTTTTACCTACATCCTAAGTGCCAAGAGTGGAGATAAGGGAGCTCTTGAATCTTAGCACATAGCATCACAGTGCGGAGATCCAATAAGGTTATCTCCAGTCTTAGGTCTGTGGTGCTAAGATTGGATATAAGCCTTAGCAGCAGCTTTTTGTCACTGAAAAGCTAGCAGAAACGCTTCTCCCAATCATAGCACTGTGGGACTACAGTACTAAGATTGGCAATAAGCCAGTGTCTGCTCCTGTGGCTGTAACTTTGAATTGTCTGATGCCATATGGCAGGTGGGTGGCCTTGGAACTCCCTGCCTACAGACATCAGGGAGCTTTTTTCAGCACCTGCTTAAAGCATTTTTGTTAGGTAATGCAAGCCTACCCAGACATGCATAATGCTTTATTCTGTTTTCTTTTTATTGTTTATGTCAATGGTGTTTGAATGTTTTAAATATTTGTTAATAACAGCTTTTACTGATAACTTTATTGGTTTGCTCTTTTTCTAAATAAAACACCAAAAAAAATTGCTGCAGGGTGCCCACACAAAGTGGCTGCCATGGGCAGCAAAAGAAGAGGTGCCAGCACTCCATACTGGTAAGTACTGTCACACATAAAAATGCCTGGCTACAAGAATGGGGCCAGCAATAACTTACAAGGCATAAGGAAAATAGCCAGCAGGGAAGAACTCCATAATACCCATATATCGCCCTCCTTTTGAGGAAGAAACAGGATTTCTTGTGCTGTACAGAGGGCATAAGCATTTTAGGAAATCCTGCTCCCAACACCTGCCATACACAATTCGGCTCAGTTTTGCCAACATGATTAGGAACTCATTCTTAGGCAAAGACTCCTGTCTATAACCAAGAAGGAAAGGAGAGTTTGGGGCACATTTCTACTCTATGTCAGGAGTGTGGAACCTGTGGCCCTCCAGATGTTATTGGGTTACAACTCTCATCATATCTAACCCATGGGCCATGTTGGATGGTATTGATGGGCAGTGGAATCACCATCACCTGGAGGGCCACAGGTTCCCCACACCCGCTCTACAACCTCATTGTGTCTCAGGATGGAGGACAATGCTCTGAACACAAGAAAACTGGGAGGCCAAATGCTTGGCTAGAATAGAGGCATATTTGACCCAACCATCTGGGTGCCTGTTGCTGCTGTTTATGCTGTAGCCCCAGTGACATTAAAACAGGTTTAGAGCTAGGCACAATAAACCACCATCTAACAGGTCACAACCCTGTCTAAAGACATTTGCATGAGGTGGTGGCAAAGGAAGGTGACCTCAGAAGTTGGTGGAGGGCAACACAGGAAAGGGCATCCACTGTGGCAACCCCTAAGTTGTGAAATACCCTCCTCACAGAAGTGTGTCTGGCACATTCATTATGTACTTTTTGTCAGATCCTAAATACACTCCCCAGTACCCTGGCCTTTGACACCTAAGATATATATTTTAGGGCCACCTTATTCCCATGACTGTAATCCATCTGAAGTGGTTTCAATGTCATATTTTAAAATTGTTGTGACTCACCCTGGCACCTCATGGTGAAGGGTGGGTAAGAAATCCAATAAAATAATAATTTGCCCACTCTCAACCCTCCCAGAATCTGAATCACACATTTACAAAGGGACAACTTGCTTCCATAATACTGGACAAGCTTTCATTTCACAAAATCTAGGGCAAATACTTGGGGGAGAAGGGGGCCAAACACATGATTTTAAATGAATTACAGTAATGTGTTTAGTATTCATTTATTAAATTTATTTTGAAAAATATGAATAGTTGCTGTGTGGGTCCCCCTGCACTGGGGGGGGGGGGGTAAGCCTCCCCACTGCTATGAACCTAAGAACTCCCCTCTGCTGCCTTTTTATTTAGCAGGAAAACTCTCGTTGGATCCATTCCAGGCCCCCACCCTCTAGACTAGGGGTTGTCAACCTGATCCCTACCGCCCACTAGTGGGTGTTTCAGGATTCTAGGTGGGTGGTAGGGGGTTCTATGGCTCAAACTGAATCCTCCTTCCATCGAGGACTGGTGGGCAGTAAGGAAATTTTAACATCAAGAAAGATGCATTAGTGGGTGGTAGGTATAAAAAGGTTGACTATCCCTGCGCTAAAAGGTAAAGGACCCCTGACCATTAGGTCCAGTCGCAGACGACTCTGGGGTTGCGGTGCTCATCCCGCTTTACAGGCCGAAGGAGCCGGCGTTTGTCCATAGACAGTTTTTCTGAGTCAGGTGGCCAGCATGACTAAGCTGCTTCTGGCGAAACCAGAGCAGCGCATGGAAATGCCATCTGCCTTCCCGACGGCGTGGTACATATTTATCTACTTGCCCTTTTTGACGTGCTTTCGAACTGCTAGGTTGGCAGAAGCTGGGACCGAGCAACAGGAGCTCACCCTGTCATGAGGATTCAAACTGCCAACCTTCTGATCAGCAAGCCCAAGAGGCTCTGTGGTTTAGACCAGAGTGCCACCCGCGTCCCCACCCCTGCTCTAGTCTAGACCAAATTCTTCTCATGGGTCCCTCAATGGCTGTTTAGGTTTTATGTATTTCAAGAATGCACACATTAAATGTAATAAATTAATTTAATGTCATAGCTAGTGCTGCCCATATTAACAGCAGCACCAAGATCAAAAAGATGCTGAGATGGATGGAATGGAGAATTATTATATCATACTCCCTGTGTTCCTCACACTTTCTAAGGTATTAAGCACTCATGGTTTGTTAGCTTGACCATGCAATCACTTTATTGCAGAACAGCTGGTGGGATTAAACCAAAGCTGGAGATTCTGATTCAGCACCTCAATACCTGAATTATTTTTCAGCCCTGTGTAGGTGTCAGGAACTGATTGGATGCAGAGGAATGGTGGGCAGAACCAGCCGGAGAACTTCCAATGGTAAAAGCCTCAGAGCCAGGAATTGGTGTGGGATGGCGATGAGAGGGAGAAGATGGGGAAAAGGAGGTGCTGGAAGCTGAAGAGGTAACAGGCTTAGAGAACTGGGAGAGTCTGTGGCAGAGAGCAGTCCAGACTCAGAGGCAGAAGCTGAAGCTGAAGCAGGAGAGTGGGTTGAGGGAAGCCAAGAGGCAGAGATGAGTCAGGCTGGTGAAGAGTCACAGGTGTCTGTTTCCCCTTCTTGCTGTGGCAACCTCCCCCCGCCCCAGTCTCCCAGAACCCGGAGAGGCATGAAGAGGGTGGAGGAGAAATATTTTTTTATAATAATAATAATAATAATTATTATTATTATTATTATTATTATTATTATTTTATTTGTAACCCCCACCCATCTGGCTGAGTTTCCCCAGTCACTCTGGGAGGCTTACAACATATATACAGTGGTGCCTCGCTAGACGAAAAGAATCCGTTCCGCGATTCTCTTCGTCTAGCGGTTTTTTCGTCTTGCGAAGCAAGCCCATTGACAACTTAGCGGATTAGCGCTACAGCTGTCAAGCGGCTTCCAGCGATCAGTTGTTAAGCGGCTTATCAGCGGAACAGATGCAAGATTTTTTTCGTCTTGCGAAGCAACCCCATAGGGAAATTCGTTTTACGAAGCGCCTCCAAAACGGAAAACCCTTTCGTCTAGCGGGTTTTTCGTCTTGCGAGGCGTTCGTCTTGCGGGGCACCACTGTAAAGGTAAATGTAACAGTCGCGGACGACTCTGGGGTTGCGCGCTCATCTTGCTCTATAGGCCGAGGGAGCCGGCGTTTGTCCACAAACAGCTTCCGGGTCATGTGGCCAGCATGACTAAGCCGCTTCTGGCAAACCAGAGCAGCACACGGAAACGCCGTTTACCTTCCCGCTGGAGCGGTACCTATTTATCTACTTGCACTTTGACGTGCTTTTGAACTGCTAGGTTGGCAGGAGCAGGGACTGAGCAACAGGAGCTCACCCCATCATGGGGATTCGAAATGCCAACCTTCTGATCAGCAAGCCCTAGGCTCTGTGGTTTAGACCACAGCACCACTCGTGTCCCTACAACATATATAAAACATAGTAAAATATCAAACGAAAAACTTCCCTATACAGGGCTGCCTTCAGAGGTCTTCTAAAAGTTATGTAGTTCTTTATCTCCTTGACATCTGCCTGGTTCCCTGTAACTTCACTTCTCACAGTAAGGGAACCAACAGAAGACTGTTGGAGGAGACACCTCAGTGTCCAGGCTGAACAATGGGGGTGGAGATGCTCCTTCAGGTATAATGGGCCGAGGCAGTAAATTAGTGCCATGCAGGTGCAGGCACAGATTGCTTGGGGAAACCTGGGCGAGGAGAAGAATTAGGCAGCTGTGGGAAGGAGGGACCTTCAGTCTCTGCAACCAAAGAAAATTTGCTAATGCTCATTAGGCCTGACACTCCTGTGCAGATCCTGTTTTTCTAATAAAGAGTTAACTTCACTTATTTCATGTGATTTACTACTGGCTCACTCCTGATAGTAGGGGTAACCCTCACCACTGTGACTTTTCAGAACCTGTGACAATCTGAAATAGGAAAGAGCAGGGATTGGAGTTGTAGTGCAAAACATCTGGAGGGCACCAGGCTGGAGAAGTGTGTGTTGCATACATCCACCTACCTTTGTCAATCCTGAAGTTAACTGGGTACCCAGGTATGGTTGGAGGCCTGTGACGTGTTGGGATAGCTGGGAGCAGATGGAATGGGTTCAAAATTGAAGTCCAGGCCTTCTCCATCCATGAGGTCAGTGTTGATTATGTAATCCACATCACATTCAAGGTTTTCCATGTACATATCGTCCAAATCATTGGGCAATCTGTCCTGATTGCCTCCACAGGGGGCAAATGTAGCTGCAGACAGAAATGGCTGGGTGCCCAGCTGGACCGCCTGGGCAGGCTGTGTGGAGCCCGGTGCCTTCAAAGCTGACAGGCTGACTGTATTCTGAGGAGATGCCATTGAAAATGCAGTCGGCAAGGAAGCAGTGCCAACGGACTCCAGCTGCTGCTCCGGAGGCTTTCTTAATGGGTTAACTGGCCTCATCCTGTTTTTGGAGGACTGCTCCCCCAGAAGCAGAAAAGTCTGGCTGTTCAACCTGCCTCCGCTCTGCGGGAGGATCGGATCTACCTGTGTCATCATCACATCACTGGGTGGTGGTGAGTTGGATGTCAGGAGGGCTTCCAGGGTCTGTGGGCCAGAGAAGTGGCTGGCAGAGCTGTGCAGAGAGATATCAACAGGGTTGAAGAGGGAGCTGCCAAATGACGACGCCTGAGCAGCTGAGCTCTGGCTTCGCAAAGAGAAACTGGGATTCCTCTGTGCCAGACCACCTGGAGAAGACTGCTGAGTTGACAGCAAGGATGAGCTTGATGACATCAGATTCAGGCCGTCAATGAGTTCCAGCTCCTCTGTCACTGTGGGTGGGACACTGCTAGATGCGCTGGAGTAGACAAGGGATGGAAGGAGCGCCTCGTCTCCAAGGTCATCTGGCTCAGTTAGGATGGGGGAAAGCCTTGCACTGATGGTGCTGGCATTGGAGCTGGTCCGAGGCCGGATGCTGGTCCACACATCAGAGTCCTCGTTGCTTCTGGAAGAAGGGCTGCCAGGCCACTTGGAGTACTGGGAGCCTGGGCTGTCGGCAGTAGATTCTGAGGCCACTGGCATGGCTGCCTTCTTCCTGGGGGCTTTTCCTCTGGGCTTGACCAGCTTGCTGCTGTTGTCCATGGAGGCCGCTCTCCTCCGTGGGGCCTTTCCACTCTTGCCGCCTTCTGGATTCAGCATCCACCAAGAGCTCTTCCCTGTAGCCTCGTTGTGTACTTTAATGAACTTGCTATGCAGGGAGAGGTTGTGTCTGATGGAGTTCTGGAAGGAAGTGGGAAAGGGCAGTGTGTTAGCATCATTCCCATACAGCCCATTAGACCAGGGTTTCCCAAACTTGGGTCTCCAGCTGCTTTAGGACTCCAACTCCCATCATCCCTGACCACTGGTCCTGCTAGCTAGGGATAATGGGAGCTATAGTCAAAAAACAACTTGAGATCCAAGTTTGGGAAACCCTGCATTAGACCATTCTCCTGTCTCAAGCAGATATGGACAATCTTTTACTCTCACCCCCATATTTAATTTATGTACTTAAACTATGTATAGCCCACTCTTTGTTTTTTAAAAAAATGTGCATCCCAGAGAGTTACATTAAGCACCATAACACACGAATGAATGAATGAAGAATGAAAAGAGTTAACATTCAAAGCAAATCAGCAGCAATAATTAATCCAAAGGCCTGGGTAAACTCACAAAATGCATAGTAGTGGGTGCCAGCCTTGTTTGGGGTGGGGGGAGGCAGATTCCATAATAGAGGAGCCTGGACTGAGAATGCCCTCTCTCATGAAGCCCCACACTGAATTTCAGGTCTGTAACTCCCATCACCCTGGGCCACTGGTCATGTTGGTTTATGAGTGATGGGCATTCAAGACCAACAAGATCTGGGGGAAGGGGAAGTTGTCACAGGTTCTGTGTCCTTGCTCAACATAGACTTTAGCAAAAAAACAAAAAGGAAGAGGCATTGCTTGGCATCAAAGTCCATGAACATGCCTTTTTTTCTACACCAATCTAGAAAAAAACCTGCACCCAGCATTTTAAGTCTGGCATCAGAGACTAAGGTGACAGAAAAGGCAATTTGCCTTTCCCACTGTAACCAAAGATGTTTGGGAACTTCTGCTTGGGAAGTTCAAACCAACATAAATATCCAGGAATATCCAGGAAGCAGGGTACAGCAGTGAGCCAACAGTCATGCAGTGAGTTGTCCTTTCACAGCTGCCCTCATGGAAAAACTATCTAAACAAATGAGACTGAGATGTAATCCAACCAACAAAAAAGGCACTTTCCAGGAAAGTTGCTTTTCCTTTCTTTCTTATGTGCTGCAAATGTAACGTGATTGAAGACTACCATTGACCTGAGCATCGTTACTGAGGGATACTTTAGGATAATTTCTAATGTCTTTACAAATTCATTGAAATGAAACTGTAATCATTTACTTGAGTGCAAAGAACATTTGAGAACATGAATATGCATTTTATGTTTGTATGCTTCTTATTCTTTTTTCCCCTTCCCTTTTTATTTCCTTCTTTTATATTTTATCCTATCTTCTTCAAACAATTTGAATGTTTTCCTTTATTATAAAAATTGCAATAATACATTTACGTAAAAAGTTGTTCTTTCAATCCTCTGCATGTAAGTCCCCCTCTACATCCTTTGCCTTCCTACCAGTGTTCAAAATTAGCCAGGCACCAGGTGCATTTTGCATCTGGCTTCCAACCACTTGTGACCAAGTGAAGATGCCTGGGCACCAGGATGGCACCAGGATGGCACCTCCACCATCTGGGGATCATTGGATCTGAACTGCTTTCACACCCTAATACCCCATCCTGTTGAATTATGTCAGTTATATTTTATCTGCACTATCAGAATAAATTTCTGGAACCAAATTGCTTTTTCTGTGCAGCCTGAGCAGGAGCAGTTACCTTTAAAAAATGAGAGGTTGGAATAGGCCAATATATATGTGGACTGTGCCCGAATCAAGTGACTTTTCTTCTTTAAGTTCTCAAAGCTCAAACATCTGAACCAGCCAGATGTTTAACTGAGAATCAATCACAGACAGTCCATCATTAGAAAAATTTTACTTTAGAGCCCCAATATGGTAACTAGACATTCCATTTTGGTGATTGCAACCTTGGTTTAAGAAGCCATTTGGCACCTAGTTTATTTATCTGAGTTTTAACACTGCTTCCTACTCCCAGCTGATTTGCAATCACCAGCTTTTGACTGCCAAGGGAATCAGCTGCCAACTCAATCACTGTGTTGTGCCACATTCCCGTCTCTTCTGGGTGGCCATCTCGGCTGATATCAGATCAAATTCCAAGAAGGCATTAACAATGGAAGATTCCAACTCCAGTTGTGTGGAATATTCAGAGAACTATCCCCATAGCTTACTTTCCCCATCAAGCCCAAGTGAAATAGAAGATAGCCCAGCTGGGGCCATTAGAACACAAGTCCTCAATTTCAACTGACCTAGGCCTCTTTTGGCGCAAGGGTGAACCCTGAAAATACTGATTTCTCTTCCAAACTGGGAAGCATGCTGGATCATTGACTTAGTGACAGCATAAGCAATTCCATGAACTGTCCATTAACCCCAACTGTGCCTACACCACCAGAAGTTTGTGTATTCCAATACACAATGCTGTTTTCAAAGCCTTTGCAAACAGCTACACCAGCCTGGAGCACAGCTGTCAACGTTTCCCTTTTTTAAAGGGAAATTCCCTTATTCCGAACAGGATTCCTCGCAAGAAAAGGGAAAAGTTGATAACTATGGCCTGGAGGTCTCTGGCTTCCAAATATCTCTTCTGCAGCTTTTGCAAATAAGAAAAAACCCACCACCACCCCATAGTCGTGCCATAGCTGCCCTTGATTTAGAATGGAATAATTATTTTCCCTCCCAGTGGTTTACAAGCTGCAAGTTGCTGCACAGCCCCGCCCCACAGGGAGTGAGTCAACCAGCTGACCAACAGGAGCCACCCTCCCTCCCCAAAAGGAACGACTGCAGTTTAATTGCATAACCACAAGACTTTGGCTCCACATGCTTCAGAGTGACTTGAAACCAAGAGGTTTAGAACAGCATGTAACTTCCTAGGAATAGTAGTAAGGTTTTGTTTCTGGGTAACGGGCCTCCTCAGACAGAACCACAGTGTGCTAAGCCTTGCGTCAAGAGATGTCCTCGGCCCAACAGCAGAACTGTTCTGGAACTACAGGATGAAACTATCAAGCCTTAGCTCAGGGGTCAGCAAACTTTTTCTGCAGAGGGCCAGTCCACTGTCCCTCGGAACTTGTGGGGGGCCGGACTATATTTTTGGGGGGGAAATGAATGAATTCCTATGCCCCACATATAACCCAGAGATGCTTTTAAATATAAGCGCACATTCTATTCATGTAAAACCACGCTGATTCCTAGACTGTCCACGGGCTGGATTTAGAAGGCGATTGGGCCGGATCTGGCCCCTGGGGCTTAGTTTGCCTACCCATACCTTAGCTCTGGGTTATTTGTGGGGCCTGCCTGGTGTTTTTATATGAGTAGAATGTGTCCTTTTATTTAAGATGCGCCTCTGGGTTATTTGTGGGGCATAGGAATTCGTTCTTTTTTCCCCCCAAAATATAGTCCAGCTTCCCACAAGGTCTGAGGGACAGTGGACCAGCCCCCTGCTGAAAAAGTTTGCTGACCCCTGCCTTAGCTTCTCTGATGAAGATAATACTGTACACAATGTACAGTGTATACACAATTTTAGTGTGTTGGTTTTAATAAGTTCAGAAACTAAGGCATGACAGCACAGACGGCTGGAACATGGAAAGCTACCCTTGGGTTCATCTAGCTCATTACTGTCTATACTGATTGGCAACAACTTTCTGGGGTTTCAGACAACAGTCATTTCCTGTTCTATCTGGAGACTGGTCTTGGGGGGTTCTGCATGCAAAGCAATGCTCTACCACCAAGCAATATCCCCTCAGCACTAGACTATGCCTCAGGCAACCCAGTGACTTAGTCACAGTCACCCCCGTAAGAATATCCAGGAGGCAGTTAAGGTAGAAGCCCAACACAAAGTTCTCTAAAAATCCAGAGTTTAAGGGTTGCTCAGTTTAGAATTACCATACTAGTCCTGAAACTACAGATGAAATAAAGGATTATTATTACAGTCACACCTCAGGTTAAATATGCTTCAGTTTGAGCATTTTCAGGTTATGCTCTGCGGTGACCCGGAAGTAACGGAATGCGTTACTTTCAGATTTCGCTGCTCGCGTATGCGCAGGTGCTCAAAATGACATCACGCGCATGCGCGGAAGCGGCATATTGCAACCCGCGCAGACGCAGGTTGCATTCGCTTTAGGATGCAAACGGGGCTCCAGAACGGATCCCGTTTGCATCCAGAGGGACCACTGTATTATTTATTATTATCATTATCATTATATTCTTATTATTATGGAGCAAGCAATCTTTGGAATACCCAAAGCAAACTTGGCGAAAAGATAAAAAGCTTGGAACTACCACATGACTAGACTCAACTATGTTTCTAGCTAAATGGTATTTAACGCAAATTGAGGGTTTGCAGGCTCCCAGTTAGTGAACATGTTTCCAACACTCACTTTCCCCCTACTCTATTGCTCTGTGACAAAGTGATTCCAACAGCACTTTCAACCACACGCAAAGGCTGCCTGAACATTCACAAAAACAAGCCACCACAGGGCGTTCCTAGGTAGGCTTCGTTTTTCTACATTTTGCTGAGAATACTAGTGAGAAGCGCTTTCTATTACGTGTATCTAGATTTACAGTCCAAGCACTCCACTACACCTCCAAGGCTCTGTGCGGCGGAGCAGATAATCCACTTGTTTTTGAAAGAGATAAAATACATCAGAGTGACACAATCAATTTAAATACCTTCCTACTGGTTTAATCCCAGGCTACCCATATATCCTCTTTGCAAAACAAAAAAGTCCATGTTTCAGCAAGAGTTCAGAGGGAAGAACAGCCACCTTGAATGCCTCTTGCTATTATACCCTCGCCATTTGGACACAGTACATGTGTGTTTTATGAAGCTACTAATAGGGCAATCCAATTTCATTGTAATTGCTGGTTGTCATGGAATACATGGAAGGAGACTGTCTGTAAAATTATAGTGAGCTGGAGCTACTTATGGTTTTATAGGGTTTAAAAAAACCCAGTTTCAGCACAGTGCTCTTCTGGTGCAACAGACTTATCATACTTGGCTTCTACAATAATAGCTAAATCTAGTCATTAAGAGACATCAGGACCCAAAGTAGAAGAAAACAAAAGCCAGCAAGTAAAACACAAGAGGAGTCCTGAGGGGGTCAAACAAAAAAATCTGGACAGAGTTGCACAAAATCTATATACCCCATATATGTGAGTGTGTGTGTGTTCAAAAACAAATATAGCAATATAACTGATCGATTAGGAAATCAGATACCATACCAACCACAAAGCCTTCCTGATCATTTATAGTAAGTCAGGGGTCGGCAAACTATGGCCCGGGGGCCGATGCAGCCCACCAGGCTCCTAAATCCAGCCCGTGGACCCTGCTGCCTGCTCGGTCAGTCCCCGCACTGAGCTAAACTGGCATGGCACAGCATTTCCTTGAAAAGAAGCCGCGGATGCCTCGCCGCGCAGGACTGACTTCTGCGACGCTGGCACGGCTTTGGACTGGCTGCAGAAAGCTCCTGCAGCCAATCCAAAGCCATGGATGCCTCTGGACAAGCGGTGATGCTGGCGCAGCTTTGGATTGGCTGCCGGAAGTTCGCTGAGGTAAACCCAGCGCAGCCATGGATGGAGAGGCCGGCAGGCAGGTGGCAGTTTTGGGCCATGCCATGTGCATCATGACGGGCACGTCACAGGGCTTCAGCCAGAGCTTGGTGCACCTGCTGGCCCCATGCCTGGCATCCGGCTCGGCGCTGCTGCAGGTGGCACACTCAGCAGCCGCACTGGAGCAGCTGGAGGGCGCGCTGCATGCTACCTGCCCAGCCTGCCGCTCCCTGGCCTTGGATGACGGGCTGCAGCACGTGGTGCATGCCACCTGGGAGCTCCAAGGCCAATGGAGCAGCTGCTGCTCGTCAACAACAGCGGTGGGCGGGCGGCGCAAGACATGCTTCTGAGCGCATGCAGAGTGCGTTCCTCCTCCAGGTCCAGAGCCAGCTGTGGGACCGGCTTGCAGGGTATTTATATTTTTCAAAATACAGTATAGTCCGGCCCCCCACAAAGTCTGAGTGACAGTGGGCCAGCCCCCTGATGAAAAGGTTTGCTGACCCCTGTGGTAAGTGGTTCTTTGAGTGTGAGAAGGGGGGAGGCAACAGTATCTCAGTTACTTGATCAAGCACCAAATTTGAAAATACTTTCCCCACCCTTTGTTCTAATTTGAAAATGCTGTATTGTTTTTAACACTCGATTGGAAACCGCCCAGAGTGGCTGGGGAAACTCAGCCAGATGGGCAGGGTATACATAAATTATTATTATTATTATTTGTACCGAAATGTAATTAATAGATAGTGCAGTTTTAATGGGGTAACTGTCTTGAACAAGCTCTTATTATTAATGCTCAGTCTCTGCTGACCCTCAACTCTCCCCTCACCCAACCCTAATTCAAACTTTCTGAATTATAAATATATTTTATGACATCAACCTGGATAGCTCAGCTGGTTAGAGCATGGTGCTGATAATGCCAAGGTTGCAGGTTCAATCCCCATATGGGACAGCTGCATATTCCTGCATTGCAGAGGTTGGACTAGATGAGCCTCAGGGCCTCTTCCAGCTCTACAATTCTGTGATTCTAAGTTCTGTGATGATGAGGGGCAGAGGAAAAACCAATAAAAGCCTCACACATCAGCCATCTTAAAGCAAATACTATTTTGACAGCACATATTGACTGTTTTTCAGGAACCTCTGGTGTGGTTCTTAAATGCAAGGGTGCTAGTACCTGTTTGGAACTCCTCAAATGTGTGGAGGAATTTGGCAGCAAGCTGGGGGGCAAATTGTCCTCACCAGGACAGACAGAAAATGATGTTTTCAAATAAAGTTTGATGTGCCAAATACTCATCGACTTTCCTGGAAGGAATGAAAGGCACCTCCCATATCAAATGGCAAGCCCTACCTCCATGCCAAAGAAGCAGCTTGCACTCTCTCAAATGCAGCTAGAAGAATTTCAGCCTTAGAAAGCATCCCTTCCCTAACAGCTACCTACTTTTTAACAGAGTGCTAATGTAGGCACTGGCAGAGGAAGAGGAGTGCGGGGGGAGCGCACCACCCCAGCAGCATGATCCCGGTGGGGTGCCATCGCAGCTGCCCCCTGCCCTGCGCTGGGCACCACACCCCCACAGGTAGTGTGCCACGCCCCCGGGATGCATGCCAGTCCCGCCCCGCCTGCTCTCCACACACTCACCCCCGGTGGAGCATGAAGTTCCGCCACTGAATGTAGGTGATGTTTGATAGCAAATGAGATCCTTACAATCTAAAGTCTAACACAGAAAGGGGAGCAGTGGAAGAAGGCAAGGGCAGCAGATGACAACGGGTAAGTGCAGTTAGCTAGCTTTGCAGTTGTTAGACAAGACTTGGGGAAGAAAGGCTTCGCAGAAAAAAGTGAAGCTTGAGGAAGAACTTGACAAAGTTGTTACCACAGTAACAGTAGGTTATTTCCCTCAAAGCTGTCATGGCCAGGATGCCTCTGAATGCCACTTGCTAGGGAATATAGGAAGAGAGTGGCTGTTGCACTCAGGTATTGCTTGTGGGTTCCCCAAAAGAATCTGGTTGGTCACTACAAGAACAGGATGCTGGACTACATCGGCCTTAGGCCTGATCTAGCAGACACGTTCTTCCTATATCTGTAAGTATAGTACACAAGCCTGCAACTGAAATTTCTCCAACTCACAACGTCGCAGAGCACAAGCCTCCCTCCCTCAAGTGATTATTCTACCTTACAGTGGGATTCTGACCTCCATACTACTGAGGGCTGCAAAGAAGGAGGTCATCAAAAGTTATGCTAACTAAGCTCCTAGTATTTCTGTACTAGAACAAGCTTAACCTGCTGACATTCTGCCTGCCACAACTGTTAAAAGCACAAGAACACTGCTCTTCCTCCCTTCCTCCAACACTAACCCTAAATAATGCAAAGCACTAAAGTTCCCAAGTTACAAATAAGTTAGCTTACCTAAACCTAGGACACACCACACAAAGCTCATAGGCAAATCTTCTATCTTTTCATACAAAGATCCTAGTGCCAGTTAAGTTCTCATTTCACAGCCAGGAAGGGAGTAAAAAGTTGGGGCTGTGCACAACATGTTCTGTAGAATGTTTAACCCAAAATCAAATCTTATGGACAAGAGGCACAAAAGCCAAAAGATAGTGAGTGGAGAGTCACTTCATATGGACAACTGGTGGCACAGTATAAGCACCTGGAAGCAGTTATTCTGGGGCTCAGTACAGCTGCAGGCCAACCTCTACACATGCTCTCTTCAGGGAAAACAGCTTCTTTCAAAAACTGGCAGAAACAGCACCAAGGTTTTCCAAGACAATTCAGCTTGTGTTATGAAGAGCAAGCAATGTGAGGAGGGAGTGGGAAAGTGCCCTCTGGGACTCTGCACCCAAATGGCTCTGGGGTGGGGCATGTTTGTCCTGTTCCGTCCTTGTTCAGTTAAGCACACCCTGCTTTTAATCTAGAGTTCACTCAGGAATAGGCATGGCTGACAACACCTCAGAGCAGATACTCTCTGTGGGTTCCCTAGCAAAGATGCCCAAAGATATTACTGGGATAGGATTGTGCTACTGTGCTTGCCACCTCATCTTTTTCTAATACATTGTATTTCCATTCATCACCCATCTCATCTGCCAGCTGGCATGCACTGTAAGTGAGATGCTTGTAGGCTGGGCCCACCAATATGCATGTAACTTGCATATCAAAAACATAACTTTTGCAAAGCTTCAACAGAACTGTTTGAGTCAGACAAGCCCAGGTGTTGCTGGAGAACCCTTTCCAATGTACCACACCTACTCCTGAACATCAACATTTAATATGAAGCAGTGCTCAAAGTATAGTTTACCTCTTTGGTGCTTACCTACCCAAGAGAATTATGTCCAAATCTTCTACTTAAATCATCTTGTTTTGGGAATGATACAAGTCATAACATTCCATACACAGAAAGAAGCCAAGCAAACAGCTATCCACACCGGCATAAAGCAGCACACAAGAACAGCCTCTGATCAATGAAAAACTGGAAGTGCCTTTCTTGGCATTCCCCAATATGTGCCTTGCAAATGAAGAAACACACTGGGTTTACAAGGAGGATGTCCAAGCTAAGTAGAGGAAATCAACTTTGATGATTTCTGGTGCATGGTGATTCTCACATACCATTTTTTCAGAGTACAGTGGTACCTCTGGATACGAACGGGATCCGTTCCGGAGCCCCGTTCGCATCCAGAGCAGAACGCAACCCGCGTCTGCGCGTGTTGTGATTCGCCGCTTCTACGCATGACATCATTTTGACCATCTGTGCATGCACGAGCAGCGAAACCCAGAAGTAACACGTTCCGTTACTTCCGGGTTGCCGCGGAGCACAACCTGAAAACACTCAACCTGAAGCAACTTCAACCCGAGGTATGACTGTACTGTTCTCTTTGCTACATCTGTGGGTTTCCATTCTAAAAGAAAGCCACTTTCCCCTGTAAGCTTATAAGCTTGCACTCTGATAGAGGCAAGTGACTCTACAAGAGTGAAGACAGCCACAGTGAGTGGGGATAACCAATAAATCATTACCCTGAAATTTATGCAGCCTAACTACTTAATTATTTCCCCCTTGTCCTTATTAATTTGGACTTGCCAATCCCATCTTGCCTGAGCTCAGTCAGTCAAGTGTAGGGATCCTTAAGGCAGTTTCCTGAAAGAGACAGTAGCTGGTGCAATAAGCCAACCTATGAAAGTTTCTATAAGATTGGGGCAGAATCTGGTATCTTATGCCAATCTTTTAACAGTCCTACTATGAAACCAATAGAAATGTTTTGCTTCCATTTAACAGATACAAAGTATAGCTTTACCCAATCAGCATTCAAAGGCAAAAAGATTTAAAATGCTTCATGATTCATCAAGAAAATTGCACAAGAGTCTACAGACATACACGAATGCTATAACATCCTTCCCCTAAAAAAAAAAAATTGAAGATTTTAGTTTAAAAAATATGTGCATTGTCTCTTTTCTCAAGTTGCATTTTCTACAGATCAGTTACATTTGTTGTGAGACATGAGTCTTGCATGCAGAATAAGGTCGGTAAGAAAAGAAGGGGAAAGAGGGAGGGGATGGTGAGAGGGGTGGGGTCAGGTGGTAATGCTTATTTTCTTTACTTAGTGTAAATGTGGGGTTTTGTGTCAGCGTCACTTGTGTGGGTTCTCTTTCTGTTCACTTATGTTCCCTTGGTGGTGAGAGAGGTTGGGGGTAGCCTAGAGTTTGGTTGGTTGTCTTTGGTTGGCTATAGTGAGAGTTGCTTATGTGTGTGAGAGGGTGAATTTTTTGGTCGTTAGCCAGAATGTTTTGTACACTGTTGGTAGATTCTTGTTGGGCTGTGTATGTGATGAAGGGGAACCATACTGGAGTGAGAACGTCTTCTTCTATTTATCCCAATGTCAGTTTCAGTTTATTGGTTAGCTTTTCTAGTGAGGCCGTTTCCCATAGTTTCCCATACTGTTTGATATCATTTGCCCATGTTTACTCCTGACAGATCTCTCCAGTGTCTAGCTATGAGGCTTCTGGCTGCTGAGATTAGGTGGGTTATGAGTTCTGCATAATGTGAGTGGGCATTTTAAACTTGGACGATGTTGCATAAGGCCAGTTCTGGGGTGCCTTCTAATACCTACTTATTTATTTTGCATATTTCTAGTATGACTGGTGTTCTTGTATGACTGGTTGGACTTTGGGACATTCCTACCACATGTGAAGATATGTGCCTATGGAGGTGCAGCCTCTCCAGCATTTTGGTGAGGATCCTGGGCATCTCAGCCCTAGTTTACCTGGTGTTAGGTACCATTGGTAAATGAGTTTCAGGGTGAGTTACCATAGATTCCGGCGCATAAGATGACTTTTTAACCCCGGAAAAGAGGTTAAAAAGTCAGGGGTCATCTTATACGCCGGGTATGGCTGCAGTGTGGCGGCGGGATCCGCTCTGCACCAGGAGGAAGCTGCCCGACAAAGCTGCCCAGTGATGCTAAGCCAGCTTCGCTGGGAGCTTCCTCCCAACATGGAGCCCACCCCCCACTGCTGCAGCGGCAACAGCTTTGCTGGGCAGCAGCAGTGGGCGGCGGGCTCCACGCCGGGAGGAAGCTGCCCAGTCGCCTAATACGCCGTAATCTACAGTATTTTCTTTTAGTTGAGATGGATTTAAGGGGGGGGGGAGTTAGACCACATTCTAGTCGATTGGGTGGGATTAATTTTATAGTCTATGTTACTCAGGCCTAACTACAGTGCTCAGATTCACTGGCATGATACAGAATGCTTCTCTAAAGATAGAAAATAAATAAATATTAAGGCACAATATTGTTGGCAAATCCTTGTGCCCCCCGTGCTAAAAGCATAAGCACTGGGAAAGGGACTTTAACCATATTCCTGACACCTGTAAGGGAGATGCCTGGCATAAGTGACAGCTCAAAACAGTTCTCATTGCCAAAACATGTGTTTCAACTGCTTTAGAACAAAACCTTTCATTAACTGTCTATCCATACAAGGGAATCCTGCAGAATAAAGGACTGGAAGAAATTGTTCAGTGTCTGCTTGTAGGACTGTTGTTAATTCATCTTTCACTAACAGAACATCTTCATTTACTTGGTGGACGGGGTTTGAGGGGGTGGAGGACAATGAGAATTGACTAAAGAAACAAAAGGCAGCCAGTTGGATAGATATGAACACAGGTAACCAAGTTCAAGTTCTGCTGAGCTTGAAGCCTATGGGACATCCTCAGGCAAGCTTCTGCACCACAGAATAAACTACAGGGTAGTTGTCTGTATTTGCAAAAGAGGGGAAATTAACTCCGAAATCAAAGAAAGTCCATGTGCTTCAAAAGCAAAAGAGTATTTTTGTTACTACAGTGGTACCTCGGGTTAAGTACTAAATTTGTTCCGGAGGTCTGTACTTAACTTGAAACTGTTCTTAACCTGAAGCACCACTTTAGCTAATGGGGCGTCCTGCTGCTGCCGCTGCGCCGCCGGAGCACGATTTCTTTTCTTATCATGAAGCAAAGTTCTTAACCTGAAGCACTATTTCTGGGTTAGCAGAGTGTGTAACCTGAAGCGTATGTAACCCAAGGTACCACTGTACTTTAAATGCGAGCTTGCAAGGAGTAGATCGTTCTGGCATGTGGTGCTATTCTGGGATTCTGAATAGGCCTGCGAGAGCGGGACAGCTACCTCATATGACGCCGCTAAAGGAACCAACTCCCTTTAATACAGAGATTTCCCACTTTTAGGACAAATAAGGCTCATATCTGAAAGAAAGAGTGGTCGTTCTAAGTGCCTTTTCAGCCTTCCTCAGCACAGAGCATGCATGTTCCCTCTCTGCCCGGAGTTCTTGTTCTGAAGGAAGGGTTGTGTGAGCCAGGAATGCATGCTATGAAGGAGTTATTTATACTGAGTATCAACGCAGCTGGGTGACAAAGAACTGAAGCCCAGTATTGAAAACTATTCAAGTGACACTTGCTCTTCCACAGCAGCTTGGCCTAGAGTTCCAGATCGAGCTCGTGCCTTTCCAAGAAATCTCTGAGAACATTTACAAAGGGGGCAGGGAGTGGCCTTTCTTGGAAGTGCTGAAACAAAGTGAACTTAAGGGTCACACTGGAGGGAAGAAGGAAAAGACACACATGGGTGGGGAAGTAGTCAGCTATGAAACCCCCCAAGTCCATCTCCTAATATTTGCTCACTACCCTTTATTAGATACTATCAGAGGCACTGCTGGCCCAGATAAATATTTAGGCTGATCCAAGGCAACGTTTGCCTAGGTAAAACGAGTCATTCTAGACCACCTTTGCCCAACCTGCTGCCCTCTGGGTACAACTTTCATCTGCCTCAGGAAGCATAGTCAGGCCGATGGGAAACATAACCCAAAACATCTGGAGGGCACCAGGATGAAGAAGGCATGTCTGGACTAACAGATTATTTAAAGAAATTCATATAAGAGAAAATTGTATGGAACAGAACAAAGCTGGAATTCCTTCTCCCCATCTCCCCAAATTCCTGTCTAAAAGACATCAGCTACCATATTTACTCAAGTCTAATTCAGCATTGAATCTAATGCGCACCTCAATTTTCAGAACCTTGAAACAAAAAAAGGATTTGCTGGAGAATGTAAATGTGCCATCGAATCTAATGCGCACTGTATTTTTTGCAATGTAATTTGGCCAAAAAAGGTGAGCATTATCTTTGAGTAAATACGGTATGTGCAGGAAGGAGGTGGGGGGAGGATGAGAGAACATTTCCAGAATATTTTCAGTCCCTAAAGACAGCGTTTTTACTATCATCCTCCCAATTTCTGGCAACAAGATTTCCCTAATCCAGCACAGATGACAGCTTCAGAAAGGGCTATCCTCTGTTAACTGTTTGCCCTTGGAATTTAGCTAAACTATGGGTATCTGGGACATCACACAGTAATCAGGCCAGTGTTGGACACAGGAAAAAGGAGACTGAACCAATCCACCCCTTTGTTCAGAGAGCCACCCTGCAGAAGTCAAGATTACTAGCACATGTAGAAATACACCAAGTCAAATCCAGCAGCCTCTTCATGTGGATCAAAAACTGCAGAAGAGTTAAAATCTAGGAGCTCCAAAGTCCCTACCACAATCGGTCGCAAGAGGAAGCAGACTCCTTTGTACGGACAAGGTTTATTTACTATCCTCTCTCTCCAACACTCCGCATTCATGTTCTGTGCAAGAGATGAATGCTTTTCCCATGCCTCCCTAGCTGGCACTGGAAATTGGCTTGCAGGCTGACTAATAATCCCAGTGCCAGCGCAATACTATGCACCTGTGGTTCTCAACCAGTGTACCGTGGCCCCCTGGGGTGCCTTGAATGATAGCCAGGGTGCCACAGGCAACACTGGCCTCTGTCCCTCTTTTCTTCTCTCCCTCCTCTGATGCCCTCTTGCGTCTCAACCTTCCAAAGGCTTGTGTGGCTGTTTGTTGCAGCAGCCCTGGCTACAAGCTCCAGAGGCGAATGGGGCTTCTGGGGCAGGCCAGGGAGCAGGCACCTTTGTTTGTGGGGGGAGCTCAGAGACCAGGGGTGGAGGCGGCAGCTGCCCCGAGAACTCCTAGGGAGAGGGAAGAGGAGAGAAGCCTGAGGGAACACTCTACGAGGGAGGGTGTGACATAACTGGGCTTCTGAGACCCAGAACGTGTTTCCCCAGAGGGGAGCCGTAGAAAGAATGTAGCTGGTCAAGGGAGCCATGGACTCAAAAAAGTTGAAAATCTCTGCTATACACGGTTCCATGTAAAAATCTGACAGTGCCCAATCCCCTGATGTCTCCACCTTTTAATTCTTTCAAGTGCCTTTAACATTGGCACAGCAACTCTGTCAAGAAAAAGTGTCACCTGTTGAGGTCTTTGGTCTCAAAAAAATTCTAAAAGCAAAGGGGCAGTATCCTAAAACTTTTATTATGAAAAGCCACAAAGTCAAGATGTTGCTGGTAAAGCAAGGTGGAAGCATAATCTGCTAAGCATTAAAATGTTGGTTCAGGATGATACAGAAACCCTGCCAAGAAAAGGTATTCTTTTCTCCTCCTGTATTTGCATTCTGTATTTGTGTTTTAGACCACATGCTACTATATGCCTTTGGGTGCCCTGGCAGAAAAATGGCTTGGAAATGTAGTATATAAGAATAAACACAGGGATGTTGGGGGATGTGGAAAGAGAGATAAGGAAGGAAAGTTAGAAGTGTCATAGCTCCATGTAGCTTAGCAACAAACAATCAGGAAGCAGTCAGCTTCAATCTCCCTTTCACCATACTCAGTGGTCAACAACACTCACTCAATCTTCCATCTCTGCAAGACAGGAAAGATAATACTGGCCTACCTTACAGGAATAGCTCCTGAAACAAGAGCACAGGAGGCAGCACTCTTAAGCACACCACAGGAACACTATCATCCATGTGCATAAAATGTAGCCACAATGGACCATAAGAAAAGTATCCAAAATCAAAATCTGAACCATTTGCTATTATTTGGAATGGCAAAATCATCACATAGGCACTGGAGCTCCTCAGAATTGTTCAGCAGGCTAAATCATGGGTAGGCAAACTAAGGCAAATTGCCTTCACAATCCGGCTGGCAGCCGGAGTACAACGTGCTCTTTTATTTAAAATGCATCTCTGGGTTATTTGTGGGGCCTGCCTGGTGTTTTTACATGAGTAGAATGTGTGCTTTTATTTAAAATGCATCTCTGGGTTATTTGCGGGGCATAGGAATATGTTCATTTCTCCCCCCAAAATATAGTCCGGGCCCCCACAAGGTGTGAGGGACAGTGGACCGGCTCCCTGCTGGAAAAGTTTGCTTCCCCCTGGGCTAGATGGTGAACAAAGCAAACTGGAGAAGGAAGGTGGCAGGGTCGAGAGAGCCCAAATGCTTTGTTCACCACTTTGCTGGATGGGTTCGGGAGAAAACTTAAGATCCTGCACACTCTCTTGTGGCCTTACTAAGCAGAAGAACTGCCCAAATTACAGGATCACATCCAATATGCCAGCTCCACTCCAGTTCAGACCCACCGAAATAACTGGGCACGACTCAATTTCGGCCGGCTGATTCTGATGGGTTTATATCAAGTGGAGTAACTTAGTGGGGCACATTATGCTGTTGTTGTTTTCTCTTTGCTAGCCACTTTGCAATTCATGCGAATGGAAAGCGGCATGGATATAGGCTTGCATCTAATATGCCACCCCCACTCCCGATCAGCCCCACCGAAATAACTGGGTACGGCTCAGTTTGGGTTAGCTGATTCCGATGGCTCTACTCCGAGTGCAGTAACTTAGGCGGGCACATTGTGCTGTTGCTGTCTTCTGTTTGTAAGCTGTTTTACGAACGTAAAGCGGCGTAGGTGGATAACAAACCGAATCAACCCCGCGGCGTGTTCTCTTGCTTTGTTATTGTCGGCTGGTTTTCTGCTGTCTCCCTTTCCCCACGAAGCCACTTCTTGCCCCCTCGCCACCCCGGGGACTCACCTTCCATCCGGCGGAGCTGTTGCTGTCGCCCTTGTCGCGGAAGTAAGGCACGGAGCGGACCATCCACTCGTAGATCTGCGCCAGCGTCAGGCGCTTGTCCGGGGCGCTCTCGATGGCTTGGCTGATGAGGTCCGCGTAAGACTGGCTGCCCCAGGCGTTGCGACGCGCCCCGCCGCCCGACCCCCCGCCGCCGCCGCCGCCGCTCTTCCGCGCTCCGCCGGACCCGCCACCGCTTCCCGGCGCCGCGGCCGCTGCCGCCCCGGCCGCCGCCACCCCGGCCGGCTCCTCAGGGCTCCCCAGCCCGCTGCCGGGCGCTGCCCCGGGCTCCGTGTCGGCCGCCGCCAGCTCCGGCCGGGGCAGCGGCCAAGTGCAAGATCGCGGCCGGCTCTGAGGGGGGAACTCCGGGTCCAAAGCCGCCGCCACCGAGGGAGACTCCGCCACTGAGGGGCTCCCCGCCGGCTCCGCCATGATGGCGACGCTCCGGGTCTCCGGCCGCCCTCAGCGCCGCCACATCACCCGCCGCGATCGGACCCGCGCGGCGATCTCCCCCGGTCCTCGCCCGAAGGTGGCGCGGCCCCAGCGGCGGCTTTGCCCGCGCCTCGATCTCGATCTCTCGGTGGTACCGCCCGCCCTGAGGGCCCTCCCGCTCGCCGCCGATTCTCGCTCAGAACTGAGCGCTCCGCCACGAGAGCAGGCGCCTCGGCGGCACTGTTTATCACAGACGGGGAGAGGGGCGGGGGGAGTTGGAAATGAGCCCGCGCGTGCGCACCCGGTGCACCTTGGGAGCCGTAGTCCCCAAGCGAGGCGACGGCGGGCGGGGGGGGGGGAAGCGTCTCGAAACGGGACGCGGTTTCCCGTCAGGCCAAGCGCGAGACTTTCTTTCGAGGAAGGAGGGAGACCATGCGGACTACAAATCCCAGAGTTCCAACTTCTCGCTTACCCTCTGTCTCCCTCCTCCTCCTCCCCCCCTGCCCCACCGTGCCGGCGTTACATAAGCAACCAACCAATCCGCTTCATCCAAAACAAGTGCGCCGTGCTAGGCGGCGCTGCGCTCCCACTCCTTTGGCTGGTGTGTCCAGCGGCTGCTACTCCCCTCTTTGCCCGCCACGGCGAAGCTCTGCCGGGGCTGCTCTGTCTAATCGCCCCCCTCCCGCGCGAGGACGATGCAGCCAGATTAAAGGCGTCTTCAATGATTGATTAGACGACAGCTAGCCAACTGATTTATTAATCAATTAAACCTACACAAATTCTCTCGCTTGTGTGTGTGTACTTATTACTATTCTACACAAAGTCTCTGCGTGTGGTTTTTCTCTCTCCATATGAGATAGACATTTAGAAATTGAAAAATACATTTGCAGTTTTTCACATGTGAATAAAACTGCTTCTGTGGGGGGGGGCGGGGGCGAGGGCGGGGAGGCAAGCTTCGCTCAAGTTGAGAAGATGCTGCAAGATTCAGCTTATCTCTGGAGAGGATGAGATTCCTCGGTTGGAGGAACTCAGGACAGATGCTGCCTGCGGTGCAAGGTGAGCAAAAGTCAGATCTTCAGCCATGAAACTTGCTGAAGAGGGGAAGGGGCACCTGAAGTGTACATTTTAAACCAGCATCATACCAGTTTAATGATAATGTTATTATTTATATCCCACCCATCTGACTAGGTTCCCTGAGCCACTGTGGGTGGCTTCCAGCAAAATATAAAAACACAATAAAACATCAAAAACTTTTGCATGCAAGGCTGCTTTCATATGTCTTCAAGAAGACATATGGTTATCTCCTTGACAACTAATGGGAGGGCATTCTGCAGGGCAGGCACCACTACCAAGAATGCCCTCTGCTGGTTCCCTGTAACTTCACTTCTCCCAGTGAGGGACCTGCCAGAAGGCTCTCGGAGCTGGACCTCAGTGCCTGGACTTTAAACAGTCATGCCTTCCCCCAAAAGATCCTGGGAAGGATAGTTTCCTTAAGAGTGATTAAAGTTGTTAGGAGGCCCCTTTCCCCCTCACTGTGATACAATTCCTAGAGTGTTCTAGGATTCAGAATGTCCTAAAGACTGCTGATTCACCTGCTGAAAATACCTTTCTTGTGTTGGCACACACCACCTTTCCCTCGGGGGGTACAAGGAGAAAGGCCTCTGATGATGAAAGTAGGGTCCAGGTGGGTTCATGTGGGGAGCTGCCCCAGAAATTACTCAAATGGGACTTGAGCACAAGAGCATTCTCCCTGTTTGTGATTCCCAGCAACTGGTAATCAGAAGTATACTGCACAACACCCCTTCGATAACTAAGCTGTGTCCATTTTGTGTTTGCACAGATCTTTGTGGCTCAGGACCCCAATATCTCCTGGAATGTCTCTCCCAAAATGAAAGTCTCTGGCCACTTAGATCTTCATCTAAGCCAGTGTTTCCCAACCGGTGTTCCGCGGCACACTAGTGTGCCGCGAGACGCTGCCTGGTGTGCCGTGGGAGGGAGGCGGGCGAGGCGGGCGGCGAGAGGCCGGTCGGCGGCGAGCACACGCGGGGCGGCGAGCTCCCTCCCCCCCACATCCCATCGCCGCTCGCTTCGGCAGGCTGCCCCGTGCTCCGCGCTTGTGTCGGCTGCCCCGTGCTCCCCCCGAGAGCGCAAGGCTTGCGGGCGGCAGCTGGCAGCGCGGAGCACGGGGCGCCCTTCGGAGGACGCCACGTGTTCCGCGCTGGTGTCGGCCAGCCTTGCGCACCCGGGGGATCTCCCCCCAGGAGCGCAAGGCTTGCGGGCGGCAGCTGGCAGCACGGAGCACGGGGCGCCCTTCGGAGGACGCCCCGTGCTCCGCGCTTGTGTCGGCCAGCCTTGCGCACCCGGGGGATCTCCCCCCAGGAGCGCAAGGCTTGCGGGCGGCAGCCGGCAGCACGGAGCAGGGGCGCCCTTCGGAGGCCGCCCCGTGCTCCTCGCTGGTGTTGGCCAGCCTTGCGCACCCGGGGGATCTCCCCCCAGGAGCGCAAGGCTTGCGGGCGGCAGCTGGCAGCACGGAGCACGGGGCGCCCTTCGGAGGACGCCCCGTGCTCCGCGCTTGTGTCGGCCAGCCTTGCGCACCTGGGGGATCTCCCCCCAGGAGCGCAAGGCTTGCGGGCGGCAGCACGGAGCACGGGGCGCCCTTCAGAGGCCGCCCCGTGCTCCGCGCTGGTGTCGGCCAGCCTTGCGCACCCGGGGGATCTCCCCCCAGGAGCGCAAGGCTTGCGGGCGGCAGTCGGCAGCACGGAGCACGGGGCGCCCTTCGGAGGCCGCCCCGTGCTCCTCGCTGGTGTTGGCCAGCCTTGCACACCCGGGGGATCTCCCCCCAGGAGCGCAAAGCTTGCGGGCGGCAGCTGGCAGCGCGGAGCACGGGGCGCCCTTCGGAGGACACCCCGTGCTCCGCGCTGGTGTTGGCCAGCCTTGCGCACCTGGGGGGCGCGTGGGGCGCCCTGAAACAGAGGGTTCCCCATGCTGCGGACTGTAGCCTGCCGCCCGACGCGCGGGGCGCCCTGAAGCAGAGCGCCCCTCGCGCCAGGCAGACATGGGCCAGCCCCACAAGCTCGGGGGACAGCGGGGAGGCGCAGCACCGCCATCCCACTGTTCCCCGACCTGGTTTTTTGGGGGGGGGAAATAAAGGAAAAATACGGTACTTACTATTTCATAATAAAGTAATTATAAAATACTTTCTTTGTGTTTATTTGATGCCTATTAACGAGAGTTACTTTATATATAGTCAATATAGGCACAGAGTTAATTTTTTAAACATTTTCTAATGGTGGTGTGCCTCGAGATTTTTTTCATGAAACAAGTGTGCCTTTGCCCAAAAAAGGTTGGGAAACACTGATCTAAGCCCTTCTCCAGGTCCCTCCTTTGAGGGAGGCTCAGAAGATGATGACAAAGGAGAATGCCTTTCCACTGGCAACTTCTCATCTGTGGAGCCACATCTTCTGGCTGCAAATTTCGTACTTTTAACATTAAAGGTCTTTCACCTCCGCCCCCCCAGTTGTTTTGTGTCACTTGCAAATTATATAGAACACCACAGAAAGCCAAAACTATAGAAAGTTTGGAATCTAGTGTGCACACTAGCCAGTGTAATTATTTCATTCTAATTGTGAGCATCCATCTGCCTCGGGAGACAATGGAGGAGTGTGCTTTTGGGGCTGAAGTCAAATTGTTGGAAGGTTGCAGCGCCTGCTGTGGTTGTAGAGACTGGCATGGGAGAGACATGTTTTGTTGCAGCTGGGGCAGATGAAGGGATCCAATTGTGTTACTGCAGATGCATCATGGTGTTTCTCCACTCTGCACTTCTCCCAGAGGTCATTCATTTTTTGGTCACTGCTATGGTTACATAGCCTGTCTCTAAGCACTGTGGTCATCTGCAAGTGATTCCCACATAGCAGAGTTGATGTTGCCAGCCTTCATGTCTTGTTTGCAGACATCTTTGTAACACAGAATTGGTCTACCAATGGGCCTGGTGCCTGAAGCCAGGTCACCGCAGAGCACCCCTTTGGGGATCCTGCAATCTTACAATTTTTGGATGGTGTGTGGGATCATGACCTTCTAATACAAATGATATTCTCATACAAATACAGGAAAAGCCCATTATGCATCCCTTATGAAGATAGCCCAACCTTGTTTACTGGGTACTGTCTACACATCTCTCCAGGGTATCTGGCTGGGGACATTCCCAACCCTACCTGGAGATTTTGGGCATTGACTCTGGGGCCTTCTGCATGTGAAACAAGCACTTCACCACTGAGCTAATAACATAAGATACAGAATCAGCCCGCAGGCCCAACTGGCTCAACATTGTCTATATACTGACTAGTGCAAACTTTCCAGTGTTACAGTCAGGAGACATAAGCTGTCTTCCCTGAAGATGTGGAGGACTGAACCTCGGACCTTCTGCACAAAGCACATGCTCTACCAAGCTACAGCTACTGAATGCTTCTTGCACTGTGATATGTTGTTTTTATTGGAAAATATTTGGATAACGATGTATCACAAATAAATTTTTGTTGTTGTTTAGTCGTTTAGTTGTGTCTGACCCCATGGACCAGAGCACGCCAGGCACTCCTGTCTTCCACTGCCTCCCACAGTTTGGTCAGATTCATGCAGGTAGCTTCGAGAACACTGTCCCACCATCTCGTCCTCTGTCGTCCCCTTCTCCTTGTGCCCTCCATCTTTCCCAACATCAGGGTCTTTTCCAGGGAGTCTTCTCTTCTCATGAGGTGACCAAAGTCTTGGAGCCTCAGCTTCAGGATCTGTCCTTCCAGTGAGCACTCAGGGCTGATTTCCTTCAGTATGGAGAGGTTTGATCTTCTTGCAGTCCACAGGACTCTCAAGAGTCTCCTCCAGGACCAGAATTCAAAAGCATCAATTCTTCGGCGATCAGCCTTCTTTATGGTCCAGCTCTCACTTCCATGCATCACTACTGGGAAAACCATAGCTTTAACTATACGGACCTTTGTTGGCAAGGTGATGTCTCTGCTTTTTAAGATGCTGCCTAGGTTTGTCATCGCTTTTCTCCCAAGAAGCAGGTGTCTTTTAATTTTGTGACTTCTGTCACCATCTGCAATAAATACTGTAAATCAAATGAAGAGCGGTGATAAAAACATAAGAAAGACCTGCTGCCACTGAAACCTGTTTTGTTTTATTTATATATGTGCTGCTGATACATTTGCAGTCGCGCAGCGTTTTGTAACGTTTGTTTGTGTTATGGATTTCGGATTGCGAGGCACTTTGAGTTCATCCTTAGCGGGTTTGGGGGCGCTAATGCAAGTTAAAATGCATAATAATAATAACAGTGATCGAACCGGGGGCTAACAACAAAACGCTCCCCACCGGTTCCACCAGCAGCGACAGCACCGCATGCGCAGGGATGCAGCGCCCAGGAGCCTCCCCGCGCCATGGATGATTCTGTCAGTTATGCAAGGCACTTCACGGCGCAGACCTCGGAGTAGGGACACCTAGCGGCGGCCCCGCACCATAAACTGACCACTTCTGCGCCATACAGGTTCCAGGGCTCGGTGGCGCGCAGCCACGCGCCGAAGATAACTCATAAACTCCGCCGCTTAACCAATGTGCCCGTTATTGCTTATACGCGTTGCGGGGCTGGCGCGGCTTGTCAGAGGGAGGAGGCGGGCCCCGGAACATGAATCCCCACCGGAGTTATGCAGGGCGGGTACGGCGCGGCGCCTCCCCACGCAGGTTCCGGGGCGGCGCCATGGTATTGCGGCGCCGCGGCTGTGAGGAGAAGCTGGCGGCAGCGGCGGCAGGGCGCGTTCCGCTGAGGCGGCTCTGACCACCAGAATCTCCCCTCCTTCTCTCTCCGCTATGTCCGAGGCGGCCGTGGCCGACACGCGGCGCCTCAACTCGAAGCCGCAGGACCTGACGGACGCCTACGGGCCGCCCAGCAACTTCCTGGAGATCGACATCTTCAACCCGCAGACCGTGGGCGTCGGGCGGGCCAGATACACCAGCTACGAGCTCCGCATGAGGGTGCGTAAGGGGGGGGGCGAGGGGCGGGAGGAGGGGGCGGGGCCGCGGGGGGGTCTTCTGGTGGGCGGGGTGTCAATGGGAGGGAACGGAATAGGGCGCCCTCGTGCCACGCCCAATACCTGCCTTATTTGAGGGGGGATTCCAACCCTCATTTTAATTCATTTTAAAAAACCATTTATATTTATTTCTAATTACCCTGTTCCTGTAAGCAGGATAGGCAGGAATGTTATAGTTACATGGAGGCCATGGGGTAGGTGCAGTATAAAGGGGTAGTGTGGCATAGTGGTTAGATCGTTCTGTGGATGAGGTGGTGGCCCTGGGTTGGGAGGCTGCCCACTCTGCTACAAAGCACGCACGGGCTTGAGGATAGATCTGCTTGCTCAAGCTGATCCCGCCTCATAGAATGTTGCAAGTAGTGAATGGGCTTGTAAGTCGGCGTGAATCTGCTAAGCCAGGGGTCGGCAACCTAAGGCCCATGGGCCGGTAGCAGCCCACAAGGCTTGTCTAACTGGCACATGGCGACCCCTGGCACCCCCCACTCTTACCGGCGCACCATGGGGATCGACTTTGTTGATGGCACCTGTGCGCCTGTGCACAGGTGCTCCTCCAACCCAGATGTGTGCCAAAAATAGTGTGTGCACATGCGTGCAGGATGAAGAAGTGCCTGTGCACGTGCACGCACACTATTTCCGGCGCACTTCTGGAACAGAGGAGCGTTGGAAAAATAGCGTGTGCGCACGGGCGCTCCTCTGACCCGGAAGAGCGCACATGCACACATGCTCTGGCCCATCCTTCGATAAGGTTGCTGATCTCTCAGCTAAGCCTTTAGCACAGGCTTGGTTTCTTTTTTGATTTGGGGTAGTATCTGGTGCATCCTTGGTGCACACCTGCCTGATGTCACCATGGATCCCGATTGTGGCTGTGTGGGGCAGCCTTGGAGAAGAATCAACTTAAGCAGAGACTGAGCGGTGTGGGGGGTTAATGTTTTCCCCAACTTTCCCCTCCCTATGCCTTTATTTTATGTGCATTCCTAGATATGTGCTGAGAAGCCACACTGAGTTCAGGGAAATTTGCTCCCTGGTAATCATGTAAAGCTGGGGCTCAAAAGCCAAGCCATTGACCTCCTACCTTTGTAAATTTTGATACCTCTATGGTAGTTTTTAATATGTGAATGGTGCTACGTAACCCCTGGGTGGATCACACAGACCACCAGTTGGGAACCACTGATGTAATGGATTGCAACTATAACATTACATATGCAGAGAAAAGAAACACAAGGGTGCATCTGTAAGAGTGAAACCACATGCCCTCATCTGTCCCAGCTGCAACAAAACATGTCTCTCCCTTATCAGTCTCTGCAGCCACAGCAGGCGCTGTAACTCTCCCCGTGATTTACCCCCGATGATGCACTCTTCTATTGTCTCTCGAGACAGAGGCCAACAACAATACAGTAGCCTACATCATGGTGTGGAACCTATGGACCCCCATATGTTGCTACACTCCAACATCTATCAATCCCAGCCAGCATGGCCACGGTCAGGGATAATGGGGTCCAATAAACACCTGCGAGGGTCACAGGTTCTTCATCCCTTTACAGTGGGATTATCAAAGCATTTGTTGCTGCCCTTAGGATCTTACAATCTAAAATACTAGTTGGATTGGAATGAGGGGGCCAGTCAACTCAGCATAACAAAAGTAATTTTAGTTACTGGTATGGAACAGATGACAATTCTGCAGAATGGGTATTTGTGACCTACATGTCCTTCTCAAGCAATTAGTTGCATTTTAAGTTCCTTCCCTAGAAAGGAGCTCTTGAAACACCCTCTTGACTAGTGGAAAGGATTTTTGAGTCTGCAAGGGGCAGGATTTTGCTGTATTGTAGAATAGCTAGAAGGGGTGAGTCTCTAGAAGTGGTTGTCCTGGGCCTTGCCATTAAAGCAATTGTGCCACTGCACTATAATTGTGTCTGCTACCTAGCTGAAGCAGTTGCTTCTGAAGAGTAAAGGTAAAGGGACCCCTGACCATTAGGTCCAGTCACGGACGACTCTGGGGTTGCAGCGCTCATCTCGCTTTATTGGCCGAGGGAGCCGGTGTACAGCTTCCGGGTTATGTGGCCAGCATGACTTAAGCCGCTTCTGGCAAACCAGAGCAGTGCACAGAAATGCCGTGTACCTTCCCGCCGGAACGGTACCTATTTTTCTACTTGCACTTTGTGCTTTTGAACTGCTACTGAAGAGTAGATTACTGCAATGTGCTCTACGTGGCGCTGCCCTTTAGGCTGAACTGAAAGCTGTAGCTTGTGCAGAATGCAGTGGCTTGACGCTCAGTGGGCCGAAATATTGCCATTTTATAGTGCTGTTGCTGAAATAATTGCAGTTAAACTGCCAGTTGGGCTAGGTTCGTATTGCTAGTTATGGTATAGAAAGTTCTACAGTTTGGGATCAAGATTACTAAAAGATTGTATCATCCCAACATACATACCCAACCAATCACTGTCCCATGTGAGAGAGCATCCTGCAGATATAGTTCTATCAGGAGGTCTATTCCACACAATGTTGGAATTGGGTCTAAGCTGTGGTAGTACCTACCCTTTTAAAACTCCCTCTAGTTGCATGTTGGACTGGTGTTTTCTCTTTTGCTTTTCACCTGCTAGAAGTATTCCTCTTGCAGCAAGCCTTCTAAGTAGCTTGGGGTTAGAGCTCAACGTCGAGCCTACCAAGTGGCGATGGCGACGGCGAAGAGGACCTTCTTCACCGCCTCTATTGCATCTGCAGAAAACAGCAACAGGAGACTATTTCAGGTGCTTAGCAATCTATCGGAATCACCTTCGTCACCGGGGCCTGGTAGGGACGCCAAGATCTCCTGCAATGCATTTGCAAAGTTTTTGCAGATAAAGTCACTCAGATTCGGAAGGAGGTAGACTTCACCGTGGGAGCAGGGCCAGGGTGGAAGAGTGCTGGAGTCCTGTCTAGTCATGTTATATGGGATCAGTTCCAATCTGTTACCTCCGAGGATGTGGACAGGCTGCTTGGACGAGTGAAACCAACCACTTGTCTCCTTGATCTTTGCCCATCCTGGCTAATAAAAGTGAGCCGGGAAGGGCTGAGCGATGGGCTCTGCAGGGTGGTGAATGCTTCCCTCTGCAAGGGAGCCTTCCCTGGCCCCCTGAAAGAGGCGGTCATTAAACTGCTTCTTTAAAAAACACCTTTAGAACCAGCCAACATGGTCAAACTATCGCCCAGTCTCAAATCTTCCATTCTTGGGCAAGGTGGTTGAGCGGGTGGTTGCTGAACAACTCCAAGCATGCCTGGAGGATTAAGACCATTTGGATCTCTTCCAATCGGGATTCAAGCCTCACCATGGGACTGAAACTGTCTTGGTCGTGCTGATCAATGATCTCTGGCGGGCTAGGAACAAAAGTGAGAGCTATTTCCTAGTTCTGCTGGATCTCTCAGCGGCCTTTGATACCATCGACTATGACATCCTTCTGGACTGTCAGGAGGGGCTGGGAGCTGGGGGCACTGTTATACAGTGGTTCCGCTCCTTTCTCCTGGGCCGTATCCAGAAAGTGGTGTTGAGGGATGAGTGTTCAGACCCCTGGGCTCTCACTTGTGCCTCAGGGTTCCGTTCTCTCCTCCATGATTTTTAATATCTATATGAAGCCGCTGGGAAGGATTATCGGGGGTTTGGGCTGGGTGTTCATCAGTATGTAGATGATACCCAGCTCTACCTCTCTTTTAAATCAGAACCAGTGAAGGCGGTGAAGGTCCTGTGTGAGTGCCTGGAGGCAGTTGGAGGATGGATGGCAGCTAACAGATTGAGGTTGAATCCTGTCAAGACAGAAGTACTGTTTTGGGGGGATAGGGGGCAGGCAGGTATGGGGGACTCCCTGTTCCTGAATGGGGTAACTGTGCCCCTGAAGGACCAGGTGCGCAGCCTGGGAGTCATTCTGGACTCACAGCTGTCCATGGAGGCGCAGGTCAAATCTGTGTCCAGGTCTACCAGCTCCATCTGGTACACAGACTGAGACCCTACCTGCCCACAGACTGTCTCACCAGAGTAGTGCATGCTCTAGTTATCTCCCGCTTGGACTGCTGCAATGCGCTCTATGTGGGGCTACCTTTGAAGGTGACTCGGAAACTGCAATTAATCCAGAATGTGGGAGCTAGACTGATGACTGGGAGTGGCCGCTGGGACCATATAACACCAGTACTGAGAGACCTGCATTAGTTCCCGGTACGTTTCCGAGCATAATTCAAAGTGCCTCGGTCCTGTATACCTGAAGGAGTGTCTCCACCCTGATCATTCAGCCTGGACACTGAGATCCAGCACTGAGGGCCTTCTGGTGGTTCCCTCACTGGAGAAGTAAGGTTACAGGGAACCAGGCAGAGGGCCTTCTCGGTAGTGACGCCTGCCCTGTGGAACGCCCTCCCATCAAGGAAATAAGCAACTATCCTACTTTTAAAAGATACCTGTTAATGCTCTATTGTGTTTTTAATATTTGATTGGGAGCCGCCTATAGTGGCTGGGGAAACCCAGCCAGATAGGCTGGGTATAAATAAATTATTATAAATTATTATTATAATGTCTATCTCAGTTGATACCTGTACAGTGGTACCTCTGGTTACATACGCTTCAGGTTACACACTCCGCTAACCCAGAAATAGTGCTTCAGGTTAAGAACAGAAATTGTGTTCCGGCGGCGCGGCAGCAGCAGGAGGCCCCATTAGCTAAAGTGGTGCTTCAGGTTAAGAACAGTTTCAGGTTAAGTACAGACCTCCAGAACGAATTAAGTACTTAACCCGAGGTACCACTGTATTTGATTTGAATTGATTTTATGTATCTGCAGTTGTTACATTAAACTGTTAGTTAAAACAATTGCACATTGTTTTGTGCATAAGTTTTTGTTATATTGCAATTTGCTTTGGTATGCCTAATGGGGAATGATTCATAAATCAGTAATAATAAAGCAGTTGTCAATTAGAACTTTCTCTTGCCTCCTTTCAGACAAATTTGCCGATCTTCAAACTGAAAGAGTCCTGTGTGAGGCGACGGTATAGTGACTTTGAATGGCTGAAAAATGAGCTAGAGCGTGACAGTAAGGTGGGTACAGGAAATGAACATCCACTCTGTTTGCATAATAAATAGATCAATAGATAACTTTCTTCTTCATTCCTGTGGCAGAGAGCTCTCCTACTCTTCCCTGTTGGATCTAGTGGTGACCCTAACAGATCAAGCAGCAGAAGGAGAGTGGTTCTGCTCCCCTCTTAAGTCATGCTCTCAATGTTTCTAGATTGTAGTGCCTCCACTGCCTGGCAAAGCCTTGAAGCGCCAGCTTCCTTTCCGAGGAGATGAGGGCATCTTTGAGGAGTCCTTCATAGAAGAAAGAAGACAGGGCTTAGAACAGTTCATAAACAAGTAAGAGTGACACCTGGGTCTTCAATACTTGGGGAAGTGAAAGACTCTGGGAGAGGAGGACATGTCATTGCACAGTGTAGTGACTAGATTGCATATTGTGGTTGCCAGTAACTCTAGGCATCATCTTAAGCTTACCATTGGTCTTCTCTTCATGTGGAATCCTAAGAACTGTAGTTCTCCAAAGAGTGCTTTTATGATACTCTGCAGCAACCTAATGCTCTTCAGATGTTTTATACTACAATTACCATCTGTCCCAGCCAGCAGGGTTGTAGGATGCTGGGCCTGCTGGGAGTGTGGCTGTGATGGCCAGGGCTGATGCAAGTTTTTGTCCAGAACATCTGGAGGGCACCGGGGTTGGCAAAAGCTGCCTTAAGTGGTGAAGAGCCTGCAGTTATGCTGCCTCAAGTCTGCTAGAAATGCTAAAATGAGAAAGCTGGTTTATTGTTAAATTATTATTTTTAAAATTTATAGTCATGACAGAAACAGTTACTAGCCAGAGACTATCAACTTATATCTTCCCATTATCTGACTTTATCCCAACCCCTTGTAATAAGGCTCCACCACTCTCCAGCTGCTTCTTTCAGGGAGGAAGTAGGGAGCCATGCCCACTTCCTAAACCACATACAGCCGTGATTCAGCAGCTGGGCCATTTCTGCCTGGTAAACTACTAGGATGAGCCCTATCACACAAACTTATCAGACTACAGTTCTGAAAATCTGCTTGTGGGGAAAGAGAGACATGATGGCTATTCTGATACAAAACCGAAATGTTTGTAGTGCAGACAAAACTGAAGGGTCTACAATCCAGTTGTCAAGGAAACTACACTGCATACACAGAATCTGGCAGTTGTCCCTGGATGCTGAAACTTTAGAAGCACAACCTTCTACATCCCTGCACAAATTCATAGATGAAAAGCCCTCCTGGGCCTGTTTCCTGGGGAGGATGCATGCTGGGGGTGCTGAGTGCCTCCAAAGACTGGAGAGATGGGATTGGTGGCAAATGAAAATAACAGAGGCCAGCCAAAATAGATGGACAATGCTGCAAGTGTCCTGGGTGCTTGTGTGTGCTGCTGTTGCACAACATGATCTTGCCTTGCCTTGTACAAAATTGGGTAGCTGATTGCTAATCTAACACTTCTTGTTCTTGGCAGAATTGCTGGACACCCGCTGGCACAGAACGAGCGCTGCTTACACATGTTCCTGCAGGAGGAGACTATCGATAGAAATTACATCCCAGGGAAAGTCCGTCAGTAGAGGAGTCTGGCATTCTCCATTTTCTCTCCCCGTGCAAAAATGACATTTATTTTTACACTGCCCCTCTTCCGAACCAGCTTTTTTCTCTTTAAACCTCCTCACTTGTCTAGTGTGCCCACCACGCCATCCCACCCCCTCCCACCCCTTGTTAGGCAGCAGCGTTGGGTTCTGTTGGTCTTTGGTCTCTGCATAAAAAGGTGAGGACCTGGGAAGAGCTTGGGCCTATTGGTGGATAGGTAAAGCTTGCTGAAAATGAACTGGAGACTAGTGTAAGGTATTGCAGCATACATCAGAGCTGCTTTTCTTCCTTTGTGTAAGAATATGGAGGATTATCCAGCATGTGTAAGTGTGCTCCTTGCCACAGGTTTCCTAGGGAAGTCATGGTACTGAGGCTCCTTTTCTTGGCTACTGCAAAGATGTTTCAGGATTTTTTGTTAGCATCTGTGCCCATCACCGCAGAATGATTAAAAGTGGGAAGCAAAAAATGTTTTTCCCTTAACTTGCTAGGAGGGTACTGCTAGGAGGGTAGACCAAAAGCAGTTTAGAAGCTCCCTTTATTGAGCAGTAAGGCCTTCTGAGGGACTTCAAGTGACCCCTTCAGTATGCCTTGAGGTTTTAGCTGCTAATCCTACCCCAATAACCTTTGGGCTTTGTAGAGTTAGAGGCAGACTTGCAACCCAAAGAACAAGGCACCCTTTGGGAGCCACAACTTCTGGTAGCAGAATGGCATCTTGTAAATGCATGGGCAAAGCATACAGTGGCGTCTCAGAAGCAGGGTTCATGTTGAGGACTGGGCAGGAAAGGTTTGGTGGCTGGCTTTTGATGGTGAAACCTGTAGAGCAGTGTTTTCTCTGAGGATTGCACCTTGGGAAGTTAAAAGATGGAGCAAGTGGAACCTAAACTAAGGGATGTTTCGCATGCCGCTTCTGTGTTCAGTGGATAGCTTCATCTGGCCTCTTGTCTGTGTCCATTTGGGGTTATGGTGCAAAGTTCCCTACTGTTTGTTTAATATTTAATCTGTTGGGAGGTCTTGCAGATGACCATGGTATCTGTACAGCCTCTTTGTTTGACCTGAACAAGAAACTTTGTGATCCCTCCAAAACTCTGGCCTGCAAGAGGTGCGGGCAGGAAGAGAGTCGTATCAACCTAAGTAATAAAGTGACCGTAATCACAAAGTTCCCTGTTCTGAAGTTTGCACTATTTGGAGTGAGCAGTACAAGTGTGTCTTGGAGGGGAGAAGGAACTGGTATATACAATTCTGCATGTTTCAGGCAAGAGGTTGTGGATATACACCACCCACCTATGGGGTAACTGGATAGCAGAAAACTCTCTTCTCTGGGCTCCCAAAGCAATGGCTATGCAGAAACTGTCTCTGCACGGACCACTCTCATCTGCTGCTGGAGAGGTGCTAACATTCCTGTTTGGAAGCGGCCTGCTGCTGCCTCGTGGATCTGCATTAGCTATGAGTTCTTCAAATTCCTTCCTTCATTTGGTGCACAAGTCTGGAGATCAGAGGCTCTTGCTGCTGTATGTGTGTGTTTTTGTGTGTGTGTCTATATTTATAGACACACACACATACATATCCATACTGATGTGGGGCTTGTAATTCAGCAAACTATGTCTTCAGTTTACTGTTTTATGTAATGTCCAAGACTTGTTCATATTAAACCACTGTGAAGCCAATATGTCTGTGTCCTCTATCAGTCACCGGCTTTTCTAAGTACTTTTGGGTAAAGCTTTGGAAAGGAGTCATTACTCTCTTACATGTCAAACGTGTCATTTGTGTGATGATTGAGTCTGAGGATTTATTGTTTATTTGCACTTGGGTCTTCTCAGGCAGTAGTCTCTGGTGCCTCTTGGGACTCACAGCCAGCACAAGGCAGAGAGACCAGCAGGAGCAACAGGCAAAGGCAACTGGTACTAGTTTGTCCCCCGTCCTCCATGCTGAGTTCTACAAGGGCAACATTAAGCCGTGGTCTTGCAGTGCAGAAATCTCAACATAGTATTCTGGGCACTGCATTTGGCTAGGTGTTGCTAGGAATTTTAACACTAAACTACAGTGCCTATAATTCTTTGGGGGAAAGAATTTGCTTTAAAGATATAGTGTGTATGTAACCTGAGAGTAAGATGAAGGGAGCTGACAGCAGCACCCCATGGGCTAGCGACAAGTAAAAAGGCAGGGTGGGTGGTGGACGGGGCACTGTCTGAAGTTGGTGGGGCAGTTACCCATTTGCCCAGCTGGGCTAGTCTCTGCTGCAGCCAAGCCTAGATCCATGGACACTGCAGCCATTTCCCCCACATTTCTTCCAAGCTTTGCATAGCTTCCTAGCACTTTTCTCTCAGCTCCTTCAGCAGGCATTGCAACTCACTTTGGCTTGCATGCACACTGTACCTTTAAAATACATTCAGAGTACACTTCCACCCTCAAAGAATTCTGGGCACTGCAGCTTGTTAAGGGTTGCTGGGAATTAATAATTCCAGCAGTGGTGAATTACAGTATCCAGAATTATTTGAGGGAGGGAATGTGTTTAAAATGTGCCTTAAAGGTATACTGTGTGCATGGCCTCTACTTTTTTGCATTCTGCCATTTGTCCAAGGAGCTTAAGGAGATGAACATGGTTCCCCCTGCTTGTATCCTCACAACTACCCTGTGAAGCAGGCTAAGCTATTGGTAAGGTACTGGAGAGCAGCATCCCAGGAGCTGGCAGAGGCTGTGGAAGAGCAGTCAGCTAAGTTTGCAAAAAGGCAGCTGAGACTTGTGGCAGCCTTGCCCTTGCCTTCTAATCACCCCACCTGGAGAGCTGAGGTTTTGGAGGGCATACAGCCACTGTTTCTCTTCAGCAGGGCTCAAGGAAGTTGTAGAATGTCTACCCAACCATGGCTTCCTTGTGAACATGGAAGACTTGCACATGATGCCTTCTTAGAGGCTGCTGTATCTGGGGGATATGCTAGACATGAGATTAGGCCTAGTCTCCCTGTCACAGGAGCGATTGCAAAAAATAAACAGAGGATCAAGCAGTCCTGAGGTCACCTTGTCCAGGTATTCAACATCTGACCCAACTGAAGGGGAGCATAGTCTCATGCATGGACATTGTACCATGGTCTCGTCATCACTCCTGCAGTGGCAGGTTCTTCTGTCCCAGGAAGAGATTACATATTGGTTGCATTGAAGAACAAGGCATTCTCCCATTACCAGGTAATCCCTCCAGTGGTGGCTCTCTTCAGCACTCCTACAGGGATGGCAGATGTGGGATCCATCCAGGGTCCTGATAACTGGGTGCCAGCCTACAGGGCATGGGAACCCACAAGGGGAGCTTCATGCCTTGGGGCTCTGGGCATAGGATGAAAGGATACAGAGTGTGAATCTGCTGGAACTGAGGGCAATCTGACTAGTTCTCTTGGCCTTCCACCATCACATGGAAGGGATGGGTGTCCTGATACATGCAGGCAATGTTTGTGCAAAAGCTCATATTTTTCATCAGGGCAGATCCCTGACACCACTGCAGGAGGCAACATGTCTGCTCAACTGGTTGGAGAACCACCTCACATCTATCACTACAGAACACGTATTGGGTGTGTCCAATATCAAGGTGGATTGGCTGAGTTGCCAGGACGTGTTCCAAGCAGAATCGAGTATTCTGCCCTTGGTGTTTGAACAGATAGTGGCACGCTTTGGTCAGCCCTATGGGGACCTGTGTGCAACTGAGCAAAACAAGGTGAGCAGCTTCTTTTAAAGTTCCAGTGTCCAACAGCAAAAGGCATAGGCTCCCTCATGAGCACTTGTGACAAGGGTCTCTTGTATGCTTTCCCCTTAATGGTAGTGATTCAGCACACATTCCAGAAAGTAAGGCACTGGAGGGCAGAGATCATTCTCATAGCTTCCTTTTGTCCCAGGAAAGAGTGGTTATTGGGTTGCCTTGGACTCTTCTAGGTTGGTCAGATATTCTCTTCCACTACAGCAAGTGGCTTACCCATGGGGTAGGGTCAGAAGCTATTCCCACACATCTGAATACTGTAGCTGACAAATCCCATCTGATCTCTTCCCTACAGGAAAATGTGACATTGGACCTCCCGTGAAGGTCCCTTTTCTGCTGGGGATTGAGGGGATCCATCCTCCCTAGGCTAGTTTTGGCTATGGGGTGGACAAATTGGTTCATATGATTTTTAAAACTTTATTTTTGGGTATTTTCTTTAATTGCATATATTCTTGTTCGGTGTTGAAATACTCCTAATTTCAGTTCAAATTTTTACTTCTTTTATTTTTTACTGAACATTCCTCTTCCTCAATGGTTGAAGTGCCCTGATCTACTGGCCCAAAGGAGTGGTTGGGTGCAGGGATGCCAAAAAATTATGCCCCAAATGCCAGAGTGAACAGTTCTAGTGCTTTATTAAAAGAAGGTGTAGATTTACAGCAAATCAGCCTGCCAGGATTCCCATCCTTTCCAGATGCAGGACATACAATGCAGCAAGGAGATGGCTTGTCTGTACCCACACAATTATACATATTTTAATCACAAAGCAGCATACATCAATATACCCTAAACCTCCCATCAACCTGGCTGGTGAGGCCATAGGTGGCAACTGCCCAAAGCTTTTCCCCTCTCTGGGCCTAGAGCCCAGCATCCCAAGGTCCACAGATAAGCGCAGCATCAAAGCAAGCTTATTAGCATACATCAAACCAAAGAAACATATATGAGCTTAGTCACACCACAACTACCAATTAGTTTTGGGGTTATCTTGACCGCCAAGATAGCACCTGCAGACCTTCCAGAGAATATCTTCACCTTTGGCTCAACGCATTAGGTTCTTGCATTTTTCTGATTTTTCTGATGCTTTGTACCCATGGGATGCAATGCTTTCCCCTGAGATGATGATGATGATGATGATGATGATGATGATGATTATATTTTATACTGAGCTGGATTGCATTGTTAACTGGGAGTGCATTGCCCTCCCTTGTGAGGTTGTTGGCTGTTGGCAACTGCCTGTCTCAAGAGTCAAGGGAGTGTGCCTCCAGGATTGAAGTCAGACCGCAGCATTTGCAGCACTGAAGTGACCTCCCTGGGGCTGAACTCTAAAGCAGTGTGCATGGAGGTCCTGGGCTGCCAGGCGACAAGACCTCCCTCTTGGCCTCACGGATGTGGTTCAAAGGAAAGCAGAGCAATACATTTGGCACCGGCTTGGCTGCAGAAGTTGCTGGAAGGAGGTGTATAAGTTGCCACCCAACCATCTTAGGGTCTCCACTCCAGATTTGTGTAGGGTCCTGAAGCTTTTCTAACAAATGAGTATAGCCACAAGACAGTGAGGGCTTAGGATCTGAGTTTTCTTTCTCCTAGATGGGCTCTCTTCCCAGGTTGATGAGCCTCATCTGCCCTTCATTTCCCTCTGCAGCACACACAGTTACCACCTTCTTAACCGTCAAACCCACAATTGGTCTTGTCTGCTCAATCCACTGGAGCCTGTCTTTGCATGCAAGGGAAGTCCCTGAGGTACTGGACGGTAAGATCTGCCTAATTTGCATATTCCTGCCTACGGAGCAAGTGGGAACAAACCATCAAAGGGATCCCTCCATCCTTCACAGGAGATCCAATGTCACTCTATCACCTCTCATTGGTGGGCCTCTGGTAGATGATCTTCACCCTTTCATCATGGCTCAGCTGACTGGGGAAAGCAGCCTACTACCTGAGACAGGAAGATGCCTACTGGTGGGAGCATGGACCAATCTGGAAGGGCATGTAGGGTCCAAAACCGAGGCTGCTGCAGAGGAACTGGCCCTAGAAATTGCCTCCATAGGAAGGAGTGGAAGAGTTCTCCCAAGATCTATGCAGAGACCATGACAGAGGCAAACCATCACCCAGTCTTGTAGGATGGAGAGGGTTAGTTTGCCATAGACCACAGCCTGATTCCTGCCCTGCAGTGCCACCTTAGCACCTGGCACTGTGATGCCCTGGACACACCACCACCCTCCTCCACATCCACGTCCTGTACCACAGCAGCTTCACCGGGGAGTGTGCAGCCATTGCATCCCTGCAGCGACCTCTCCATGTCAAGGGTAGGAGGCTGAAACCTTCTGGGCACTCCTCAGAAAGTCGCAGTGAGGGAGCCTTAGGAACGCAAGCCTTCAGAAAGTATCTGCCATCTCCTGTTTGATTGTCACCAGACTGTTGGGAAGAGTTTGGGGGCTCTGTGGAAGTGTTGCCAATATAGATTCAATAAACAGGTCTATTTGGTGCACTTTAGCTTCATATTCACTATTTTCCAGTTCTGTCCTTTTGTCTGCATCTGTTCCTGAAGTTCTTGGGTTCATTATTCTTTCCTAATTTGGCTGCTTTGTGCAGGCTGAAGGAAGTACTGCATGTTTCTTAGAAGCTTCTGTTAAACTGCTTAGCTGCTCAGAAATACATTGTAGTTCTTCACAAATAGGCTCTTTCTTGATTTTCTCAGCATCTTGTACTCTCTCCAAGGCCTCTCTCAACTTTTCAGTTTGCCTCTCCTGACCTCCTATAATGGTTTTGTTTTCCTCTTTTGCAGCCAAAGCAAATTATACTTACATTATATGTCCTGCAGCTCACTTGTGAGCCCTTCTATGCACTCGGTCTTTTGGCTAGTTGACATCCTCATCCCCTGGATGTGGTTCATCAGGCCTGACACAACTTCCTTACCAGCAGCATTTTTTCAACTTAGTGAGCACATCTCCATTTCAAATTTTGCTCTCTCTTCATCTGTTTCCTCCAGTTTTGCTCTTGTGTCTTCTTGCTCATGGAATGCCTTCAAAGCTCTTGTTCATTCTACCTCTTGAAGCATTTTCTGAAAGGCAGTTTCTTTGCTTCTATGGTCACTCAGGACTTTATTTGCTTTTCTCCCAACAAGTTTTCATTCAGAAATTTCCTTCTCTTTCTCCTTTAATATCTGGATACTTTGTGGCACTGATATTTCTTCCTGTCTTTACTTCTTCAAGTTGGTTTTGTTGTTTTCCATTAATACCTGGATCTGGTTCATCATGTCTGATACAATTTCCTTATCAGCACAATTGTTTTCTGTAGAGAAGCAACAACTTCTTCAGAAGTGCTTAAATTTTGCTCCAGCTTCTTCTCACATCTTGATGCCATTTAAGAATACTGTTTCTCTAGGTCCACGATTTCAGATGTTCCTTGGAATTATTCTCTTTATCTTCTTGCAATTTCTGATTATGTTCTTTTTCACTTTCCAATATTCCCAATACATCCCAAAGCTCAGTTTTTGGTGCTTCACATTCTTGCTTCTTATTGGTGAGCTGCTGTGTTAGCTGATAAGTCTAAAATTTTAATATTTCCTTGAGAATGCCATAGTCATATTGCAGGTTTGTCTTTCAGGTATTTCATATTCAAACCTGACACCATCAAGTTGCAGTTGCACATTCATATGTCGTGACAGAAAGTTCAGAAATTGCTTTTTCTTGGATTCTTCTGAAATTTTCTCCATTTTTACAGCAGACAGCTCTGTGTATTCAGGCTGAATAGCATGGTGCCTTTATTAATGACCTCAGGAGAGCCACTTCTCTCTGTGGTGCAGAAGATTCAGGTTTACAACTCCAGGCTGCCTCCACTCCTGGTGAATTTTCTTCCTTCCTTACTCACCTGACTTTTGAGGAAGAGCTTCCTGGGGATGTGCTGACACCCTTAGTCAACTTTACCCCACAGTCTGAGGCTGAAAGTGAGAAAAGTCTTTCCCGCACCAAAGGTGCTCCCTGAAATCATTTCAGGGGATTTCTTCCCTGTAGAGGGAGCTTTCTGTTGCTGCTCCTACTGGGCTTCCCAAGCAGGGTCTCCCTGTCAGAAGGAACCAGTCTGTAGGCAGAGCTCAGGCTTAAGGCCAGGTACTGGCCAAGGTAAATGCAGAAAGAGAAGTGGGGAAAGGGCTTTGAGGCTGTAATGCCCACCTTGAGTTTCACCAGCTGGTTGGACAACTGCTCCCACCCCAACCCCTGGCCGTGTTGCCTGGGTCTGATGAGAAGGGAGCCCAGGAACACCTGGAAAGTACTAGGTTGGGGAAGGATGTCATGAGGTGGAAGGCAGCGAATCCCGAGGTCCATCCTTCTCCTGCATGCCACATTTCCAGAAGGCAGCTTCTAGTTTAAGGCTCACCTGAGCCTCCATGCTTTAAACTGAGGAAGCAGCAGTGGCTCAACAGAACTCACAAGTTAAGAAGTTATAGTTATAGTCCCCATCCTATTCAGTTTGTGGGGAGAATAGTGCAGTTTCCCTGTGGGTAGGCAGCCTGCAGCAGGGTGACATGTGGGCCCAGGAAAATGGCTTTTTGGGGGAGCCTCAGAACTCGTCATCTGCATGTTTGTTCCCTGTTACACCAAAGTGGGAACTGTTTTACAATTCAGGCTTGTGGCACACAGGTAGAGGTGAGTCCTTTGTGTCTTAAAATGCCTGGGAGAAGAGAGCAGTGGGTGGGGTCAGCTTCTCTTCCTTTTCAGTCTCCTCTGATATTTGGGCCATGTGACTTCCTGTCAAAGCAAAGGATTTGGCCAGGAGCAAAGAGGCTCCTAACCAACCCCTCATTAAATTTGGCAAAGTATTTTCAGGAACATGACTCGCAGCTTTGGGCAGTGAATTGGCTTGGCTTATAGGTCCAAGGGTGACTACTGCATGGGATTGGTCTGCTTATGCTAATTTCTAATGGGTGCTTGTGCTAATTAGGTTGGGGTGTGCATCCTCTGAACCGCAAAATATCTGACTGGTCTTATATTCTTTTCCTGCAAGGCTGCAGTTAGGTTAGTGAGTGGCAGGCTATTGCCTCTCTGGTGTATCAGCAGTACTGTAGAGTTAGGCGCCTAAACTTGGTCAGATCGCAAATCCTGATAGTTGGGTCAGGATGCATATGGAATGTTTTGGGGAAAGAGGGAACTCAATTATAAACTCAAGAGCTAGTTATCTGTTGGGATAGGGGAGGAAGAGGGCTGGGTAGACTCTTATGGTTTGTGTAGCAGGCTGTGAGAGCTTTTGGCATTTTCCTCAACAGCTGTTACACTGCATGCTAGTATGAAGGAGGAAACCAGCAACTTTCCATTGTGTGTGGGGTGTTGACCACGACACTTTGTGGTCCAGGCTGTGGACTGAATGGAGATACATTGCAGCCTTAGGACTCAACTTGATGCCTTTCCTAAATTGGTGTTTGTGGTTTTTGCAGCTGGAAATAAGAAGAAAGCATTAGGTGAAGGATCCCACCAGAGGTCATCTCAGTCAGACAAAAGTAAGTGTGCAAGGAAAGCAGTCTCAGCAGTGGTAGTGGATCTTAACACTTCTCCTAGAAAGATAGGAAATAGGTGCTAGACTGAAGCTGTGTGCATTTGGAAGAGGAACTATGTTGACCAGCCAGGGGAAACTGTAACTGCCTGGTGAGGCAGCTCTTTGGCTGCATGGCCTTGTGTGGGATAGTTGAATTTGAGAGACAGGGCTTCCCAAGCAGAATGCTGGCCATCCAGAGCCACAGCATAGATGCTCTTTTCCTGAGTTATAGCAGCTCTTTTGGCTGAGGTGTGGCATGCATGCTTGCCTAGAGAATTCGGGGATGGCCACTTCCAATCTACCAGGAAGCCTTTTTTCTGCTGGAGAAACAGCTTGCACCAGCAGAGGGAGGCAGCACTCCACAGAAAAAAATTGTCATACAAGCCATCCTCTACGGCAGAAAAACATGAGGTATCCTCGAAACTGCTTTGGCTGGGAGGGGACTGAAAGTGACCATATCATAGCTGTCAACTTTTCCCTTTTCTTGCGAGGAATCCTATTCAGAATAAGGAAATTTCCCTTTAAAAAAGGGAAACGTTGACAGCTATGGACCATATTCCAGATGAGGGAGAGAATAAAGCTCTAGGCTTTAGTTTTATGTTAGAATGGAGATGTAAAATAACTTGTTTTGTATTCATGTCAGGCCAAGACATCCACACTTGGAAGCTTGATGGTGGCTGAAGAGATCCCCAGTGATTTGGGATCTGTTGCCAGCTGGGTGTGTGGAGGATTGATTTAATCAAGTCCACTTTAACTATTTAAATTACCAAAAAAGAACCAATTTAAAACAGTGGCTTTTCTATTTCGCATAATCCAAAACTTTAGGTAGTGCAATTTATATAAGCAATTGCGAAACCCAGATTTCCATTTTGTGCTTCTATATTTGCTTGAGTGTTAGGTAAGACTGTTTACTTGAAAGCGACGTGTCCAGCAGTTCTCAGAATCAAGGCTGGTTACATTAACCGAGCAAAGCGGGGATTTGTCTCCATAACATGAAACTGAATGCCGTGTTGACAGTCTAAGTCAGGATGACTAACCCGGCGATACATACATATTTCATTAAATGGATTAATGAATAGTCATTGGTGGATGGGGTCAGGGCAACCTCTCCTTTGCCTTGAAGCTTGCTCTGAGAGGCAGGGGGAATGGCTTCTCGCCAATGTCAGAAGCTTGTATGTTTCCTTTCTCTCCAGTCCTAGCAATTAGTTTAGACATTGCATTATGTTAAATTACATTTTCGAGAGTGGTTTTGTGGGAGGGAGAGATTTCAGTAAATGGAATTTGCAGAGCTATCTAAGTGAAAACTGAAGGACTCTGCTTTAGGCAACACATTTTACAGCCCTTGCCTGGACTGAGTCCAGCCCTGTGGCTCGTACAGGCAGGCACAATCCACTCTTTCGCAAGAGGCTATCGGTCAAGCTGACTTTTCCTGCTGTAATGGACATGTCACAATGTTTGTTACAGATATATTTCTATGTATTTTATTAGGTCATTTAAAAAGATAGGCAACATTCTGCGTATTTGTATTGAATAGAGATTACATTCTGTGAATGAGCACATTCCATGAATAGGTTTCCTTAATCATTTGAATGAGACATAGCAGAAGGAACATCAGCAGGGCTTGACTTTAACTTGCTTCTAAGAATCCACTGTTTGCTTTCCCCCATCATACTTCACCTTTTTATTGTAATTCTTGGCATAGCCACCCAGAGCAATATTCTTAGTATTTTGTATAAGTTTCTCTCCATCACCCCCACTACCCCCGCACATGGAAGCACTTATCTTCCCAAGGTAAAATAGTATTTTACTACTGTGAAATTCAGTATAATTCTACAGAATTGTCCATAGGGATTCTTATGCCATCACATCAAGTGTTCCCATAGACACGGACCTGCCTCTGTATGCTGGGTCTTCTACCTGTGATTTCTCTGCAGCTCTGAGAGAAAGATTTGAGTAAATTAAGCACAAGATGAGCACCAGGGCTGGCCGATATATCATGAGCTAAACATCATGATGTAATGACATATCATGAAGTCTGAAATAAGGATGGAGTTATGTAGAGGCATTGGCTAGCTTCACGGTTTCCCCCACATCATGGTTTTTGCAAACACACATATGGCCCAAAAAAGTACTGTAGCAATTTTAAGATTCCACTGAGTAAAGGGAGGAAATTTTGTGCTAGCTGCTATCAAGCTATTTGCTGCAAAACCTATGGCACAACTATTATATGGTGCACAACTAGTCCCCCTCTCTAATTTGGACCCTTATGGAAAAATACAATCAGGATTCCTAAGGTCAGTTCTCCAAATCCCTATAATGCAGCCCTGTGACTGGAGATGGGCCTATATAGGACTGAAGCCAAGTGTGCCTATTTACTCTGTACACATGGCTAAGACTTAATAAGACCCCAACTGGGCTGCTCCCCTTGATGCTGGTTGATAACTATCAAACAAAATGGTGGAAGAGCAGTTCAAGAAAACTGTTCTTTTACAGCCTTTCTCTTGAATATCTGGAAATGGGAAGGGCTAGAAATATAATCAAATAACAAATATGGGACATAGAATTCCAAACTGATTTTACCCAATCTTCTAAAATCTATAAATCTCGTCCAGTTGTTCCTTTTTCAAGATGTGGAAAACTTTTCTTCTTTTTTCCGGGGAATTTCCGCCATTTATGTTCCAACTAAGAAGCTGCAAAGACATCCTGAATCAATTGACGGGTTCTACAATGGGGTATCTAAGCTTCCCCCCGATCCCGGAGGAGGTAGTGCTGGTCCTGGTCCAGGTGGTATAACTCTTGGAGGTGGTCCCGGTGGTGGTGGAGGCCAAGAAGCTGCAGCTCCTTTTTGCAGGTCCTCCTCGTGGTCGTGTAGGAACTTCTGCTGGTCTTCAGGTGATTTAATTTTTATTTTCCTTCCTTTGTAAGCACACTATTTTCCTTCAGCACTACTAGAGGACAGATAGCAAAACATCCCATTGAACAAAGATTATGTCCAAGCAACTCTAAAGAGATTTAATCCATTGGGCACATTCTTCTATATTGCCTGCTGTATCGTGATACCTAAAGAGTTCAGAGGAAACATGTTAAATACCTTCTTGCCGGTAAAGATCTGGATATCATCAAGCCTGTTGTGAAATTCTGTTTTATAGCAATGAGGACAAGACAGGCTGTTGTGACAGGGATTGCTGGTGAATGAGTACTGATTTTAATCTCCGGAATAGAGATTTTAGCTGAAGAAGTATTCTTTTTAATGTAAATAAATTTATAGGGAATTTTTAATTATATCCACTTCTTTATGTAGTTGTGGCATTTGTTGTTTTTGTTAACTTTGCTGTCTGGTCTTTGACCTCAATAAAGATTGTTGATTGCAAACACATACACATCATGATTTGCAATATATTGCCAGGTCAAAAATTATGAAACCAATATCATGATATGGACTTCAAACTGGTGTTGGATTATATATTGATATATAGCCCAGCCATAGTCAGGACTAGAGCTATTAACAGGTTTATGTAATGCAATCCTTATATATCCTCTTCTATAGGCACATGCTGTGTTTGTGTATACACAAAAGAAAAGTGTAATTGTTGAGCTTTCGCTGGAATTCCAAGGATTATTTTTGCAGCCCAAAGAGGAGTAACCTGCTTCATACCAGAAAGCATCTGGCTTGTGCTTTAAATCATAGAATAATATGATTGTGAAGTTGGGCCACATGGGTCATCTAGTCTAGCCCCCTGAAATCAGGACTTTTTTTGCCCAAGGTGGGGCTTGAACCCACAACTCTGTGATTAAGAGTCTCATGCTCAAGCAGGAGAAACCAGGCTGTCCCAGAAGATAAGGGAGCTGCTTCCATAGTTGTCAGTGCTGGTGTGCCTGTCTAATAATATAATCTATATTTTGTTTTCAGTAACAAATCATCCATAGTTTGGTCTTCAGATAATTCTGCAGAAGGGCCAAAATGAAGTTGGAGAGCATCTGCCTCCCATAAGAAGGTCCCAACTTCAGGCCATGGTGTTCCAAGTTAGAACTTTCATATCAGCTGCCAGTCATTATAGAAATATGTCCCTAATATTTTTATTTGTGAGAGCTAGATAGAGGAATGGAGCACAAACACGAGAGTACTGCCAATAGGGACTAAAATGAAACCTGAGCTTATTGCACCTTATTTATAACCTGGGGGTAGGGGAAGAGGGTGAGCATGTGCCTTCCATTAAAAAAAAAGAAATGCACCCCCAGCTTGGAGCCAGAGGCTCTTGATTAGCTTACTTTGCAGAGTGGGTTGACGGCAGATAAAGATCTGGCATCCATCTCACCAATGCCCTGGCCTTTTGCCAGCTGCTGGCATGAGCCTCTTGGCAGAAGCCAACTTCTAAGGGCCGTGGGGGCTTCAGACCCCACAATAAAACATTGAAGGGGCCAGGTCCCCCTAAAGTTGATGGGCATTCCCATTCAAATGGTGTGTGTGCACTGTGTCATGTGGGATGGGGCTTACGTAGGCCCCCGCAATATTTTATTCAAGGTGGCACTCCTGGGCTCCGGGCAACCACATCATATATGCTCAAGGGACCCTCTAAGCTGGGAGCTCTCTCTGGAGTTAGCCTCTTGCTTTCTTCCCAGCAGGATAAGGCTCCCTACTCTGGAAAGCAATACAGCGAAAGCTGAAGTTCACCAGGCGTCCTGAGTAGGGACCCCCTGTTGACAAGCCTTCTTCTTCCTCTTCTTCTTCCCTGCCCTCTCCATCCTAATATCAGTCAAGAACATGGTTGTGAGCTCCCAATTTATTTCTGGGGTTTTTCGCTAGCCAAATCCAGGTCTTGTCTTAATATCTGCCTTTGATGCCTTTGGTGATATGTGAGAACCTTCAGCATCCCCAAACAACTAGAGAGCTCCAGCAAGTGATGGCACACACTCTCAAGGCTTCTTAGGTTCTCAGTAGGGGACTGGGTGCCCCTTTGCAGGGAAGAAGCGGTGGAGAAAGAAGCAGCAGATTTGCTGAAGATCTTCCTCCTCTCCAAAGGCATCAACAAATAAGGAAGGGAAGGGAAACTGCAGCGCTTTGCAAGTCTGTGTCACATTATGCTCCTTTTCCTTGTCAAGGATGGCCTTGAAGATGATCAATATATCTGTACGTACAACCATTCTTGGGGACTTGAGCTCTGTTTGCTTTCACCCTGTCGAGAATTTCTATTAGCTTTCCATTTTGGTGGTGGCAGCAGAGGCAGAATTACTCCACAAGGCGTCACACTCTGCTCATCCAATAATCACATTTAAACTAATTATCCCTGAAATAGGCCAGAGTCCATCTCCATGGGCTCCTGTGATAGACAGCAGAGTCTGGCAGTGCCGTGCCTCAGAATTCCACCAGATGGCAGGAGCCTCTCTCTGATTGGCTACAACAAGCGGGGGGGGGGGGGAGAAGCATTTTGGAGGGAAAATAAAAGGAGCCGTTTCTGAGGAGAATTTTTTGGACTGGGCTAGGGAAGGGAAAGAGCTGGAGTGAGATAGGGTTTTGTTTGAGAGATAAGGCTTGATTTGAGGTGGGGATAGGGATTAGGATAGGGTTTGTCTGAGAGAGTTGGTTGAAATTTGAGTTTAACACCTGCTCTGACTTGCAGGGTTTCCACCTGTCCTGTATGGCACAGAATTTGTTCGTATTTCAATGTAAAATGCTGTATCTCGTATTGATACAGTTTTGTCCCATAATTTTAGATCTTCTCTCTCTCTCTCTCTCTCTCTCTCTCTCTCTCTCTCTCTCTCTCTCTCTGTGTGTGTGTGTGTGTGTGTGTGTGAAGTCCTCTCCAAATGCATGTGTTTGAAAGGGTGTGCGAAAGGTCATGCATTTAAGCCAAGCACAGATAGATTTGCAAACTCATGTGCACATGGAGTGTGTGTGTGTGTGTGTGTCACAACTTCCATAGGGGGCATCCTGTGAGGCTGCAATAGGTTGTAATGATTTGCTTTGAAGTCACTTCAACAACAGATGAAAAAAATAATCTTCCACCATCCGCACTGCACTATCCAGTATTGCCACAACAAAGGTGGCAACCCTACCTCTGAGGAGAATATCTATCACTAGCGTCTTGGGAGAGTATTCAGACAGGAATTACCTGGAGGGCTGAGTCTGAGGCAGGGGAGGCAGGAGCTGGGGGAACAGGGACTCCCTGGGGCTCATTGCAGTCAAGAAGGGAGGGTTCTTCTAGGAAAAGAGTTAAGTTAAAAATATACTGTAGTTGATTCCCTTATAGGCTAGTTTACATACTTTATTCCTTCTTATACTTCTATCCCACCTTTCTTCCACAGAGCATACACACTTCAGCCTCCACCTTCTCCATTTTATCCTGACAGCTATATTGTGAGCTAGGGCCATAGCTCAGTGGTAGAACAACTGCTTAGCATGCAGAAGGCATCAGGTTCAGTCCCCAGCATCTCCTGGTGGGACTGGGAGTGCTCCCTCTGCGCTTCGGAGGCTTCGCGTTGCTATCGCTGAAGCCAAGGAGCCTGCATTCGCTCCATAGGACACACACAAAATATGGTATATCCCAAACCCATGTAAGGGTGTTAAAGAATACAAGACTAGGACAGATAACATAGCATCCTGCCTAGAGTCAGGAGGCAATTTGATTTACACTTCTAAGACAGAGTGTTTTACAATTAAAGAGCCAGATACACATTCCCCAGGATTCCACAGTTTTTACTCTCCCACAGTGCCTCACTCCTGCATGAACCAAAGTTTCAGTATACAAAGATTTCCCAACTTCACTACACATGGTTTATATACTTATGTATTTGCTTGGTACATTTATGAACATTTATTTTATATCTTAGACTTTATAATTCTCATAACACCTACTGTACCTGAAGTGTACCAAGTGATTTTTTAGTAACTGAAGTGTAAAAAAAGCTGTGCATATACAACTGTGTTTAAACCTGTGATATCATTTATAGAGTGGCACCTTGGGTTACATACGCTTCAGGTTACATACGCTTCAGGTTACAGACTCCACTAACCCAAAAATATTACCTCGGGTTAAGAACTTTGCTTCAGGATGAGAACAGAAATTGCGACGCTGCAGTGCAGTGGGAGGCCCCATTAGCTACAGTGGTGCTTCAGGTTAAGAACAGTTTCAGGTTAAGAACGGACCTCCGGAACGAATTAAATACTTAACCCGAGGTACCACTGTATTTAGTTTAGGTAATGTTAACTTCTTCCAAAAAGAACACATCTCCTGACCCAACTTTGTTTCACCAACCTCTTTTTTTGTAAATAAAACTTTTCTTGCTTGATCAACTCCTGTGTGAGACTTCTTGACTAAGTTTCCTTCACCCCACCCCCAAGATAGCCTATGGTAAATTGCAGAAATTCATTTAATTGGTGTACTGTGCGGTGGGTCAACTATATTTACCGTATTTTTCGCTCTATAACACGCACCCGACCATAACACGCACATAGTTTTTAGTGAAGGAAAACAAGAAGAAAAATATTCTAAATGAAACAGCGGATGTATGATTTTTGTGGTTCATGCTGTGGCCACAGACATGTGATCTGACGGTGAGTTTGGGGTAGCCCAATGCAAAAATCCTGAGGATCCATGTGGATCTGTGCTTTGTAACCACGTTTTAAGTGGGGAGGGAAGGAAAAGCACTCAAGGGACAAGGAACACGCGTGGGGTGGGTGGAGAAGGATGCTGTTAATAATGCAGAAGTGGGGTATAAGAGGAGAAGGCTCCTCTCCTCTCCCGCTTTGCTCCTTTAAAGCAAGCAAGCAGGCTCTCTGTCCCTCTCTCCTCCCCACTCAACGGCTCTTCTCCCGCTTTGCTGTTTCAAAGCAAGCCACGGAGGAGGGAAGGAAGGGGAACCATGGATCCTTTGCTCACGACTGCAGCAGATCCCCCCGCCATCCGTAGGCATTCGCTCCATAACACGCACAGACATTTCCCCTTACTTTCTAGGAGGAAAAAAGTGAGTGTTATGGTGCAAAAAATACGGTAATTGGGGGCAGTTAGCAGGGGTAAGTCCACAACAACTCCCTTTTAGCCTTGCAAGCTCACACCCCATCAACAACCCCACAAGGGGAATAGAGGCTCCTGTAAGAGAAGCAAGATCTCTGGCTCCCAATCTCCCTTTGACCCTACTTATGTTCCAGGTGCAGATACAGGCATCTGCTTGCAGATTAACACGAGCCAGCCTGGGTCAGCCTATTAAGATGTTCCAGATGCCGTGGTGCCTTAGAGAACTCCGGTTTACAGCTATACAGGCACGAAAATGGTGAATGAGAGCACTGCTAGGCCTTACTGAAGCTGAAGGAAGTTCCGTGTGAGGTGTTCCCAAAGTAAAGGAAGGATTGGACTCTGATAATAAAATACACCGTGTTATGTACTGAAGTTCTCACCCTGGGCCAGCAGGGGGATACTGTAGTTATGCAAATGAAGCATCGAAAAGTGACGTTCAGTGATTGGATAGTTTTAGAAAATGGCAACAGTTACATTGTTCTGGAGCTCTATATAAGCAGGCTGACTGAGCTCCTCAGCTTAGTTCTGTTCCAGCTTACAAAATAAAGAGCTGCTTTGGATAAATCGCTGTGTCATCTGCTATGTCAACCCACAACTTAACACTGGCGACGAAGGTGGGATCAATGGACATCAGAGCACAGCCAGATGCGGCCATCCTCTGAACTGAGCAGAATCACTGAGCTGAATCACAGAGCGAAATCACTGAGCGAAATCACTGAACAGAACCAATTCAGAGCTGACTGTTCTGGCGAGAGCACTGTGTTCCATCCATCGCCCTTCTCTCCGGCATCGGAATCATGTCTTCACTTGTGCCTCTACCGCCATTTGCGCCAGCCTCTGAATCATGGGACTCCTACCTCGCTCGGTTCGACTGCTACCTCCAAGCCAACGAGCTGACAGCAGTATCAAAGGAACGGAAGAGGGGCCTATTCCTCAGCCTCTGTGGGCCTGAGGTGTTTGAGACGGCCCGAGCATTGGTTGCACCTGAAGCAGTCCAGGCAACACCATGGGACACGATCCAAGAGAAGTTCCGCAACCACTACGCGCCAAAGCCGTCCAAGATTGCCATGCGTTTTACCACCGGAACCAGGCAGAGGGGGAGTCAATCAACAACTACACCACTGCCCTCAGACAGGCTGCAATACACTGCGAGTTCCAAGACTTAGACAATGCCCTGATGGATCAAATCGTCTGGGGGTCCGGGACATCCATCTGCAACGGCGTCTCCTCGCCAAGCCAGACCTCACGCTGCAGAAAGCCATTGAGGAGGCCATGGCCTCGGAAGCTGCTGAACGCTCCGCCCAGGAGATCCGCAAGTCCAGCAGCCCGCGTCTTGCTAGGAAGCCAGTTCCAGTGCATCACGAAGAGGCCAGCAGTGATGAGGCATCCTCCAGTGAAGATGATAACGTGCAGCAGACAAAGCGGGAGCGCAGGAAGTCCAAGGCCCAACCGTAATGTGCCGGCTGCGGAGGCAACCATTCCCGTGCCAAGTGTCGATTCAGAGACGCCATCTGTCGGAAGTGTTCCAGAAGGGGCCACATCGCTAAGGTCTGCCGATCGGCTCCGTCTGACACCCCCCCTTCACCAAATTGCCAGAAGCCCCAGAATAATTGTGTGTTTTATGGAGCCATGTATTTTAGCTTTCAGGTGTGTTGAAAGAGAGCTTAATAAGAAAGTAAATTGACATGAAGTATGACCAACATAACAAAAAAACCCACATTTTTATTTTTTTAAAAAATGGTCCTTTGGAGTTTTAATTGTACAAAACATCAATGTTTTGACGTTATACAAACAATGAACAGGACAGCAACAAATACTTATAGCTTCAGGGTCTAGAGACATGTTTTTGGACTGCAGACAAGCTGACACTTTCACAAACATCTACATGTGAGAAAGGCAACCTCTTGCCAACACAGCCCAAAGAGAATAAACACAGACATGAAGGGAGGGGCCGCTTCTTTGCTCAAGGGTTGTCTTTCCCTCAAGAGCAGAAGAATCAGCTCTCCTTTGAGTCTGCCCCACTTCCTGCTGGTGCTTCCTCTCCCCGCCTGCTCTACAGGATGACACGGTTGACTTGGATATACTACAGCATGCTGGAGAGACCATTTGCCCAAGAGCTTGTCGTCTGCTTGTCCTAAGGTGGCATAGGAGGAAGGTAGAGCTCAAGAGGACCTGTGATGGGTAGGAGGTGGGGACAAGGAAAGAACCACACCCTCTTCTCAGACATCTCTATCTTGGCTCAGGTCGGAGGGTGCCCGCTGGAGAGGTTTGCTTGCCACTATCTGAGACTGTGGAGTGACTTGTCCTTGTACACTGTGGCGGATCCCATATCCAAAATAGATGGCAAAGCCTAGAAGAGAAATGGAGCCCAATGGTCACAAAGCATCCACAGCCAGCCTTCCCTAGCAACCAAGCAATGAACCACCAAGTGAGATTGGGACTGTTTCCTGTTATGGTAGCTTTCACAGACAGGGTGGCTCCTCACCTATTGCCATCCAGACAGCAAAACGGGCCCAGGTACCTGCATCCAGCTTCATCATGAGATAGATATTCACCAAGATACTGAAGAGGGGAAGCAGTGGCAGGCCAGGGACCTGTAAAAGACAAACAGGCCCAATGCAAGAGGATGCAAAACACCTTGCCTTTTGGGAAAAGCTAGCTACCACCCACAATTTCCATTAGGATTAAAGCTTAGCCTGGTCTTCAATCGGGCCTTTCCAGGCAGTGGGGGGGGGGCTAAAAGCAGGGGCTGGTGAAGCACAGTCTTAGACCAACCCCTATATTGTGCCTCCAGTACAAATTTCCAGTCTCCGAGTAATGGTATTTAAGGGGAGGGGAGAAGCAGCATGAGGAAAGAATGGCTTTCTCAATATTTTCCAAAGATCCTCTCCTGAAAATCCTTTCCTCCCATCAGTTCCATCATGTTCCTGAAATAGTGAGGCTGTGCAGAAGGAGACTGTTGTCTTGCTCTTCTACAGAATGAAGCAGGAGGCTGGTGCTGCTTTTAAATTAACAGTGGCTGAGCACTCAGCTGGAAGACTGCATCCAAGTGGATTGCATTGATGAGAGCTGTGGGGAAGTAGAAGAATGTTGCTTGCAAAATTTCATTGGCATAGAGGGGGCAGGTTGTGATGCTAAGTCATGAGTGATATCATGGATACAGGTCAACAGGTACCTACAACAAGCAGCAGTTATCCCTAAGGATAGTTGCAGTTGCTGGGGTAGGTTGGGGAAATAATTACTTTTTACACAATTGGAAGAAGAGGATTCTCATAACAGATGCTATTGCAGAAGGGATGTCACTCAGTTCCATTAGAGCAGATTGCAAATTCTTCATTTCCCCCTATACTACGGTACAATTGTGCCTTGTATGGGGTTTACGTTCTGGGGATGGCACATATCTGCAGAAACGCATACAGCTGAACTGCTCCCCTTGGAACTGTCCCTGCATGACCATCCTTATCTTCTAAACAAGACAGAGAATTTTAAATGCTCTGGGCTTGCTCTCACAAGATCTCACTGGACCATCCAAGTTCCCACGAGTTCTTTAAAGCCTCCCAGAGCCTGGTGAGCAAGTCTGGAAGCTTAAAAGCTCTTTTTGCATCAGAAAGCCCAGTGCAAAGGAGCTTTTAAGCTGTCCAACTTGTGTGAAATTAATTTGTGGACTTCAACCACACAAGGATGAAATCACACAAGTTAAATGCATGTAAGATGCGAATGTACTGTACTTGGGTATCCCCTCCACTTCCCCCATCAGAGTTCAAGGTTTGAAGGGAGCAAACAAAGGATCATCCAATGGATCTCTGGGACTGCCCTTCCATCTCCAGTAATTTGACAATGAACAGAAAGTCCTAGTCTATTCCTGCAGGCAGGAACATAACACTTCCTGAAGGAAGGGACATCTTGAGCCCTATCACCTTCCCCCTAACCCTAGCCAAAGGCCAGCAAGAACCAGAGGGGTCCTGTAAAGCAAGCTGAACTAAAGTCTTAAGTGCAGTGTAGAGGGCACAATAGTCCCAAACTTTAGAGGGAGAGAGAGATGACCCATCAAGCAATCATGTCCAGGAGAGAAAGACGAAGTAAACACACACACACACTACTTCTGAAATGGGAGAAAGATGTGATGGCTTATCTCTCCCCCAAAAGATCCAGCAATGGCAGAAAATTGTTTGGCAAGTGCTGATGTGCCACCTTGAGGTAATCCAGCTCTGCCACATGCAAGTGCCCCAAAATCCCACAAGCAAAGGCAGCCCTTTGGCCAGAACTCTTACTTTGAAAGTGAGGCGTGTCTTGCTCTCTGGCTGCCTCCAGATGATGATGGTGCCAACGAGTGAAACAACCAGGAGAACCACGCAGGCAACGACCCAGCCAATGCTGCATTGCATGAGAGCTGCCGACTGTTGTGCCAAGATGCCACAGAGAGTGGTGATCATCAGAGCTGCAACACAAGACCACCAAAAGCCAGATTTATAGAGCTGAAAACTGCCCCATCGTTCCACCTGAGAATCTTTTACCTCAAGGCAGAGACCTCTAGAAGCTGGACACCAACTCACATCAGCCCCAACTCGCATAGTTGGGGACCAGAGAAGATGGAAGGTTCATCCATTCCTTCCTTCCTTCCTTCCTTCCTTCCTTCCTTCCTTCCTTCCTTCCTTCCTTCCTTCCTTCAATTTGCAGCCCACCTTTCCTCCAAGGAGCTCAAGGTGGCACACATAGTTGTGCCCCCTCCATTTTACTCTCACCACAACCCAGGGCTGAGAGGCAGAGACTGGTCCCGGGTTACTGGGGATCTGGCCCCTGCTCTCCCTTGTCCTTGCCTAAACTCTAACCTACTGGTTCGCAAATCTTTTCCTCTGGGCCACAATTTCAGAATAAAAATTTGCTTGCACCACACTGAATTTTTTATTGATAAATTGGAAAACAAAATGAAACAACTCCCAGCAGTACTTGATTTAGAACACAACTGCTTTATAATATGGGACATCCAGAAAGTAGAAAACAATTCAGCTACAGAATAACTTATATCATTCCCAAAATATAATGTTGGTTGTCCTTGAATCTTCCCACCACACTTGCTATCCTCTCCTGTCACATCAGTGTGGCATATCACACCCTTTGAGAATCATGGCTCTAGCCACCAACAATAGGTGGGCCACAGGTTCCTCATTCCTGTTTTAACTGGAAATATCGGAGTCAGAACATGCAGCACTTACGTTTTGAGCTAACCCCGCCCACCCACATCCATCTCCACAGCCAAACCAGAGCTCTGCCTTGGGAAGCAGCAGGGGCTCAGCATCACCCCTGCGGTCCACTCCGGCTTCGCCCATACAGGTGAGCAAACATGCTCAGTTTAGACCCCGCACATGCCAGCACTTACAGACAACTGTGCTGCTGATGTAGACAATGCGCCCTGAGGTGGAAGTTGGAACATCTCCGGAAGGGCAGAAAAGGCGCCTCCAGGTGAACTTGTCTTTCAGGGCCACATGGCCATCACGGAGAGAGAGATTAATCACCACCTTCTCTTCTTCACTTCCATTCATCTCAAGCATTTCCAAGTCTTTGGAGGGAGCAAACAGGTCAGGCTGGTATCTATCAGCAAAGACAGAAGAGTTAAGTAAAAGGAAACTGCAATTCCCTGTCAGTCCTTCTGCAAAGGGGCACCCACCAGGCCTAGACATGGCTTGGAGAACTCTGTGTGGAGTGCTGCTGACTCCAAGAAGAACCCACCTGAGGATGAGGACACAAACAGCAACCAAGGAGTACGCCAGCAGAGTGCCAATGGACATGAGGTTAACCAGGTCCTTCAGCTCAAAGAGAAATGCCATTAGACCTGCAAGATAATAGCCCCACATGACTCATGGGCCGGCTTACTTATTTATTTACTACATTTATATACCACCTTTATATTCCAAGGATCTCAAGGTGGTGTACATGGTTCATGCTTCCTCCCCATTTCATCCTCACAACAAACCTTTGAGGTAGATTAGGCTAAGAGATGTTGACTGGCTCAAGGTCACCCAGGGAGCTTCATGGCTGGATGGTGATTCTAACCCTGCTCTTCCAGGTCATAGTCCAACATTCTAAACATTACGCCACACTGGATAGAATCATAGAGTTGTAAGGAACCCCAAGTGTCATGTAGTCCAATCCCCTGCACTGCAAGTATATCAACACTTAGTCCCCCATCCAACTTGAAACTATACTAGACTCTGCTTAGCTTTTCAAATTTGCTAGCAATTTTATTGCTGCACCGCTAGGAGCGGTAATGGTGATGGAAGTGTAGAGGGCGAAAGGACAAAGATCCACTAAGATATCCATACCAGCAATGATGCCTGACACAACAGTAGCCACCAAGGGAGTCTTGGTTCGGCTGTGGACCCGGTACAGAAACCTGAAGAGTAGTCCATCTTCAGCCATGGCATAGATCACCCGTGGCATTGGGAATATGGAACCAAGCAAGCTGCAATGGGCAGGAAGAGACATAAAATCAAGACCTGGGCATATCTGAGAACTTCCATACGAAGAGAACGCAGATGGCCAACAGCTCATGAACGGAGCCTGTGGCCACCTTAGCACAAGTCACCCTCTGGGTTCAAATCAAGTTGATGGCCTGACTTAAGGAGCCTGAAGCCCAAGGTGTCCAAAACACTGTCTACTCCCACATCCACCATACCATCTTCTAGGATGGAGGCAGCTATGTCCCAAGCTTAGATAATGCATGGATTGGCTGGATGCAGAGTGTGGGACACCCAACGGCGAGCCCAGAAACTGGTGGTGGGATGATGGTGCTGGCCAGAGGGAAAAGAGGGAGCAGACTGGGAGAAGGAGGTGTCAGAAGTTGAAGGGATAACAGAGTTTAGTGAGCAGGAACAGGCAGGGGGCAATTCAGACTCTGAGGTGGAAGTGGAAGCTAGAGGGAGCAGTCCTGCTGCGACCAGCTCCTCTACCCTCTGGTCTCCTAGAACACGCAATGAAATGAAGAGGGCAAAGCAGAGGAGGGGTGTGCCCAGGTGAATTTTCCAATTGCTTTGGAAAGAACCTGAAGAGGAGGAGCCTTAGGAAGTGTTGGGAGATGGCAGGGACCTTCAGTCCTTGCAACTGCCTTGTTGGAGCAAGACCTACCAAGACCTACCAGGATCACTAGGTCTGCACCATTTTGGTTTCTTGAATAAAGAGTTAACTTCACTGACACTGTGTTTTGCTTTGATTGCTGACCTACGCGTGACAGGTAAGCAGCTACTGGGGCAAGGGCTTTCTCTGTAGTTGCGCCCATGCTCAAGGAACTCTATCCTGAGACACGTTTGCCTCACACTTTGGTACGATCCTTGAGGCTACTAGGCAAAGTGCGCCCACTTCACTTGAGTCTTTAATGGCACTTAATAGCCTTTTGACTCCTTGTGTTGCCTGCTTTAAAACCAGAGCTGGTCTTTTAAAGTATCACCGATGATTTGATTTATCTTATCTGCTTTTTTATTTGTTTTATAGATTACAGCTCTTTGGCATTTTCTCCACTGGGCAAGCTTCTGTTTGTTAGCTACTCTTCCAACAGTAGGATAGTAGGATTTAAATGCTGAAACCAACTAAACTAAGAGGAAAACTGTGGCAGATGAAGGGAATGGGGATGCCACAGAGTACACAATTTGCATGAAGAAGGTCCTGGGTTCAGTCCCTGGGCTCTTCAGGTAGGGCTGGCAAAGGCTATTATTTGCAGGTGAGGCAGTGGAAGTGCTGGACCATTGTCTTGCCTTGGTAACGGACTGGATGAGAGCCAATAAATTGAAGCTCAATCCAGATATGACTGAGATACTGTTAGTGGATAGTTCCCTAGACCAGATGGCTGGGATGCTGCCTGCTCTTGATGGGGTTACACTTCTTTTTAAGGAGTAGTTACACAGCTTGTGGGGTGCTTTTGGACCCATTGCTGTCCTTTGAGGCTAAGGTGGCCTTGGTGGTGTGGCGTGCCTTCCATCAGCTTCAGCTAGTGGCCCAGCTACACCCCTATCTGGACAAGGAGAGCCTAACTTCTGTTGTCTGTGCTCTGCTTACCTCTAAATTAGATTACTGAAATGCATTGTATGCAGAGCTGAATCTGAAGATGGTTTGGAAATTCAGCTGGTGCAGAATTTGGTAGCCAGGATTGCTCACCAGGGAAAGATGATTTGAGTATATTATGCTGATCCTGGCCCAACTGCACTGGCTGCCAATTGGCTTCTGGGCCCAATTCAAGTTTTGACCTGGAAAGTCTTAAACGACTCAGACTCGCAATACCTCAAGGACCACCTCTCTTGTTACAAACCAACCCAGACCCAGAGAAGATCAGTTGATGCCTTTCCTCGTGTGCCTCTTCCACAAGAGGTCCAGGGGGTGGCAACTCAAGAACGGGCCTTTTCTGCAGTGGCCCATTTGTGGAATGCTCTCCCCAGGGAGGTTCAGCTGGCGCCTTCATTATACACCTTTAAGCGCCAGGCAAAAACGTTCCTCTTTAACCAGGGCTTTGGCTGATTGACATCTGATGCCCTTTTAAAATGTGTTGTGGGAGCAGGGATTCTTTGTTTGTTCGTTCTTATTTCTATTATGTATTTTTATGTCATGAACTGCCCTGGGATCTATGAATGAAGGGCAGTATACAAATTTAATTAATTCATTAATAAAATAAATAAATAAATAAATAAATAAATAAATAAATAATAAATAATACTGGGTCCACATATGCAATACTATGAGGATCAGACACAGCTCTTCACGTTTCCTCTGTAACAGCAGTAGAAAATTCAGTGCATGCTGCTTTTCCTTACCTGGTGGAGAGGGCACAGAGAGAGCCAATAGCTACGACGTAGCGGGCTGGCTCCCACCCCACAGCCTTGAAGGCATCAGGCAGGGGGCTCTCCTTGTTCACCAAGTAGTAAGGCACCATCAAGGTCAAGGAAGCAGAAACCCCAAAGTAAGCCACAAAGCAGATCAGGAGTGAGGCAATGATGCCAATGGGCATGGCACGCTGAGGGTTCCGAGCTTCCTCACCTGGAGAAAGGGGTCGAGACAGAAGAAAATATCAACTTCAGTTTCTCTCACCTCTTAATCTTAAATTCAGTTTGTCCCATTTCCACATTATTTTGTGCTTATTTCTCATGCACGTTTGTCCCCATATATATGTTTTTTGTGTGCACAGTTTTGCCCTGATGACTGCATCTCTGCAATTCCTCTTAATATGCACCCCCCCCTTTTTTTGCTGGAGAATTTTGCCACCAAAATTCAGAAAAGGCAGCTGTGTTTTGATTTATGTAACTTGTTTGAATGAGTTAGGCTCACATTAAAATGCAGACTGAACAGAACAACTCAGATGAGATTCCAGCAAATTCCTCTCTCATTTACTATACCCAAGACAGGCACAGCCTTAGACCCCCCACCCTGCACACACAATTCACATCACACCACACCACATTACTTCAAATATGTGAATCTGCACAGTGCAGGGGTTGTTTACTTGCCCTGCAAATCTACTTCTCAGGCAAAGAACATCTCTAGGCAGGAGAACTATTTCATATGAAGTGGGTCTTGGGAACTTCCAGGTAAGGCAATGCACTGCTGCACGGAGTTACATTGCTAATGACTTATTTCCCCAGATCACAAGCAAAAACTTCCTGCTGAAAGCACAGTACGGAACAACAGCTCAGCCTTGCCCTGGGAGAAGAGCAGAGATGCCAGAGGGCCCTGTTGATGCACACAGCTCACCCCCAGTTGCTGAGCATGGCATTTCCCTCTCTCTTGATTGCACACCTGCCTGTGCTCCAGGGTATGTGGAAATACAGAAGGGAATTTCTCACCTATTCGCCACACCCCGCAAATGCAGATACTCTACCTGTGGTTGCAATGCAGTCAAATCCAACAAAGGCATAGAAGCACGTGGCAGCCCCAGAGAGGACCCCCTCAAAGCCAAAGGGAAAGAAGCCACCACTGCCAAAGCGCCCAGTGCTGAAAGAGAAAGAAAGATGTACTTCAGCAACATTCAAGGAAGCCAAAATGTAGGAGAACAACCTCCTGACAGGCCACTCAGGAATATGTGTACTTGATGAATTAAATCTCCCCCTAGAACAAACTGGCTCCTCTCTGCTGCTGCTCCTTTCCTTTTCACCCCTTCTTTAGCCAGGGATGGACTTTGGTACTATGGCGCCCTGAGCTAGGCCAAAATATGGTGCCCCCACTGTTGCATTGTCGGGTTTTAGGAAGAATGTGCAAGGACTCTGACAGGGTCCTAAAGCCTTCCTACCTCCTTCCCAAAGCTGGAAAAAGCACTAACTAGGCTAAGGGAAGGAGACAGGAGGACTCTAGGACCCTGTCGGAGTCCTCAGGCCTCCTTCCTATAGTGGGACAAGTGCTTACTGGATGCCCTCTCTGCTTGGTGCCTGCTCAATGCCCAGAGAGGGGAAACCAGTCACATTGCCCTAAAACCATGTGCTGCACAGGACCATAATAAAAACTGGGAGCAGTGAGTGGATGGCCACCTGCACCCAGATACTATTCTCCACAGAGCAGGACAGGCTGCTGCCTCCCATCCTAAACTTAACAGAAGCTTGGGGAGAAGGTCAGGCAGATGTTATGCAAGAGGAGAAGGGCCCTTACCTGCTTCCACCCTCGTGTTTCCATGTGTGGTTCTGATAATCTTCCTTGGATAAGGTCCAATTCTTGACATCTCCCTTCACAAAGCCAGCAATGATGACAAAGCTCAGGACCAGTAAGTTGATAGCCGTGAAGATTTTGTTCACCAGGGCAGATTCACTCACACCAAACGACAGCAAACCTGAAAGAGAGTGAGAGATGGGTGCACAGATTTATGGCAAGTCTCTTGGGAGCAGGCCTCCAGGCTTGCTGGGTTGACGATTATGATCACCTTCACAACATGTTCTAGGGCAGAAGAACCTATTCATGGGGCTCTGAACTACAGCGCTCCATAAACAGTCTGTCACTGGCATATTTCAGGAGAACCCTGATTCCACCTCTGCATTGATTTAAGATCTGTTGAGGCTCTCTCCCTCTTTCATTCTCCTTTGGAGGTTAGACAAGTAAGCTACTTGAGGAGGGGGGCTGTCACCTGGAAGATGGAGCAAGTTTGTTTTCCCCTGCTCTGGTAGATAGCACTTGAACCAATGGCTTCAAGTTACAAGAAAAGAGATTCCGACTAAACATCAGGAAGAACTTCCTGACAGCGAGAGCTGTTCAACAGTGTAACAGACTCCCTTGGGAGGTGGTGGACTCTCCTTCCTTAGAAGTTTATAATCAGTCGAGGTTGGATGGCCATCTGTCTTGTGTGATCTAGTTTAGATTCCCACATTGCAAAGGGTTGAGCTAGATGGTCCTCATGCCCCCCCAACTCTACAAGTCTATGATTATTGCCAAGGAAGAAGGTCCTTACCGCTGCAGAGATTGCCTCACCTGTAAGCAGCAAAACCAGAAAGAGAGCAAAGAAGTCAGGATATTTAGCCAGCACATTCTCCACATGCAGGGCAGTATGATTGTGGAAGAAATTAGAGATGTGGCCGCCAATGATGTTGTCAAAGGTTGAGCTCCAGGCACGAGCGACACTTGCTGTCCCTGGAAACCAAAAGGAGAGCCCTTCATTAACAAATACAACCTCAGCCGCTTCCAGCCACATACAGAGTGAATGGGCCTCAGCACACCACAGAGAGATGCCCGAGATGAATATGGGAGAACAACTCACAACATCAAGATGAGCCACTTGTTCCAGAAGAAAGCAAAATGCTACTTGTCCTCTCTGGATAGAGATAGCCTGGCCACTGTTATTCTTGTTTGGTAAACTTCAGATTAGACTACTACAATACACTATATTGCAGGGCTGCCTTTGAAGACTACTTGGAAAATTAAGTTGGTTCAGCAGGCTGCTGATAGTAACTGTTGGCCAGGAAGCAATGCCTACTGAGAAGGTTCTCTACCAGGTGTCTCTATTAGGTAAGGTTAGATGGGTAGTGACCGGACAGAGGCTTTTTTCCCATTGAAGCTTCATTTGAGAATCACCCCTCTCTGAGTAGTAAAGGAGCCACAACATCATTAAGGAGGCAAATTAAACCTCCTGGCTGTTTAGTAGTTTTAGTTCTGTGCTGCCGTTTTGATATTAATTCCTTCTGAACTGTATCCCTCCTCTCTATATTTTAGTAATTTTTAGTAAAATTCTTTTGGATATAGTTCAGTCGGGGGGGAAACGGCCCCCAAAATATTTTAAATAAACTATGCATAAAATTATTTCTCAACCATGACTGAACTGTTATGCTATTTGAATTTGTAAGTAATGAGTAATGTAAGTCTAGGTAGCCCCCTACTCCTGAGGGGTTTGGGCGCTGAGAAGGGTGCTTCTTTGATGCATTGCTGCAGGCAAACCTGTTTCTTTGCACCTGATCTCAGGGTGAAATCATTCTTGTCTGCTCATTCAAAGTCACCTCCTTGACTCTGAGCCGAACGGCACATACCTATCATATAGGAGAGAATGAGGTTCCATCCTGTGGTGAAGGCCCAGATCTCCCCAACTGTGACATAGCTGTAGAGGTAGGCAGAGCCAGCCTTGGGCACTCGGGCTCCAAACTCTGCGTAGCACAGACCAGCTAACACTGAAGAGACAGCCGCTATGAAGAAGCAGAGCACGATGGAAGGGCCTGCGTCGTCCACGGCCACCTCCCCAGACAAAACGTAGACACCAGCCCCAAGGGTGCTGCCCACACCAAGAGCTATCAGGTCCAGGGTGGAGAGGCAACGAGCTAACTGGGTCTCATCAGAGCTGAGGTCCACTGTGCGCTGCCGGATCAGCTTCTTGCCGAAGCTTGCCATGGTTTTCTCCAGCATTCTGGACAATTGTGTAAAATGTCCAATGCTTCCCAAGGATCTAAGAGAAGAGAATGTTGCAGTGTTAGAGCCATCAATATGGGGTGTGCGCCAGCAAGAATGTGGGTAAGGATTTTAAGATGTAACAGAACCATGCCAGTGGTAATGCAAAAATGTGGCTGAGGAAGCTGGAGCCCTAAACCACTTGGAATCAGGCTATTCCTTGTTCCCCAGCAGAACCCCATAATGGTGTTCCACTCCTCCTTCCCTTTGTGGTCAAGTTCAGCCATTCAGGGCCAGCACCTTGAGCATTTTTTAAAGCCAACCTATGTTTGTTTTAAGGCAGTGTTTATTTATTCATAAGCTGCAAGTAAGGCAGGAATTGTTACTGAAATAAAATAAAAATTGTTATGAGGGGCAGAAGCAAGCAATCAGGGAGTGCCAGTTCCAAAGCACAATGTTCATCCTGGATCCCCAGAATCTAAGTAACCTGTAACCCAAGGACAGTTGAGGAATTTTCACTGGCCCTTTTTCAAATCAAGTAGGTTAGACTGTGTGGGACACAGGTGGCGCTGTGGGTTAAAACACAGAGCCTAGGGCTTGCCGATCAGAAGGTCAGCGGTTTGAATCCCCCCCGACAGGGTGAGCTCCCGTTGCTCGGTCCCTGCTCCTGCCACCCTAGCAGTTCTAAAGCATGTCAAAGTGCAAGTAGATAAATAGGTACCGCTCCGGCGGGAAGGTAAACGGCATTTCCATGCGTTGCTCTGGTTCACCAGGAGCGGCTTAGTCATGCTGGCCACATGACCCGGAAGCTGTATGCCGGCTCCCTCGGCCAATAAAGCGAGATGAGCACCGCAACCCCAGAGTCATCCGCGACTGGACCTAAGGGTCAGGGGTCCCTTTGCCTTTACCTTAGGTTAGACTGTAGCTTTCAAGTCTAGGGCAGCAGTGGCTAACTCTCAGTTCAGGGCCATGATCTAGCCCTCCAAGACCCTAGTGATTTTGGCATTAGCATTAAAAGTGGGGAGGGATTAAATCAGGCATAGCACTGGATTGGGCAGAAGCCAGTGCCCTGATGGGGATACAGTACAAATTGCCTCCTATCCAGGCATCTGTTTTGTTGAGTGACATTATGGCAATCGGGGGGGGGGGACCCTAAGCTCACACACGACAATTTCATAGAACCTATACTCAAGAGGGTATACAGACAGGCAATGGTTGTGGTCAACCAAGTTCTATTCATGAGTAGACTCATTGGAATGAAAGGGCCAACGTTATTTGTGCCTTTAATTTATATGGGTCTACTCCAAGTAGGACTAGCATTGGATGCAACCCCATTGGATCTCAACCCAGAGTATTTAAGGTAAATGTTGCTGTTGGAAATGCCAGAGGCTAGCTTAGAAGCCAAAGGGATGGTGGTTACACATTAAATCCACATACCCTGCAGGTGTCCATGAAGGTTAGCAAAAGGCAGTTCTTGGGATTAATAGTGTTTACACAAGATAAAAAGGCAGGAAGATATCTTCAGCTATTAACCAAAGTTTAAACCAACTTTGGTTAACAGACAACATAACAAACTTTAGACCAGAAGATCCAGCTATGGGCCAGGCGGAATTAGACCTTGGGGTCAGCATTAAGTCTGGCACATGATGCACAGGACAAAACTTGCACCCCACATTCCTGAATCTGCTGTTAAAAGTCCTGTGTAGATGCAAAAAACAGCATCTTTTTTTAAAAAAGTGCTCTCAAGATTTCACAAATTAATGAAGGCAACTTGACAAGTACTGAAATCACAAGGTGGTTTCAATCCCACCTAACCAAGCACAGAGGGGGAAATAGCTCCATGTCAATGGAGCTTGAGCTAAGACAGTGATTCCATGGGGGCAAGGAATGAAGTTGTAGATAATGCTTATGGATTGATTGATTGATTGATTGATTGATTGATTGCAAATTTAGTAAGAGTGAAAAAGAAGAAAAGGTGTTGGCTGTCACTGACAAAAATAAATTCATTGATCCTGATGTAGTTGAATTAATTAATGTAAGCAATATCAATGAAATAATAGTGACTTATATATAAGTACTTCTAACTTCGTATTAATTAATGTAACATTTTTATATTTACCTGCGCATTTTTGTAATATTTTGTTTAAGTTGTCTGCTGTTGCTTCAGTTTTCTGTACACCGCTTAGAAATGTTGTTAACATATTAAGTGGAATAAGAAATTAAATAACCAATCAATCAGCCCATATGTCCTATGTGGCACTTCCTGGTCTTCCCAGAATTGATGTAACCAAATCAGAAACAGTGTACGGAACTAAAAACACCAGCAGCATTCTGAACAGGGAGTTTCTGTATCAGATGCCTCTCTAGGACAGACAGACAGAGAACTTGAATTAAAGCTCTGGGGCACCCTCCATACTACAATTCCCACCAGCCACCCCCAGGAATCCAAAACAAAGAGACCCAGAAGAAACTGAAGGATACCAGCCAATCTTCTGCTTGCTCAACACAAACTAGGTTTTCCTTGTCTGTTTTTCAAAAGATAAAAAGGATTTCATCTGTGCTCTTTGTGAAAAGTTTGCACTAGGCTCAGACAAATCATAACAGTCTCATCGCAGGCAAACAGAAGAGTGGTTATTTTTACAAGGCTGGGCTAATGACATCCACACTGCCCGGTCTTAGTACCAGCACAAGTGAAACCCCCAATTCGCAACTCACTCCATTCCCACAAAGCATTTCCATTCTATTTCCCTGTGTTTCTGCCATGGAAATGCAGCACACCAAAGTTGATTTGCTGTAAAGATCCAAACTGTGCTCCTCTTCAAAGGCCTGCTTGCCCAACAGCAATTCTTACCTATCACAGGCTACCAAGCAAGCGGTGCACAGTCTTAACATTTGTAGGAACATCAAAGTATGTATATACACCAACTGCTTCAGTCCCAAATAACTACAGTACCTTTATAGCAGGGGAAACATCTCCCTGTAATCCTTCTAACAGCAAACTTGTGGGAGATTTGCAGTATAAACAAAACAAAAAACTAACAATGCATATTCTTGTTCATGGGAGCCAGCTCCTAGGGTCCTTTAAGTACCCTCCCCAATAAAATATTGGAGGAGGCTGCCCCCCCTAAGTTGATGCACCACATCTTGTGATGGATTACGTGGGGCGGGGCTTACCTCCCCCCCCAATATTTTATTCAAGTTGACACCCCTGTTCTTATTAATTAGTAAGTCTAGGGGCTAATGACCACAGAGCTATAAATTTATAGATAGGCAGACTCAAACCATAGGAATGCATTTAGTGGAGAGAGAGCTCTGTGTGGTGTCATTTCCCCTGCTTCCAGTGGCAGGAAGAAATGAGAAATAAAAAACCTTCTCCTTCCTGTCAGTAACTCTCTCTTTGATGGAAAGATGGATATCTCCTTCACCATGTCTTCAGTGGAGATGGATGTCTCCCTGAGTGTAGACTGTGTTTTAGAATTCAACTATGCATTTTCTAACCTAGAATTATTTTTGCCTGCTGTTTGCTGAAAACAAGGGCAAGACCTTTAAGGAAGTAAAAAATATCTTCAACTTACTGTTTTGATTCTTTGTTAAGCGGGATAAGAAGGGGAAGCCAGCTTACTTCGTTAGTTGGACTTGCTCAAAGCAAGGTTTTATAGCCTAATTCCTATGCTTTTAATTTTGCTGCCAATGGTGGGATTTCAAAACTCCATTCAACCCACACACGTGGGTGCCTGGAGGGATAAATTGTAATTATGGTAATACATCCTCTCCTACCTATTAGAACCCATCCTGCAAAACTCAATAGGCTGAGTATCAACAGGAGAAGAAAGAGGTAGGTCAGCAAGCCTCAAGGTATATAGAGGTACAACACTGGGAAACAACAGGGCCAACTCTCTACAACACCTGAAAGAGCCCAATGAGAATGAAGCATGTACAGTGTGGCTTCCAGGAGCTGTTAGAACACTGCGTATCAGTTGCAAATTAAGAATAGGAAGTGTGCAGGGGAGAAATGGAACTGGCTTGCTTGAACATAGTGCCAGCTCTGGATTTTGAAGACCCTTTAGGCAAGACATCCTTGATACCCCTCCCTCAATTGAGTTTACCTACACACTGCAGCAGTCCAGGGTGCTCTTGCCAGTGGACCCCGTGCTGGGATGTGAGCCTCCAGTCTAGCAGATGCCTAACCATGCTGACATTTAACCAGCTCTGACCTTACAGCTTAGTGGGATGCAACTCAGCAACATTTTGTTGCAGGTCCTGCTTGTTGTATATAACCAGCCAACTGCAGAATTTCCATCATCTGTGCTGCCTCAAGGAATCAATAAAGATGCCATCTACCCAGCCTGTCTATCAAGCTGACTGATTGCACTGTCGGGAGACAGAGGAAAGCAGAGGCCCTCTCGTTTCCTCTTTCTGCAGCATTGATCTATGAAGACTAATGACCATCTCCATCTGCTATCAGACCATCTGCTTTGTTTGCTAACAGGGAAAAGCGCTATTTATGAGCATCCTGGAGAACCCACAAGTGAAAGCATAGAAAAACCAGGATTTGGCAACATGTAACTAAAAGGAAAGTCCTGTGCCATTAACAGTTCTGTGGTTGGCAGAAGGAATCACAGGCGCAACAACAGCCAAAAAACAGCTATGAAAAAGATATTGGCAGCAGGGAAGCCAGTACTAATATTTTTGGATCTATCTCTGGTTTATTTCCTTCCCTTTCCTGCTCCTTTAGAGACACAGAAAATGTGCAAAATGTTTCCCAATCCAGAGATAGTTTTTTACATCAATGGAAGGAAACTGGCACGCAGAAGGTACAAAGAGAAGATCAACAAAGACGCCCTCTGTAGTTGGCCAGCTAACATCCCAGAACCCAGGAGCATCTTTTCAGAAGAGGAGGATTGGGGCCCCTTCTACTATAGCTGTGGGTGTAAAGGAACCCACAACATGGATGCTTCACTTCGGCCTCCTAGGAATCTCTCTGACCACATCCCAAGCCCTGCCTTGATGTGATTTGCCCCCCAGGCCTCAGGAGTAAAGGCTACAGTGGACTTGGTTGAAGGGCCTGGCTGCTGGATCTGCCCAGTGGGCCATCTATTCCAGCATCCCATTTTCAGAAAGGTCAACCAGATGCCTATGGGAAGCCCACAACTCCTTTCTCCTCTGGAATGCTGGAGCCTCCATAGAAGCTGCCAGATGGCTCTGTCGCCAGAGGTCCCCTCATGAGGAATGGTCTACTCAGAAGAACAGAGGGGATCTAGCCGCAAACCAGACCCAACCCAAATCAAGACCTTGTTATAGTAACAGCTGAATCTTCTCAGTGGAGAGGTTATGTTACGTACTACATTTGACTATTATTGAATATGGAAGCTTATGTCTAAAGTCAATAGATGGAACAAACACCATTAGATGTACTGGTGGATAAGTGTTTAATGGTTCTAGTATTTATTTTAAAAACCAGTGAAAATCGTTTTAAACAAACAAACAAACACTGACCCAGCAAATGAGCAGCAGGAGAGGAGCTGGCCATGAGGATATATGTGTAACTGTCTGCTATGAACCCTTGGTGGGTTAACAATTCCCTGTTGAGTTCCTTAACGTCCGGATCATGGCCACAGACAGCACCATTGGGGAATGCAGGGTTCTTTTGATGGAACCCAGAGTTTACCCTTTGAAGCCGAAATGTTAAGGAAGCATCTTGTTAGCGTGGGAGTTGCAATAACATTGCTTTGGTCCTTTGCGTCACCCTCCTGGCTCCTGACAAACAGGAGGGGAAGTGTCACCTTGATGGATGTTCGCCATCAGCCAAAGGAACGCAAACTTCCATTTCCAGCAGAGCGGAATAAAAATGGAAAAAGTTATGTGAGGAAACACATTTTTCAAGCCTGGGTCTGTTGTGGGAACAGTGCCCAGAAATGATCTCAGCAGGTGGAAGTATTAAGATTTTGCCCCCTGGCTACCAGCGACCGCTTCTTCCCACAAACCAAAGTGCCTGTTCAGCCTGTGCATGGGGAGGGGGAGAACCCCTGGACAAACACACCAGGACAGCTTCGTCCTCCCATCCCCCTGCAACCAAGCCTAGCATAAACCTCCAGAATCACACACTCCAGTGCAACAGGAGAAAGTCAAGTGCACACAGCTTACAAAAGCCAGCAGCTTTGGTTTGTTTTTCTTTATGTAACCGTTTGACTTCACACACACTCAGCAGTTCCAGGCTGCCGTGATCATGGCACCATTTCTAGAAAGACAAAAGCAAACTTGCCTGCTGTGCTCTGGTCCACGAATCCTACTACCCTAAGAAACAGTCCAGTGCTGGTCAGCCAGGACCGGAGGCCACTACTTGCTGCCGTCATGAAGGATGGGAAGCTCTGCTTGACGGGGGGGGGGGGGGAGAATCCAAGCAGGAGCTGACATGAGATGGCTGGACAACTACCAGACAAAACTGCCTAGCAGCATATTCCTCAGTAGAGATGTGGGAACAGGTTGGCTAAGCTGCTTAGGAAGCCTTTTAGTGTTCCTACATATTTTTTAGGATTTGTGTTAATATTAAATAAAGTGGGGGCAGATTTTATTTTATTTAAGGAAGCCTTTTAGTTTGATTGAGAAAAACTCACTGGCTGGGTATGGAGTTTGGTGGGCATGGAAGGAGAGCAGAAGGCCACAGAAGACTGCTGAGGAGCAGCAAGCTACTGCCTCTGACAGCAAGATCTGTCCTTGGGAAGTTGTGGACTCTCCTTCCTTGGAGGTTTTTAAGCAGCTGGATGGCCCTCTGTCATGGGTGCTTTAGTGGAGATTCTTGCATTGCAGGGGGTTGGACTGGATGACCCTTGGAGGTACCTAGCAACTATTCAATCCTATTATTCTATTATTTTTATTTATTCAATTTATATACCAACCTTTATCAAAAGCTCCCAGGGTGCTGTACATCATTAAGAACATATTTTACAGAGCATAATAATTACATAATGCAAAGCATAATAATAAAATAGTCATACTAACAATCTCCTTCCCCGCCCCCCAACATTTAAGAGGCCATAAGTTATTTAATAGCCTAGGCTTGGGTAAAGAGGAACATTTTCACCTGCCATCTAAAGACATGTAATGATGGTGCCAGGCGAGCCTCTCTGGGAAGAGCATTCCCCAGTCGGGGAGCCACTGCAGAAAAGGCCTGTTCTTGTGTTCTCTCTGAACCTCTCAGGGACATACAGAAGTGCCTCAGATGACAAGTGCAAGGTTTGGGTCAGTTCATATGGAGAGATGTCTCTAATTCATGGCGTTTCTAATTCAGTGGTTGTGCCTTGTGGATACTTGGGACAGGGGGAAGTGTGCCAGAGAGTCCACTATGGATCATTAGGGGGCCCTTCCCTATAAACCAAAGGATTATAAACAACAAGCGTATTAAGAGTTAGCAGCAAACCTTGGAGAGATGCAGCAGCCTGCTCACTTTAACCTGAATGGGCTTGCTACAGAAGACAGGGCGGGCTGCCATTTATCTCCCCACCTGCCCACAGCAAGCTGGGCTGGAAAGGACTCAGTTGGAGGAGCATCTCAAGGGGCAGGTTCTCCAGGTTCAATCTGGTCCTTGTTGCAAAGCAGTACCACAGAGCTGGGCCAAGTCACCATCCAGAGAACGAGACCAAATGAAAATGAGGATGAAAGAAAGGGCTGTGAAGAAGAGAGTCGGAAAGGGGAAAAGATGGAAGAAAAGAGTCCTTAAGAAGTAGTGCCACTCGTGAAAAGCGGCAACAGGAAATCATTCCATCTGCAGAATGCTCCACCTGCTTAGAAATTTCCTCCCGCAACACTTAGTTTCAAAGTGCAGCATCTTTAAGTCATATTTTGTGACCATATTTCAGCACCATCATCTTCATTTCATACACTGGTGAATTATTATTTTTTAATCACCACCTTTGCAAATTGCATTTCAATGCAAACTGCAATGCTGTGGGGAAAACCAAATAATGTTTAGTGGAGCAAAGTTAATAAGCTATCTTTAACAACATTTAACGTTTATACAAATAGCATACAGGCAGCCTATTGGCAAAACCTATTTGGTGTTTCGCAACTTTCCAACTAGTTGTGGGACCTTAGCAGAATACATGCAGAATCCATGGAAGCAATTGGCGACTTGACTGCAGACAGGATAGACGAAGCAGGAACCAGCAACTTGTAGTTAGGTATTTATTATATAAAAAGGTAAAGGTACCCCTGCCCGTACGGGCCAGTCTTGACAGACTCTGGGGTTGTGCGCCCATCTCACTTAAGAGGCCAGGGGCCAGCGCTGTCCGGAGACACTTCCGGGTCACGTGGCCAGCGTGACATCGCTGCTCTGGCGAGCCAGAGCTGCACACGGAAACGCCGTTTACCTTCCCGCTGGTAAGCAGTCCCTATTTATCTACTTGCACCCGGAGGTGCTTTCGAACTGCTAGGTTGGCAGGCGCTGGGACCGAGCAGCGGGAGCGCACCCCGCCGCAGGGATTCGAACCGCCGACCTTTCGATCGACAAGTCCTAGGCGCTGAGGCTTTAACCCACAGCGCCACCTGCGTCCCATTTATTATATACAGTAGACTATTTACAGGAACAGAACACGGATCTTTTGCTAGCTCTCTCTGACATGAGTCACAACTCCTACACTCACTGACACACTGAACCACTGAACTACCAGTTAGTAGGTCATTAATTATCACTCCCTTGAGAGAGCTTGACCAGTCAGGGAGCTGTCTCCATGCCTCTGTTATCACCAGGCAGACTTACTCCTTCAGATTGCCTTCTGGCTGTCTGCCAAACCTTAATTGACTCTGTGTGAGTAGCTGCACGTACACAGTTTCCCAACACAGCCCCCAGTTTACGCGCATGCAATATATGTGCAACTGTGTATATGTGCATCACACTGAACCCCAAAGTGACCTGGAGACATCATAAAAACATCACTGAAAAATTTCTAAAAAGGCAGAACGGGGGTGGAACAGGGTGTTTTCAGGCTTTTTCAAAGGGTTTTGATTATATAAGATTTCATCGATGCATGCTGGATGTTGGATCCAAGATGACTCACAGTGCTCTCCCATCCAAAGGAGAAGTAAACCCAGGAGCTTTGCCTCATAACTTCCCACCACTTTGAAAACATTAAACTAACAGCCTCCTACCCAGAGAAGCCTTGCTCACATCAAGGCACCACTGCAGCTTCTGTGATCATACAAGTTCTGGTTGAAGGGGTGGAGTTGACAGAGCAGAACAAGAAAAGGTGCCAAAGCAAAATGCTGTCCCTCTGCAATGAGTGCCCAGAAGTGCCCTAGCTTATCTACGAGGATGGCAGTTGGGTTGGCAAAATACATAATTAAACGCTTCCTCCTCGGAAGAGCATCTGAACTCACATTTCACTGCCAGAGCAAGGAAGTTAATTGTGCCTTTCAATGCTCATCTGATCCTATTAATAGATAATAATTTTACTTGAGCAGAAGGAAGCACCAGAGAAGGTCATGGTTGCCTGGCCCCAGCTCCAGCTGAAAACTAGCGTAACCTAGGTTACTGCCGAAGAAAAGGAAGCCTGGGGTAAGAAAGCAAGAAAAGGCTGTGACTGGCAGGAGCCAGAAGCTGTGCTTCCCGTTCCCTGTTGGCATCAGGTGCCCACTCTCTGGCTAATGTTAGGCTGCTCTGTTGATCTAAATCTATTTCTGCGCTGTTATCACTTTAGATTGCTGGCAGATCCTTCCATATTTGAAGAAATCCCCTTATATCCTACTTTTCTATGTTCAGGGATTTTGATTTCTTAATTTGGGTGGTGGTGACAGGACAGCACTCCACCCTGCAAGCCCATGCCCATGGCAGCCTAGAAACAGGGTTGCCAAAATCTCCATACCAACTTAGATCTTTTCACTGGGCTACAAATAGGGAGCCATGCTCCAGAGAACAAGCTTGATTCAGTTCTGCAGCCAAAAAGCAAAGCTGCCAGCTACACAAAAACAATATGCCATTCAAATTCTGGGTTCTTCACAAGCTATATGAAACATACAGATTGGATACCAGACCCATTCCTTAAGCAAAGCCTTTGCTCGCGGCTCTCTGGAATTACAGAAAGCTATTTGGAGGAAGTGGTCCTTGCATCATTACACACACACTAGATGACCACAACACATTCTATTCAAGTCTGCCTTGGACAGATGCTCTTTAAATCTATCTTGTGCAAAATACAGCTGCTCAGATGCTTGTTGGGCCACAACAGAACTACAACAGTAAGAGCTGTTTGACAGTGGAATTTGCTGCCCAGAAGTGTGGTGGAGTCTCCTTCTTTGGAGGTCTTTAAGCAGAGGCTTGACAACCATATGTCAGGAGTGCTCTGATGGTGTTTCCTGCTTGGCAGGGGGTTGGACTCGATGGCCCCTGTGGTCTCTTCCAACTCTATGATTCGATGATTCTATTCTATGCTTCTAGGACTATAACTCTCCTTGGCCCAGACTCTCCAGGTGTCCCTATTTTTCAGGGACAGTCCTGGATTTACAGAAGCTGTCCTGGTTTCTCATTTGAATGTCTTGCTTTTCCTTAGGACGTCCCTATTTCAATTGGATAAATGTTGGAGGGTATGGCTCGATTATGCACCTCCCAAGCCAAGGAGATAGATAAGTAACTATACAACTTTTAGAAGACATCTGAAGGCAGACCTGTGTAGGGAAGGTTTTTTTAAATGTTTAATGTTTTATGTTGTTATATGTGTTCAAAGCCTCCCAGAGTGGTTGGGGAAACCCAGTCAGATGGGCGAGGTATAACAACAACAACCACCACCACCACCGTTGTTGAATAGGATGTCCTATTTTCATCAGAGAAATGTTGGAGAGTATGTTAGCCCCAGCCACACCTGAAGTCCAAAACATCTGGAGGGCACCAGGCTGACAAAGACTGGACTAGCTACTCAAAGCACATAACACCTATTACACTGGCTTGCTGTTCATGTCCTGATTCTTGGCCCACTTTAAAGTGCTGGTGTTCACCTTTAAAGGCTTGAGTGCTTTGGGACCAGGTTATTTGGATACTCACACCAGTTCAGGCCTTAAGATTAAGCTCAAAGGCCCTGCATGGGCGCCTGCCATCAAACTTGTGGCCACCAGAAACAGGTGCATATGGCTCTCCTTCACACTAGCAAAGTATGCATGGCTTCTATGTTACAGTCGAACCTCGGTTGTTGAACGTAATCCATTCCGGAAGAGTGTTCGACTTCCAAAATGTTCGACAACCGAGGCGTGGCTTCCAATTGGCTGCAAGAGCTTCTCGCACTCAAGCGGAACCGTGTCGGACATTCAGGTTCCAAAAAACGTTTGAAAATCGGAACATTTACTTCCAGGTTTTTGGCGTTTCGGAGCCAAAATGCACGATAACGAAGGCGTTCAGAAACCAAGGTTTGACTCTAGTGACTTTTAAACAAGAGCCTGAACACTTCCTCCCTGCTAACACTGCTTTTTAATATGCGGTGTTCCTGTGTTGTTTTTAAGTGCTACTGTTTTACTGCCCCAATGCTTATACAATGTTTAATAATTATTTTTAATATTTCATAATTTTCTTGTTTCTACTTGTAAGTCGCTTTCAGACACCTTCATGGAAAACCTGACAAATTATTAATAATGTAATAGCAATTATTTTTAGTTTTGGATTGTGGTTTTATTACAGTCTATATGTCTTTGCTCTTCTATAAGCTGCATTGGGAAGATTTTGCCCAAATATTTTGAAATAAATGAAATATATAAAAATGTCCTTCCATTTCTTATTTTCCCTTTATATTGGTTGTTTCCCAGTATTTACATGTTGGATTTAAGGTTCGGGGGGCAAAAGCAGGCCAGAGGTAGGTAAGCCACCTGAGTGGCATGATGCTGTCAGAAACACAAACCATCATTCCTTTAAAGAGAGACAGAGACAGAGGGAGAAATAGTTGGCAATTTTCACCTGAATGTGGGAGCTGCACTTTAATGAGCTATGGAGACAAAGACAATAATCTAGACTTTGGCAAACAAACACGACTCATGTGTTATCGGTTAAGGGGTGTCTTGCGGGTACCAAGAATTAATGGTTCGTTTCAGAGTTTTCTTCCCAAATGCATTATCTTACAATCTCCTGAAGACAGGATGGGTTAAAATTAAAAGCTTAACTGAAAAGTTGGTTTATTGTGGAATTAGCATTTTGAGCTCTTAGATCTCCTTGTTTGTTCTCCTGATCAGGAGGACTTTTGAGACTGTAGCTCAGTCCTGCGCAATAAAAAGATGTGTTGATTAAAAAAAATAACACAGGTGCATTAATGAAAGTTGCAAAATGCAAGAAACAGGTCTTGGTTGTTTGCTTGTTTTTCAGTCTCTTCCCCTCCCCACCCCCATTTGCTCCTTTTCATTAAATCTGTTTGCTCCAGAGGGAAACGTAATTGCCAAGCCCAAGCAATGCCAGACCCCCTAAAGAGCTCCACCGCCTGCTGCTCCCATCATGAGTCCCAACAGGGAGGCGCAGACACGGAGAGGGGGGCTCCTTATGATGGCAGCCGTTCATGAGGCGTAACTTATTAAGGAAACAGCACACACCTTCAGAAGGACAAGCAGAGCTGCCTGTGGGAAGAGCAACACTGGAAATGGCCATGTTCAAGTGGAGCTGAGGCCTTGAAAGAGCCCTTGCTGCAGAGCTGGTGCCAGATCTCAGGGGCTCCTTGGCACAGTGCTGCCATTACAACTGCCACCCCAACATGGCCACCTCTATGCAATAACTCCCCACCCCACTGACTCTCCTGCCAGCCGCTCTTCACTGGGCAGCATTTCAGTGGCAATGCACTTTTGAATAAGAACCAAGCTTGGCTCTTCTCCATGGTGGCCACCATGCAATGCTGAAATCACCTAGCTATATAGGCAAAGGCATTGCATTTCGGGTCAGTAAAAGTGGTGGGCAGCCACTGCAGGGGAGAGCAGAGATTTGCTGCCATTGTCTATGGGCAACTGCGGGAAGGCCGAGAAAAGTGTGTGGGGCTCTCCTGAACCCGTGGGGTGCTTGGCTTGTACCCACTGCAGCTGGCCACTCAATATGCCAATTGTCGCTTATTCCAGTCACCCTCCCAGGTTCCCACTCCTGGTGCCTTAGGCTTCCACCCTGCAAAGACTCTGAGAGAAGAGTATAGAACCTCAGGCCGATCTCTTCCCTGGAGAGCAGCAGTCCCTACCCTGCAGACAAGACCCTTCATGCTGCTCTGGAAGCCCTGTCGGAAACATCAGATAAAGAACAGCCCAGTAATAGCCTGTAGAATAGGCACAGCCACACTCCCCATGACAGACTGGGGCATCACCCTGCCAATTTGCCGGTTCCCATTTTGGGCACGAATGATTCACTGAGCAGTTACACTTTTACCGCGGCCTCTTTCTCAGTGAAGGATGGTCACAGAGGAAGAGTCATCTGAGCGTGAACTGATGAGGGCAAAAGTCCTGGACAGTTACAAGGAGCTGCAGGAAGAGGCAGCCAACTGCATCAGCCAGTCACTGAAGATGAAAAGCAAGCCCTCTTCCTTCTGTTGCAGCTGCTCAACTCATTTAACTTTGCCTCGACAAGTCTGCGAAGGATTCTCTCTCTCTCTCTCTCTCTCTCTCTCTCTCACACACACACACACACACACACACGTCCCTCTGCATGGCTTATTAAGCTACAGGCTACACAACATTTGGAGGCAACCCAGGGCACGGAATGAAATGTGCTTTGGGTGGGTCCCAAGTCATGCAATGCCACTGGCTGGTCCTAGCTGGTGTCATGTCTCTTGCAGAGAGATTAAGAGAGGTTACTGGGTTTTCTTCTCCCATTCGCAGAACTTCCCTCCTTGGGGAAGGTCTGCAACTCAGAGGCAGAGCCATGTGTTTGGCATGGAAAAGGTCCTGGGATCAGCCGCCAGCATCACCAAGTGTGGCAAGGAGAAAATCCTCTGCCTGAAGCCTTGGAAAGACACTGCCAGTCAGTACAGACAACACTAAGCTAGGTGGACCAGTAACATAGGGCAGTTTCCCATGTTCGTAAAAGTGCATTCTCCTTGCCACTTGGCTTAGCAACCTAACTGATCCACACTCCAGCTCAGGAAGGCCATAAATGACACACAATATGTTATAGACCCTAAGGAATGGATGAGAGAAAATCCTTGGCTCTCAGACTTGACTAAAACCAAGTTTAAGCATGCACCACTGTGTTTCAAAATATTGCATGTGCCTCAGTTTGACCAAACTGTGGGAGGCAGTGGAAAACAGGAGTGCCTGGCGTGCTCTGGTCCAGAGGGTCACGAAGAGTTGGACACGACTAAACAACTAAACAAGAAGTGCCTCAAGGCAATTAACTGCATTCACCCATTACCCCGCCCCTCAATTTGCTCTGTAGATCAGAGATGTTGACTATAACTTCCATAATTCCCGGCTCTTTGCTAGGCTAGCAGGGGGCTGATGGGAGCTGCAATTCAAGCCACCCATCATCCCCATGTTGAGGAAGGCAGAAACCATAGAGATGTTAAAAAACCCAAACCAGGAAGAGATTAGTCTACTAGCCTTCAAACTGGAGCAATTTCCAGAAGGGATTCCTTCCCACTAGGGCTCTATTTACTCAACCACAGCTCTGAGGCATTTCAGAGCACTTTGCCCAACTCTCTGAAACCTCCAGGAGCTAATCTATAATGTGGTGCTAATGAGGTCTGCTTTAAAGTCAGCTGCTTCACAAGAAAGATCTGAAGCAGAGGACCAAAGAAAAGATCTAAACCACCCATGTCCCCTTGCTAGAAGGAAGAGCATCATCTGTACAACTGGCTCTTTCATCTCACAAGTTATTAAGAAATCTGGGAGATAGTGCACTTAACACTCCAAGTACCCAAGACACAAACACACACCTGGCTGGGACTGCATACAATTTCCTGAAGTGTTCTTAGTGTCATTCAGAGCCTTACAAAAATTCCTGCTTGACTGAGTAGGGTGTGTGTGTGTGTGTGTGTGTGTGTGTGTGTGTGTGTGAACACGGGCTCAGACTCCCCTCCTGCAACCAAGGAAGTGCTCAGCTCATCCCGATATTATCGGTGGAAGTCATGCAATAGGGATAAGAACAAACAGGAGAAACATTCGCAGAGCTGAATTGGGAGCAAAGGGAAGTACCCACCTGGCTGTTTTCAAAAGCTGCTTGCTGCTCAGTTAATATCAAGCACTTCTTCCCCACAGATATATTCTAGGAAGAGGGGAAACAGCAAGGCAAGTCAGAAAGCAGCTGGGAGCAGGTCTGCTGTACTGTACTCTGATTCCTGGGCACAAATAGACTGAGGAATGCTGGGTACAGTTACAGTTCCTCTTCCCCTGCTTGCCAACTGACCCTCTTCTGCTCCCCACTACCACACTGCCGAGGAACATCGGAAGCTGCCTTATGTAGAGTCCATCTGGCTTGGAGCTATCTGCAGTGACAGCTCTCTGGGGTTTCAGAGCAGGTGCTCTCTCCGCTTTGCCTGGAGACTGGACCTTCTGCAGGCGAGACAGATCCTTCGTCACCAAGCTATGGCAGGCACAGGCAGGAAGTAGCCCCCAGGGTGCAAACCTGAGCAGAAGTCATGCTCAAACACAGGGATGAAAGGGTTTTCCCCACCCTTCCTTGATTTCAAAAGACCTAGGAGTTTTAAGTGCCACAGGTAACAATAGCAGGATAAACAGACGAGATGGGATCCTGAGGCTAGCACCACAAGTGCCCTTTAAACCTACTCCAATGCCCCACTGAGCCACTCCTCATCCTGGAAGCCCCCTGACCTGTTCATGCATCCTGTTCTCAATATAGCCTCAGGATTGGGATCCGGCCTGCTACTTCCCAGCAAGGCCAAGTGTATCTAAGGAACACAGATATTAGCATTGCCTCCAGTAAGGGGGCAATTGTTTTTTGCAAAGGGATTTTGGAAGCTGCTACCCCCCAATGCAGAGACGGGAAAATGTGCTGCCCTTTGGTTGGTGCTGGACCATGACTTCTATCATCCTTGAGCACTGGCCACACTGGCTGCGGCTGGCAGGAGCTGGAGTCCAGAAGTTGCTGGAGAGCATGCCTTTAGCACATTCCATAAGCAGGATTTCACTAGAATCTAAGAGGAGCTTGCTGGATCCGGCCAACAGCTCTCTAAATCCAGCACTTTCCTCCTCTTGAATGACTGACCAGATTACCCCAGGAAGCCCACAAGCAGGACCTACATAAAAGCAATGGTGCTCGGAGGCATATTCCTTCAAGTGAGTATTGTTAATGTTTTCCCCCACAGTATAAAACTGCACCAGTTTTAAGAGGGCATGTTTCATACTGGGAGTTACCTGTGGATTAGAAAAACAGGACTGTAGAATTGTACAGCTGGAAGCAGGGCTGGATTTAGGTTTGATGAGGCCCTAAGCTACTGGAGGTAATGGGGCCCTTTATATGTCCAGCTGTCCTTTGTAAACAACAAATTGTCACTGTTTTTTGTGTTGAATACAGTCATACCTCTTGTTATGTTTGCTTCAGGTTAAATATTTTCAGGATGCGGAATGGGTTACTTCCGGGTTTCGCCGTTCGCGCATGCGGAGACGTGGCAAATCGCGACCCGCAGACATGGGTTGCGTTCTGCTCAGGTTGCGAACAGGGCTCCTGTTCACAACCATAGGTACCACTGTATATCCTATATGGTAATTTATGGACCTAATAGGTATCTAAAGCCATTTGCACATAACAAAATACCGTATTTTCCGCTCTATAAGACACACCAGACCACAAGACGCACCTAGTTTTTGGAGGAGGAAAACAAGAAAAAAATATTCTGAATCTCAGAAGCCAGAACAGCAAGAGGAATCGCTGCGCAGTGAAAGCAGCGATCCCTTTCACTGTTCTGGCTTCTGTGATAGCTGTGCAGCCTGCATTCGCTCCATAAGACGCGAACACATTTCCCCTTACTTTTTAGGAGCCTTATAGAGCAAAAAATACGGTATGTATTTTATCAAAGTAATTGTTGAACTGTAATACAATTAAGAAGTATATTAATACAGTGGTACCTTGGTTTGCATACGTTTTGGATTACAAACACGTCAAACCTGGAAGTTTGCAACCTTTTTTAGGATTACAACCCTTTTTTTTTTTTGGATTATGAACGAATTTTTTTAGAGGCCCCATTGGCAAAAGCGCGCCTTGGGCTACAACCTGTTTTGGTTTACAAACGGACTTCCAGAATGGATTATGGTGGTAAGCCAAAGTACCACTGTAGTGAAATACAATTAAGAAGGATGTTAATAGTGAAATAACTATGAAGCTCTAACTTAAAATTTTGTAAATGTACATCCAGGTTTTTTTCCCTTTAATTTTTTGGGGGCCTCCCAGAGAGTGGGGCCCTAAGCTATTGCTTGTTTAGCTTATACATAAATCCGGCACTGGCTGGAAGCGACCCTGAGGACCATCTAGTCCACGGGGAGGCAAACTAAGACCCAATCGCCTTCTCAATCTGGGCTGCGGACAGTCGGGGAATCAGAGTGTTTTTACATGAGTAGAATGTCCCCTTTTATTTCAGATGATCTCTGGGTTATTTGTGGGGCATAGGAATTCGTTCATTATTTTTTTCCAAAATACAGTCTAGCCCCCCACAAGGTCTGAGGGACAGTGGACCAGCCCCCTGCTGAAAAAGTTTGCTGATCTAGTCCAACCTCCTGCAATGCATTTGGGAACTGAACTTGAAACCTTGGCATTATCAGCGCTGCGCTCTACCCACTGAGCTACAACAATGCAGAGGCAGCAAAGGGAGGCACTGCCTTCTCTGCTTAGGCACTACGGAGACAGGACTCAGCCAAGCAACTGCTGCAGCCAGAAGCACCGAATAGTGCCAGGGGCTGTTCCGGGCAGAGCTCAGTTCCCGCACCCACACTCTTTTTTAATTTAGCAGCTGAAAGCCAGAAATTGGACAAGGAATTTCCCACGGCCTGGACAGTCTGAATCAACACCCCGCCCAAATCTGTAGTTTTTTGCTTTCTTGTTTTTCCTCAACCGCCGCCCCCTCCTACTCTTTGCAATGAAGAGTTCTAGAGGATGTGCCAGCCTGCCATTCTTTTATGACAACATGGTTGGTTCCTCACAAAGGTATTGTCCGGCTGTGAAGCCAGCACCAACGACTAAAGGGTCCAGAGAGGCAAGCCAACGTCCACTGGGCTTGCTTGCATTCTCTCCCCACCCCAGAGATCCACTAGGAGCTGTTCAACAGTGGAACGGTCTCCCTCGGGTAGGTTGTGGGCTCTCCTTCTTTGGAGGTTTTAAGCTGAGGTTGGGTGGCCCTCTGTCATGGATGCTTTAGCTGAGATTCTTGCATTGCAGGGGGGTGGACTGGATGACCCTCAGGTTACCTTCCAACTCCATGATTCTATCATATGGGCAGAGTCTTCCCAATATTCTCTTTGTAGAGGCACTTTAGACATTGGTTTTAAGTGTAAAAGCAAGATATAGATAAGATAGCCAACAAGAAAATGCGCATGTATGAAATTAATGCAATGAAAAATGCATACATAACATTGTACCGGCAGCATCAGACTGATGGACAGGAAAGTTGGGTGACTGGTATATCAGCGTTCCATGATTATTTTGGGGCGGGGTGGGGCAGGGGGCGGGCATTTTGGCAGGTTAGGAGAATCAGTTAAATCAGACCCTCACAAAAAAGCAAAGTAAGGCAGAGTAAGCTCGAGTGAACACAATAGAAGGGGTTGGCAGTTGTTATGAAAATGCTACAGGAATGATACGATCTCTGTCTTGGCTACTGTTCTCCCCTTCTCCAAATTCCTGGCAAGTCTCCTTACAGCGGCTGCCTCTGCCATGTTCAGGAATCTGATTTGATTTTTCATCCCGAAGCGCCCCAATCTGAACTTCACTATTGCAGGGCGAGACACAAACATACATAGAACATACTGGGACAGATGTCTGTCTACAACTGCCTTGCCCACCTTTCCAAAGGGCAGGGGTTGCTTTGGGCAGGGGAGGGGTGGTGAATTTGGAAAACAGCCCTGGTCGCCAGTAAGGATGTCTGCTGCTGGGGGTAGGAACCAACATCAACAGCAGCTCAGGGAATACTCCAGCCAGGATGTCGGCAGGAAAAGGTGTGGAATGAGAGAGAGAAGCGTGCTCAGATCTTTCTCACAACCGGATCTTACTCTCTAAACTATAGGGAAAAGATGGATGATGCAACCTCCCGGAGCGAGCTCGATGCCGTCCCACTCCCCTCTGCCCTGCAGACAGATATTTACGGGGGCAGCCTCAAGCTAACCCAAACCGCCCTCCGACCTGCGGGGCACCAGGGTGCAATTTGCTCCAGATGCGGAACCTTCTTTCAGGGAAGGGGGGAGGTCACGCGGCGCCTCTACGAAGCGGGGTTTGTGTGTGTGTGTGTGTCTGAGCATGGACAGAGCGCGCCTCCCCGCGCAGAGGAGGCGGCGGGAGGAAGCCCTAAAAAGTTATTGCGCCCGAATCTTCGCGGGAAACCGAAGCTACACCTGTTGAACTCCTGCCTGGCTGGTCGGCGCGCTCCCGGTAGGGAGGCGCTGACGCAACCCGGCACTCCGCTTGCAAAAGAGGCAGCAACTCGGCAGTGAGTGAGTGAGGAGAGGGGAAGAGAACGAGCCGCGGCCTCCCCGGCTTTCAGCAGCCCAGCGCCCCCACACTGCCCTGTCCCCGCCTCTCACCAGCCAAAGCAGCGCAGATCCGGCGCCTCCCGCAGCTCAGCAGCCAGCAAATCCCAGAAAGGAGAATCGAGGGCGGGCGGCCAGCAATATCAAGTGGCGAGAACCGGAGGGGGCGGGCCGATGGGGGGGGGGGACAAAGCTGCGCCCGCCTCCTTGAGGCAAAAGGTTCTAGATGAGAGAGGAGCGCGCTTGTGGCACCTCTGCCCAGCGAACAGCATCGTGTGAACGAAGCGGGCAGCGCTAGCACCACCGTGCAAAATGACACGTGTCCGAGACAGCCTGCCCCTTCCTTGGAACGGTTTGAATCATAGAATTGGAAGGGGATCCAGGGTCATTTAGTCCAACCCCTGCAAATACAGGAATCTTTTGCCCAACGTGGGGCACGAACCCACGACCTTGAGAGTCTCATGCTCTTCTGCTGACCGAGTGAAGTTCTGTCCACAGCTTCACTGGCTGCCTCTCCTTCCAGAAACATAAAGCAGCGCTCCATCTGACAAATAGCTCAGTTGGTAATGAGACTCTTAATCTCAAGGTCGTTGGTTCGAATCGAACCACACATAACATTTCAATGGGTTGGACTACTTCAATGGGTTGGTCCCTTCGACTCTATGATTCTATGACCTCTGTCTCTCTCCACTAAATCCCTCCATAAAAAAAACCTTCCCCGATGTTTCTTATTCCTATACTCGCAGAACGAATCCTACAGAGGCCTACTCAGAATAATGCCCTGTTCAACGGGCCAAACTCTCAGCTAAGCTGGCATGGTGTTCCTTTATACCAGTGTTTCCCAACCTTGTGCCTCCAGCTGTTTTTGGACTACAATTCCCATCACCCCTTGCCACTGGTCTTGCTAGTCAGGGATGATGGGAGTTGGAGGCACAAGGTTGGGAAACACTGCTTTATACAGTGTGTAAAATAATATTGTGATGTTAGACTGTGCCCATTAAATTAATAATTGGGGGGGGGGGGTAAATTGTAAAAGGAAAGTTTGCTAAAGACCAGGAAAAAGGTTTGGAGCTTTAACCCTTTTATCATAATAAGCTTAAGTACACAGAAAAAGTTTTTCAGCAAATCCAAGAAAACTTGTTTTAGTTTAGATTTTTAAAAAAAATAAGATGAAAAAGACGTTTTATTTGTAATTTTGCAAAATATACTTGTAAACTGCATGAAAGGCACCCCCTGATGTTAATTTTTTACTTAATTTCCTAGTTTTCAAATGAATGAAGATTTTGACAGATTTTTTTCTGAGCACTTGGGGTCAAAAGAAAGTAGTAAAACAACTGTTGTTTGAGACATTTCATTCTGATCTGCTAGGCGGAGCCTAACAGAGGATGATGACATCCTGCCCCCTCTTCTCCCCAGGAACATAAATCCTGGCTACGCCCATGCGTTTAGTCTATTTAACCCAGGAATGAGATGCCCACCAACTTGTCTTTAAATTCATGCAGGAAAAGGCTCTCAGTGGCTACTAAAACTGATGGCCGTGTTCTACTCCACAGTTGGAGGCAGCGATGCTTCTGAATACCTGGAAACTTCAGGAGAGACATTCCTGCCTACGGTCTTCTTGGGTAATTATTGGGAGTTACAGGAATTATAGTAGGAAAATCGAAATGCGTGAGAGAAGGGCTGAGCAGGTGAAGGTTGGAACATGAAGGCTGTGCGCACAAGAGAGCCATGAGATGAGGACGGAGTGACATGTGCAAAGCATCTATTGCTACAACTGTTGAGGACAAAGGAAGGAATGAAATATAAGAAAGTTGCTATGCTTTGTGATTAAACCACAATAAGCTAGTAGAGTGGCTCGGGAAACCCAGCCAGATGGGCAGGGTATAAATAAATTATTACTATTATTATTATTATTATTATTATTATTATTATTATTAATGTACTGCCATATAGGGGCACGCCTGCCCCTTTGCTTGTAAGTGTATAAATGCCTGTACTGTACTGTTTTCACAGTTGGTGTGCCATGCCTCACTACTTGTTGGCTGAGGTTGTGTCACACTGGCCTTCCAATGCCTAAATAAACGTCTGTCTATTTGGTTTCTGGATTCTGTGGTCTGTTCCGGGCTACCCAGGGTATTTCCCCAGCACTGAAGACACATCTATACAAGAACACCTTGCTTGCATGGTTTTTCTAGCAATCCTATTTTTTGGGGAGCAAATAATTCCCTACAGGTCTGAAAGTGGAGACTGGAGAGGTTTCAACTATGACACCACTGAGCATGTATCTTTCCTGGGGGGAAACTAGGCTGCAGTAGAAAAGGCCCTGTTGCTTATTACCTGAAGTTATTGCCATGGGAGGTTAAGACCCAGGATGGCTTTGCTCAGCCTCTATGGTCAGAGGCAGCAACACCTCTGAATGCAGGAGGGAGGAGGGCTCTTGTGCTCAGGTGCTGCTTGTAGGTTTCCCGCAGGCATCTGATTGGCTACTGTGAGAACAGGATGGCACATGAGATGGGTTGCTGGCCTGATCCAGCAGACTTATGAGTCTGACCATTTTCCTACACTGAAAGCTGTCAGCTGTCCAGGATTTCAGGCAGGGTATCTCTCTTAACCCTACCTGGAACTGAACCCTTGTGAATAGGAAACAGATGTTCTGCCAGGAGCTACCATTCTCCAGAGATTAATGAGCCTGTTGAGCTGCCTGGTCCCAATCCACACCAATTGACCCAGCTGGCCTTGCTTTATTTACTCCACCAGGCAATGGAGGTAGGCAGAGAGGGCTCCCTCTCCATCTCAGCCTCGCCTTACAAGATCCTTTAATAACTGGAGATACCAGGGGTTGAACCTGCGGCCTTCTGCATGCAATTATAGAAATCCTGTGTTTCCCCCAACACCTCTGCCATTTCATTCCAGACTGATTTATAGATCACCCTTTAGCATTAGTTTGCAGGGCAGTTCCCAATACCTTTAAAATGAACAGTGAGTCTTACCTCTGAGTGAAGATGCGCAGGATTAGCCTTCAGCAGTAAAATGTCAAGAAGCAATGTGTTGTTCCCTGCACATAAGCCTCTTTAGATGGATGCTCCTGACCTCTGAGGCTGCTTCTTCCTCCTTGCCTTGCGTCAGCTGCTCCCCAGTATGAGGCAGGCCTGTTTCCTTCCCGCAATTCACTCCGCGTTTCTTGCTTTAGAGGGGATGCATTCATTCATTTATTTATTCACTTCCAAGCTCTGGGGGAAACCAGAGCTGGGATCTTGCTGCTTCCAGATGGGGAAATGTGTAGAAGAGAGAGCTAGGTGCTTCTTTCCCTCTCTTGTCCTCATAGGCTTAGCTCAATCACATTAAAACACCTCACCACCACTCCAAGACCTGTTGTTTCAGGAGGATGTGGTGAGGGCAATTGTGTCTTCCAGTTAGTACGGAGGTGCTGAATTTCTTGTGGATTGTGCAGGCTCTGCTTCCTCTTCTGCTGAGAGAAATGTTGCTGTTTTTCTCCTCTTGAGAGGAGTGGGAGACTCTTCCTTCTTGCTCCCAAGATCCGTTCTTGAACCAGCTATTGACCTCAGAGCCGCTGTCCATCTGCTACTTAGCAGTTAAGCACCAGGGACATCCAGGGAACCAAACCAGCTGGGCTGATGGGTGGCACAGACCAACAAGCTCTGGAATGCCAAAGGATTCCTATCCCTGATCCAGATGTCGTTGGGACTGCAACTCTCCATCAACCTCACAAATGTAGCCAATGGCAAGGGCTGATGGGTGTAACATCTGGAGGACCACAAAGTTACCCATCTCTGCTCTAGGCAGGGATGGGGGACTTCTGGCACTTCAATTTCAGACTCTCAACACCTCTGCCAGAAGAGCTTCAGGTCAGATGCAGTGCATAGCAGGGTGTCTAGTTAGCCTCACAAGATGCAGCATGATATAGGCATCTGTGCCCTAAGGCATGTACTCTGGAAGATGCCTCTGTTGGGAACTATTTTCTTAATCAGTGGGTGTGTCAGCCCTCCTTAAGCTTTCCCCAAGTCCCATCCATTTTACAAAGGGCTGGCAAGTGTGCATGCACACGAAAGCTTATACCAAGAACAAACTTAGTGGGTCTCTAAGGTGCTACTGGACAATTTTATTTTTTTATATATTTGGAGCTCAGAGGGGATTCAGCACTGTGAGTCACTGAAAGGTGCTTGGACCAAGCCAGGAGGAGATGGGAGAAGAAAATATTTCTTCAACAGGATCGCCGAAGAATTGATGCTTTTGAATTATGGTGCTGGAGGACACTCTTGAGAGTCCCATGGACTGCAAGAAGAACAAACCGATCCATTCTTACGGAAATCAGCCCTGAGTGCTCACTGGAAGGACAGATCGTGAAGCTGAGGCTCCAATACTTTGGCCACCTCATGAGAAGAGAAGACTCCCTGGAAAAGACCCTGATGTTGGGAAAGATGGAGGGCACAAGGAGAAGGGGGCAACAGAGGATGAGATGGTTGGATAGTGTCTTCGAAGCTACAAACATGAGTCTGACCAAACTGCGGGAGGCAGTGGAAGACAGAAGTGCCTGGCATGCTCTGGTCCATGGGGTCACGAAGAGTCGGGCACGACTAAACGACTAAACAACAACAACATGGTTAGGTTACAGTTAGTTGCCAGGTTAAGACGTTCTACTTCCCCAGGCCTTTGGCTGATTAACATTCTTTTAAATATGTTTGTAGGAGGGGGTGGGGGTCAATGGTTTTTGTTCTTGTTCTTATTAATGCATTTTGTGTTTTTATGCTGCGAAGCGCCCTGAGATCTGCAGCTGAAGGGGGGGGCGGGGTATACAAATGAAACAAACAAACAAACAAACAATCAAATGGACTTGCTACCACAAGAGGCAGTGATAGCCACCAACATGGGATGCTTTAAAACAGAGCTTCATTAATGTGTAACCCAAAAAATTTGGATCTGCTCCAAGCTGAGGCTAAAGTTCTGCATTTGTTTCGCTGATTTTTGGATGTTAACCTGTAACCCCGGTTTGCTGTGCCAATTACTCAGTTTTGGGGTGTGCGGTGAAATCACAAAGCGTGATTCGCAGCACAAAACTTTGGCATCAGTTTGGAAGAATCCCAAAATTTAGGGGTTAATGAAGCTTTAAAATAACTTCAGGCAAACTCATGGGAGAGAAGTCTCCAAATACAGGTTGCTGAGAACCACAAGTGGAGAGAGCGCTGTTGTGTTCAGGCTTTGCGGAAGGCTTCCCACTGGGGATCTGGTCGGCCAGTGTGAGAGCAGGATGCTGCCCTAGATAGGCTGATCCAGCAGCCTGGCTCTTACGGGACCTCCGGAACAGTGTTCTCAACATTTTCAACTGCTCCCTGCCCCTTTAACAGCAGTGCTGTCATGCAGAAATTAATTTCTGATCACTTGGTCTCATTTAGGGGCATTGCTAGATTGCAAAAGTACACCTCAGAGCACAGACTCCTGAGTGGACTGAGATGGCAGTTGCCTGTGCTCCCACAAACACCCTGCTTTGCAGGATCTCTAGCTGCTATGTAAAATAAAGTTGTTGTTTTTGGGAAGTGGCAGAAAAGCCTTGGAACTCAAACCCCTTGAGCTGCTCCCCTAGTAATGGCCCTAGGCCTGTCAGTAAAAGTTTCACCAGGGCCATTTCAGCGCACCTAGTTACTGTAAAAAAATAAAATAAAAGGTGCTGGTGTAATGAGATCACTAAAACAAACAAAATGTTGACCACACTGAGAGCATTAACAGGAGTAGCTGCTGCCTGACCCTCCGCCTCCAGCACAGAGGAAAGCACCACGCAGAGAGCAGCCCCATCTTCTGTGCCAGGATGCTACAGCTCTGGGCTCTAACCTTTGTGTGCTTATCCAGAGCTGAAATTTGGGAGAACACAAGGGAACTCCCAGCTGCTCTGAAAAGTGTGAACACCAGACTATGTTAACCGGGATGCTTTGCAGCACTGCCAATGATGCAAGCTCGTGGCTGCTGTCATCAGCTGCCAGGCTCATCAGTGCCAGCAGACCCACCCTTTCCCCTTCCTGAGTCCAGGAGCGGTTGGGGAGGTTGGCATAAGAGGGATTCAGCATCCTGGCATGCTCTTAGAGATCTCAAGACTTCTAAGACAGCAAACAATAACACTTTCCTAGTCTGGGGCAGAAGAAGATAGCCTGTAGAACCAGTCCTTTTCTCCTTGAAATGATCAAGGCGAGGGTACTGCAGCTAAAGGGAGCCACTCTTGAAAGACCAGCTGGAAAAAGCATTGGTGAGATGGGAACAAGGGCTAGGTTAGTGACAGCCCTACCGTAGACTAGGCACAAGACATTTTGGCAGCAGAGTCCGAAAGTTAAGTGAAGTTTGCCACAACAGCCAGTTTGCAGTGCCTCATAGTGGGGCCGCGCCTGGTCTTCTGCCCCCACCCAAATGCACCACAGCATGAAGAAAACACTTTTTTAGTATTTCATATTTATTTCATATTATCATTTTATTTGTTTACCAAATTTCTATACTGCCCATTATCCTAGCATCACAGGGCAGCTTACTATATAAAAACACAAACATATATATCAATCATTATATACCGTATTTTTCGCACTATAAGACACACTTTTCCTATCCTAAAAAGTTAGGGGGAAAGTGTGTGCATCTTATTGAGCAAATGCAGGCGGGAGGCTCTGCTCAGTGCTCCCTTTAAAGAGCCACGTGGAGTGTGTGTGCGGCTCTTGGGGGCTTTTCCCCGAGAAGGGAGAGCCCCCAAGAGCCGCACACATGTTCCGCGTGCTCTTTTAAGGGAGCGTGGCTCTTGGGGGAGCCTTAGCCACATGTAGCCTCTCCCGAGCAACAGGAGCCTTCATCCCGCTGCCGGGGAGAGGCTGCGCGCAGCTATCACAGAAGCCAGGACAGCAAGCGGGATCGCTGAGCTGCGATCCCTCTTGCTGTTCTGGCTTCTGGGATTCAGAATTTTTTTTTCTTGTTTTCCTCCTCCAAAAACTAGGTGCGTTTTATGGTCTGGTGCGACTTATAGAGCGAAAAATACGGTATATAAAAACACCCACACCCACCATTCCCTACCTCCCATTTAAAAGGCCATAGATTGCTTAATTAGCCAAAGGCTTGGGATGAGAGGAATGTTATTAAAATATAATAATAATAATAATAATAATAATAATAATAATAATAAAATTTATTTATATTCCACCCTCCCCAGCTAAAGCCGGGATCACAGTGGCTAGCAACAGTAAAAAAAAACAGAGTTTACATAAAATCATAATCAATTAATTGAAATACATTCTAAAATCAATTCAGAGTCAAATTAACGGCAACCATTGGGCTAGAGTTCTATGAGGATTACAGAAGGGGGGAGCGGTCAGACTGTGCCTTGGCCAAAGGCTTTGTGGAACAGCTCTGTCTTGCAGGCCCTGTGGAAAGATGTCAAGTCCCGTAGGGCCCTAGTCTCTTGTGACAGAGCATTCCACCAGATCGGGGCCACGGCCGAAAAAGCCCTAGCTCTGGTTGAGGCCAGCCTAACCTCCCTGTGGCCCGGGATCTCCAAGATGTTTTTATTTGAAGACTGTAAGGTCCTCCGTGGGACATACCAGGAGAGGCGGTCCCGTAGGTACGAGGGTCCTAGGCCGTATGGGGTTTTAAAGGTTAAAACCAGCACCTTAAACCTGATCCTGTACTCCACCGGGAGCCAGTGCAGCTGGTATAGCACCGGGTGAATGTGATCCTGTGGTGAGGACCCTGTAAGGAGTCTCAGCGAGGCATTCTGCACCCGCTGGAGTTTCTGGGTCAGTCTTAAGGGCAGCCCCACATAGAGTGAGTTACAATAATCAAGTCTGGAGGTTACCGTTGTGTGGATCACAGTGGCTAGGTCGGGGCAAGAGAGGTAAGGAGCCAACTGCTTAGCTTGGCAGAGATGAAAAAATGCCGCCTTTGTTATAGCTGCAATCTGCGCCTCCATGGAAAGGGAGGTGTCAAAGATTACACCCAAACTCTTAGTGGACGGTGCTGGCACTAATTGAGCTCCCGCAAGAGATGGGGGTTGCCCGCCCCAATCCCATATCGTCCCAACCCAGCCACAGGACCTCTGTCTTCAAAGGATTTAACTTCAACCGGCTCCCACATAACTACCCAGCCACACTTCCAGACATCTGATCAGTGTGTTTGGGGCCGAGTCATTTCTAATGTATTTTGAACTGTTTTAATTTGCTTTCATTGTTTTCAATTGTGTGGGATTTTTGTTGTCTGGGTCCCTCCCCCAAATAGGAAAAGCAAATTGAATGGAATTTGGGGTGAGGGTAAAAAATAATAATACAGGGTTAAAAATTGAGTTACATCAATGAAACAAAATGGCAGCTAAGTAGAATGCTGCCTTCTTGGTGAAGATGTACCAGGGATGAAAATAAGGTAGATGCATTGAAATTCATGGCACAAGAGAAGAAGCTGGGCCATAATGTGCCACACTTTGGTCTCCCTCCCTTTTTTCACAAATGGGAGGGAATTATTTTGTTCCCAGTAATTCAATGCATCTTATGAGGATAGCTGCCCAGTAGAACTCAGGAGCCTCAACAAACCTTGTACATCAACATCACCAGCAACTGAGGGCAAGTCCAGAGCATGGAACTGGGTATGTGGAAGGGGCCTTTTATAGACCTGAGAATCATGGACCCATGGACCTATGAATCATGGATCCATGATTCTCCAAGGTTACTCCAAAGACAAACCCAGACTTTCCCCAGTCCCTCTTAGCTGCCATGTACGTGCAGAAATGGCAATCCAGCGCATTATAAGGAGATGTGTCTTAAAAGCTAATTAAGACAGGACCTCTGAAATGGCTCTTCCCTTTCCTACTCCAGTCATATCATTCCAGGCTACTGTAGATATCATGAGATCAGGTTTATTTAATTTATTATTTAATTCATTATTATTATTATCTACCCAATCCAAGAAGCCATTAGTAGATCACTGTCTGCTGCTTCATCTTCTGCTGCTGAACAATTTTGCCAAAGCCACCTCTGCCCACATTGTAGTCTGTCCGGTACTCATCTCGTACCTGAAAGAGGAGAAAAATGAGGCAAACGTCTTACAGAGGCAGATACAAGGACCAATATTCTGGGCATGTTGATGTCAAGAAGGTATGGGGGTTGTGCGTGTTTTAAGTGGCCTCATACGACTAAGGTATTATCAAGAATGTATAACTTGCTGTTAAAATGGAATACACAAGACGAAATGGTTAAATCGGCTATGATAAAGTGGGCTCAGGACATTGGGCATAATATTATGTTTGAGGACTGGGAAAGGTTGTGGACCACTGGGCTGAACTTCACTGCATGTAATGCTCTGAAGGAAAATGTAATGAAAATGATATATAGATGGTACATGACCCCAGTTAAACTTGCCAAAATATACCTGTGATGGGATAATGAGCTGCTTGTGCGTAAAAGCTTGATCCCTCTGGGGTTTGGCTGGTCACCCAAACCTAGGCACTAACGGAGCCCCCAAAGCATGACTCCGTCAGTCGCTGGTAGAATCCGACAGTGGGCGTCTACGGAACTTACTCCAACATAAAAGTTGTTTGACGGACATGCGCCTCCTGGACTCTCTGCGTGACAGCTTCCGGCGAGGGGTGGGGGTTGCTAAAGGGGGTCTTGTTACCTCCTCACTGTTCTCACTAGAAGTATCCCAGAGCCTCTCCCCCGATTCCCTTTCCGCTGGAACTCCTGCTCTCCCCCTACTGGTTCCTTCTTCTGCTGTAGAGTCTCTCCTATTCTCCTGGAGCCTCTCCACCACCTGTCCCTCCGATGGCAGTTCCCTGACATCCACCTCCCCCCCCCCAGGGCCCCCTTCACCCCCCCGCCTCCTCTCCCACTGGCGGTGAGGGCGGAAAGCCCCGGAAGGAACTCTCCTCGTCGTCCGAGGATTCAAACACTTCTAACCACGGCGTACCGTCTCTCTCCTCGTCTTCCTCTTCTTCGTCGGAGTCGGCTTCCTCACCCACCCCTGACTCTGGGAACCCTTCAAACTCCCCTTCCTCATCGGTGGTCCCAAAGTGTTCCCTTCTAAATCGTGCCACGGGTTGCGGTTTTTTTGGGAAACGCTGATGAAATGTTTCTATTAAAACCTCGTCCTTGACTAACTCTGCTGGTACCCAAGTGTTTTCCGACTCAACTTCCCCCTCCCATTCTACCAGATATTCCACCTGATTCCCCTTCCACCTGGAATCAATGATTCCTGCCACGTTCATGTCGCGTTCTCTCTCTTCTATCACGGGCGTTTGGGTGACCTCTCTCTCACGCTCCCCCCACTCACGTCCCTCTCGGTACGGCGACAGTAATGACCTGTGAAATACTGGGTGCAATTTCATGTGACTGGGCAGTCTGAGTTTGAATGTTACTGGGTTGACCTGCTGTATGACCTCAAAGGGTCCCAATCTTTTGGGTCTCAATTTCTTACTCCCTCCCTTGAACGGTAGTCCTTGGGTGGATAGCCACACCCGGTTTCCCACCCTTATAGTTTCACCTTCCCTCCTATTTCTGTCTGCTTGTTTCTTATATTCTTCCTTGGCTTTCTCTAAGTTAAGTTGAAGCTGACGGTGGATCGCTTCCATCTCTTCAAAAAAGTGTTCCGCCGCTGGCACGCTCCACCTCTCCCCTCCTTCTCCTGGAAATGCCCGGGGATGACACCCATAATTTGCCAGAAAAGGACTCATCCCTGTGGACACGTTCTCCGCGTTGTTGTAGGCAAATTCTGCCAGAGGTAACTTATCTACCCAATCATTTTCTCTGTCTTTTACATAACACCTCAGGTATTGTTGTAAAATCCTGTTTGCCCTTTCCGCTTGCCCATTTGTTTCTGGGTGCCGGGCAGTTGAGAAATTGAGTTCCACGTGCAGTAAGCTCAAACGTTTCCTCCAGAACCTGGACGTAAACTGTTTCCCACTGTCGCTGACCACCCTCAAGGGGGCGCCATGCAACCTGAAAATATGCTCTACAAATAACTTGGCGGTTTCCTCCGCGGTGACCGCATGGGAACAGGCTATAAAATGACACATCTTAGTTAATAGATCTACCACCACCATGACAGCTGTTTTGCCCTTGGATTTTGGCAGGTCCATCATAAAATCTATGGATACTGCCTCCCATGGCCTTTCTGGTGTGGGTAAGGGTTGTAATAGCCCCGCTGGCGCCACCCTCTCCCCTTTCGCTCGCTGGCACCTGTCACAACCCCTGACATATTCCCGTAGGTCCTCCCTCACCTTGGGCCACCAAAACTCTCTGGTAACCAACCACATGGTTTTGTGCTGTCCAAAATGCCCCGCTGTGGGGCTGTCATGCAACTGCTTGAGTACTCTGCCCCTCAGTTCCCCATCTGGTATGTACAGTGCCCCTTTGTAATACAACGCCCCGCTCTTTTCTTCAAACCCCCCTGTGTTCTCCTCTGTCCTCCTGAGTTCTCTGAATTTCTCTTGGGCGTATTCATCATTCTCAGTACCCTCTATCAGTTCCCTCTGCCCCACCAATGCCGCCCCACACACCCAGCGGTCTTCAGGGATTACATGCCTTGCCTCAGGCGCTCCCTCCCCCTCTAAGTACTCAGGTTTCCTGGAGAGAGCGTCCGCCCTCACGTTCTCGGAGCCTGGCACGTAACGAATCTCAAAGTGGAATTTGGAGAACTCCTGGGCCCATCTCACTTGTCTCTGGTTCAGCACTCGTGCTGTTCTCCAGTATTCCAGATTTTTGTGGTCAGTTCGGACTTGAACCTTGTGCTGCGCCCCAATCAGCAAGTGGTGCCATCTCCGGAATGCTTCATGAATGGCGAGCAGTTCTCGGTCGTATACTGTGTAGTTCCTCTCGGATTTGTTCAACTTCCGCGAGAAGAACGCACACGGTCTCCATTCGGACGTATCTTTTCCCGGCTGAAGAAGCAGGGCCCCCACCGCTTGGTCTGACGCGTCAGTCTCCACCCTCATTGGTTGTTGTAGATCTACGTGCAAAAGTTGCTCTTCCGACGCAAACGCCTGCTTTAAGTGTTCGAACGCCCGCTGCGCTTCTTCCGTCCAAACAAATTTTTTCTTGCTGCTAAGACAATCCGTGATGGGCGCTGTTAAATGGGCAAAGTTTTTGATGAACTTCCTATAGAAGTTTCCGAAGCCCAGGAATCTTTGCACGTCCTTCTTGGTCTTTGGTGTTTTCCATTCCAGTACCGCTTGAACCTTGCTGGGATCCATGGCCAATCCCTTGTCAGACAACCGGTACCCCAGGAATTCCACCTCCCTGGTATGAAACTGACACTTCTCCAGTTTCACCCACAGCCGATTTTCTCGCAGTTTGCTCAGTACTTCTCTTACATCTCGCACATGCTGCTCCTCATTCTCTGAGTATACCAGGACGTCATCTAAGAACGCTACGCAGTTCTTGTAGAGCAATGGCCCCAGGACGTGATTCATGAATGATTGAAAACAGGCCGAGCCCGCCTGTAGACCGAAGGGCTTAACGAGGTACTCAAAGGCCCCCAAGGGGGTGAACATAGTGGTTTTCCACTCATCCCCCTTTCTCACACGTATCAGGTTATATGCCCCTCTAAGGTCCAGCTTGGTAAAAATTTTCCCTTTTCTCACACGTGTCAGAATGTCATCAATTCTAGGCATAGGGAACGTAACTGGTTCTGACACTGCATTTAGGCCCCTGAAATCACACACAAGCCTGGGTTTACCCGTGTGTTTTTTGTCCACAAAGAACACTGGGCTGCCCCCCACCGCTCGTGACTCTCTGATGAAACCTCGCTTGAGGTTCTTGTCAATGAACTCCCTTCACTCCTGCATCTCACTGTCTGACATTGCATACAGCTTGCCCACTGGCAATTGTGCTCCTGGGAGTAAGTTAATTTGACAGTCAAAGGGTCTGTGCGGGGGCAGTTTATCTGCTTCCTTTTCGCTAAAGACGTCAATCAAGTCAGAGTATTGTGGTGGCACCTTCCCCTTGTCCATCACTTCCATCCCTGCTAGAGTGGCCCTGGCCCCTGCTTGAGCCTCTCCCTCCTTGCAGTGTTCTAGGCAATGTGCTGATCCAAAGGAAACCACTCTCTGATGCCAGCCTACTAGCGGATCGTGTAGTGCCAGCCAGCTCATTCCCAAAATAATAGGAGCTCCTCCCAAGGTGGCTACGTTAAACGCTATCAGTTCTGTGTGTCGTGCCACCCTCATTATCATTGGTACAGTCTGTTGGCTCACTTCTCCTCCCAACAGTTCCCTCCCATCAATCGTGGTAACCTGCAAAGGCTTACTTAATGGGATAGTCTGTATCTGGTGTTCAGCTGCAAACTCCTTACTCATGAAATTACAGGAACTACCTGAATCCAATAGCGCTTTTATCTTTAGTGGGTGTCCGTTTGCCAGTTCCAGCAACACCTCTATCACAAGCGCTGGTCTTGGAGGTTCCGGCGTGGGCACATTCACTACTCCCTGGCCTGGCTGCTGTGCCCTGATGTTGGCAACCAGGCGTTGGCTTTTACTTGCTCCTGGATTTCTTCTTCCTCCTTTCCCCCAACAGTTCCCGCCATCCCTTGCCATTCCTTCCTTTGCGGACAGACTCTGGCAAAGTGACCTGGCTGTTGGCAGACATAACATCTCTTGGCGCTCTTTCCCTCCTTCTTCCGCCCCTCACTGGTGTTTGAAACTGCGCGCGCGCGCGCTGTTCCAAGTTCCATCGGCTCTGCTGGCGGGAAAGGCTGCTCCAGAATCTCCGGAATGCGGAAGTCCTTCCAACGTTCCCCCTTTCCTTCCCGCTTTTCCAAAGCTCTGGCTTCCTGGCGCACTCCTATGGACAGCGCAGATTTAGTCAGATGGTCCATAGACTCCGCCCTAGGCGCCCGGGAAAGTTCATCTTTCACTGACGGAGAGAGCCCTTCTTCAAACAGCATTTGAATAGGTTCACTCGCAAGGTCCCACCCCAGTCTATGAATCAGCATGGTGAACTCAGTCCAGTACTCACGTACAGATCGGCTCCCGTTTACACGCCATTAACTGCCTGCGCACCACCCCTTGCTCAATCTCGCTGGAAAACATCAAGTCCATGGCGCGAAAAAATTTCATTGTGTCCTTTAAGATTTCATTATTGGCTGCCATCAGGGGCCTAATCCAGTCCCTCGCCCCTCCCTCTAGATGGCCAATCACGTACGCCACTCTAGAGTTCTCATCGGGGAAGTCATCAAACAGTAAATTGAGAGCATATTGCATCTCTGTCCTAAAGGCTTGATAGTTCCTGGGATCCCCCCCAAATTTCTGCACCAATCCAGGCACCTTTCTGGCAAGTGGGGTGGTTTTTCCCTTATCCGCATCTTGAGCCCTCCTCTCCTCGAGCCTCGCCGTTTGCAGCGCGAGCTGGACCTCCAACGCCCTGTACCTTTCTTCCAGGCTTGGACCTGCTCCAGCTCCAGCTCCTCCGGTTCCGGCTGGTTCGCTCATGATGCCCTCTGCTTGCACAAGCTGCTTTCAAAGACTGTCGGATTGCTGTGATGGGATAATGAGCTGCTTGTGCGTAAAAGCTTGATCCCTCTGGGGTTTGGCTGGTCACCCAAACCTAGGCACTAACGGAGCCCCCCAAAGCATGACTCCGTCAGTCGCTGGTAGAATCCGACAGTGGGCATCTACGGAACTTACTCCAACATAAAAGTTGTTTGACGGACATGCGCCTCCTGGACTCTCTGTGTGACAGCTTCCGGCGAGGGGTGGGGGTTGCTAAAGAGGTTCTTGTTACCTCCTCACTGTTCTCACTAGAAGTATCCCAGAGCCTCTCCCCCGATTCCCTTTCCGCTGGAACTCCTGCTCTCCCCCTACTGGTTCCTTCTTCTGCTGTAGAGTCTCTCCTATTCTCCTGGAGCCTCTCCACCACCTGTCCCTCCGATGGCAGTTCCCTGACAATACCATTCGTCTGATAATAAATGTTGGAAATGTAAAGAAAATGAAGGAACATTCTTTCACCTCTGGTGGACCTGCCCTAAAGTGAAGGCCTTCTGGGAAATGATATATAATGAGTTGAAAAAGGTGTTTAAGTATACCTTCACTAAGAAACCAGAGGCCTTCCTTCTGGGCATTGTCGGCCAGAAGGTGTTAAAGAAGGATCGAACATTCTTTATGTATGCAACAACGGCAGCAAGGATACTCATCGCTAAGAGTTGGAAAACTCAAGATCTACCCACGCTGGAAGATTGGCAGATGCAGCTGATGGACTATATGCAACTGGCCGAGATGACTGGCAGAATCCGAGACCTGGGAGAAGAGAGGGTTGAAGAAGACTGGAAGAAATTTAAGATTTATCTACAAAAATATTGTAATTTGGTTGAATGTTAAGAAGGATGCTAGATCATAAATAACTGCCTACCACTGAATTAGATCCGAATTTGACGATAAGTGAGACTAAGGAAAATATAAATTTTTTGGAGAACTGCTAGATTCTATTTAAATGAGCGGATATAAGATTGTAAACAAGATGGTAATTTGCTTAGAAAAACCTTTTTTAACGATGTAAGTGAGAGCGGGTGACGCGAGGGAGTCCAAAGAAGTGATGAAATTATGCTATGATATAAATAATGTTATTATTTATGCATTTGTATTTGAAAATCTTAATAAATATTTTATATATATATAAAAAAATAAGTGGCCTCATATGACCAGAGCAGAGGCAAGGCCCACCAGATTGATGGTGGCCAGTATTCTAGGTGGAAAAGAACATTGGGATACTAGTGGGTTTTGCTTCATAGCCCAACACGGCTGGGTCGCCTAGAGATTCTCCCGAAGAGCACAGGGTTAACTATTTATCCTAGAAGACTCAGTTTGCTTTTCTCACCTTGTCTGCAGCCTCCAAGTCTTGTCTTAAGTCCATTCTGACAGGACTCTTTCTAACAATAATGGCCTGATAGCCTTTACTGAAACCTAGTGGGATGAGACTCATGACTGGAATGTAGGAACTGAGGGGCATAATCTGTTCAAAAGGAATAGACCAAACAGGAAAGGAGGAGTAGCAGCATTGTATATAAAGGATGGGTACACTTGTGAAGAAATCCATGACCTGGAGCATGGAAAGCAGATTGGGAGTATATGGGTAAAAATTATAGGAGGGAGAAACAACAGTGACCTTACTGTGGGTGTCTAGCCAGACTGAAGACTTGGACGATGCCTTACTAGAGCAGATTACCAAACATTCAAAAAGGAATGAAAAAATAATCATGGAGGACTTCAACTTCCTTGATACCTGTTGGGACTCAAGCTCTGCCAAGAGTGTAAGATCTGACAAATTCCTCCATTGCTCACTGACAATTTTATAAATGACTTGGACAAAGGAATTGAGGGGATGCTTATCAAATTTGCAGATGACACCAAACTGGGAGGGGTAGCTAATGCCGCAGAAGACAGAATCAGAAATGAAAAGGACCTTAACAGATTGGAGAACTGGGTGCAAGCTAACAAAATGAATTTCTACAGAGACAAATGTAAGGTTCTGCATTTAGGCAGGAAGAACCAGATGCACAAATATAGGATGGGGGACACCTGGCTTACTAGCAGTACATGTGAAAAGGATCAAGGGGTCCTGGTGGACCACAACCTTAACATGAGTCAACAGAGTGATGTAGCAGCAAAAAAAAAGATAGGCTGCATCAACAGAAGTATAGTCCCCAGATCAAGGGAAGTAATAGTAGCACTCTATTCTGCCTTAGTCAGACCACACTTGGAATACCATGTCCAATTCTGGGCACCACAATTTAAGAAGAATGATGACAAGCTGGAACGTGTGCTGAGGAGGGACAACAAGATGATCAAGGGTCTGGAAACTAAACCTTATGAGGACAGCTTGAAGGAGCTGGGTCTGTTTAGACTGGAAAAGAGGAGACTGAGAGGAGATCTGATAGCATCTTCAAATATATTAAGGGCTGTCACATGGAGGAGGGAATATGCTTGTTTTATCCTGCTCTGGATGGTAGGACTTGAACCAATGGCTTCAAGTTGCAAGAAAAGGGATTCTGACTAAACATTCAGAAAACCCTTCTGACAGAAAGAGCTGTTTAGCAGTGGAACGGACTCCCACAAGAGGTGGTGGACTCTCCTTCTTTGGAGGTTTTTATGCAGAGGTTGGATAACCATCTGTCATGGATGTTTTAGCTGAGATTCCTGCATTGCGGGGGGTTGGACTAGATGACCCTTGGGTCCCTTTCCAACTCTTAAGATTTTATAATGAAATTTGACTTTGCTCTTGCAGGGCATTTAGCCAGCAAACCCCAGCCTGAGAATGTAGGGTGGGAACCCTGGGCAGAGCACATATCCAGATGAAATCAGGTCAAACACTAAATTCTCAGAGCAGCCTTTAAAGCTTGAGTAAGACCAGTCGTAGGCCAGCTCAAATAAAACTCTGATAGGCCACTTTTTGATAGAGAACAGCAAGATTCCAGCAGCACCATCAATGCTAATTGAACATATGTAAAGCTAGAGCTGTACAGAACTCTGATGAAGCCTGCTTTTGCTCCCAACAAATGATTTGGTCTTTATGATGCTAAAGGAATGCTGGTGGATACAATAAGAAATGAACTTGGAATGCTTCTGGAGAAAGCTATGGCAGTTTTGGTGAGTTGCAAGGAAATGGAAGTCCTGCACTAAGGTGGGGGAAAGTGTGTTTTTCACCTTTGTGCTCCAGGAATACAGAAGATAAAATCTTTGCCTTCCCATAAAATGAGACCCATAACTGTGTATTCCTGCAGCCCTGTGTGGGGGGTGGGCTTTGGTGTGCAGCTGCCACTTCATTCCAGATTGGTAGAGCACTCTAATGGATGAGCAACCATTACCTGGCCACCTGTTTTCCCACGGCCATACTGCCGCCCTTCCTTAAACCCAGCATCCCAGTCTGTTCGAATGATGCGGTCGTCCAGACGGGTTCCATTGATGAACCGCATGGAATGCTCTGCTTCTGCTCTCGTGTAGTATCTGGAATGCTACTTTAAAGAAAATTCATATTGCTAGAGGGTTTATGCCAGCTGGTTATAGGCCGATGAAGGGGAGAACAGGCAAGCTGAAAATCAAACAGCTCATAACCTCCACAAGTTCAGTTAGCAGGTAAACATAATAACCATGCCATGCACTCTATGTGAAGTTGCCTGAGGGTGCGGTCCAGGAAATCCAGATGGAGTAGAATGCAGCAGCTAGACTGCTGACGGGGATGGACAGCCAACAGCCTGGCTATGAGTCCTGGAAGACCTTCTCTTGCCTTCCTTGTCATTCCTCACTTAGCTTGGAAGCACAGGGCCCTGAATGACTCCAGCTACAAAAGCTGAGGCTGCCAAACAGTCTCTGAGATGGGGTATTGTTTAGAGTTTTGTTATTGCTATTAATATTTGTATCTTTAATATAAGAATTCAAAATAACCTTAACAGATTGGAGAACTGGGTACAAGCTAACAAAATAAATTTCAATAGGGACAAAGGATTTAGGAGTCTTGGTGGACCACAAGCTTAACATGAGTCAGCAGGGTGATGCAGCAGCAAAAAAAGCTAATACTATTCTAGACTGCATCAACAGAATTATAGTGCCCAGATCAAGGGCACTCTATTCTGCCTTAGTCAGACCACAGTTGGAATACTGTGTCCCATTCTGGGCACTACAATTTAAGGATGTTGACAAGCAGGAACATGTGCAGAGGAGGGCAACCAAGATTATCAAGGGTCTGGAAACAAAGCCTTATGAGGAGCATGGTATGTTTAGCCTGGAAAAGAGGAGACTGCAGAGATATGATAGCCATCTTCTAACATCTCAAAGGCTGTCACATGGAAGAGAGAACATTCTTGTTTTCTCCTGCTCTGGAAGGTAGGACTCAAACCAATGCCTTCAAGTTACAAGAAAGGAGATTCCAACTACAGTGGAACGGACTCCCATAAGAGGCGGTCGACTCTGTTGAATAGTCACTTTAAAATGTGAAGGTTCATTATTGTTTCACAAGTTGTGTATGCCTTTAAGGGCCAGGGCTAGGGCAAATAACGAGACCCAGTCTTACAGCTGTGAAACATAGCAGGTGCTGCTGAGTTGTGTTAATCAAGCTGTGTCAGCAATTGGGTTAGTATATAAGGAACAGCTCTCCCATTACCCTGGGGATGGGTTGGGTCATGTTTGTTGTTATCTTTAATGTAAAAGGAGTTTTTGTTTTTGTTATTAAAACCTTTTAAAAGTTATTTTGAGTTCCTTGTTATGCAGGGTCGCCCCAGCAAGCTCTCTGCTGCACTACTAAATTGCAAATAGCCAACAGACTCTCCTTTTTTGGAGGTTTTTAAGCAAGAGGTTGGATGGCCATTTGTCATGGATGCTTTAGCTGAGATTCCTGCATTGCAGGGGGTTGGACTAGATGACCCTTGGGTCCCTTCCAACTCTATGATACTATGATTCTAATATTATCATTTATGTGGAAATTGCTCAAATTTGTTATTTTTCCCATTTCCCACCTTAGTGTTTATAACGATTTATGCTCTTGATAATTAGGTAAATCAATTTGTGTTGCAAGTACAGAACATGGTTTTAAGTATGGAAAGAGAGCACACAAATAAATGATGGTGATGGTGATGATAAACATGCAGCACCTCCCATCTGCACTGGCTCCTAAATATGGCACCGAGTCATTAATATAAAAATTAAAAAGTGGGGGCCAGAACGCAACCTTGCTTCATGCCCCATTATGCTTAAGAACATTAGTGAGACCACCCACAGTCTACTTCAATTAATAGAAGGTAAGGATACTCCACGAAGCAGAAGCCACAGGGGGTTTTCTTCACTTTGTCTAGCCCCATGACTATGCGCTTCACATCCCCACACTTAGGGAAGAGCTCATGAATTTGTTCCTCTGTGGTGTAGAAAGAGAGATTGCCCACATAAAGTGTGCAGGAGTTTTTCAGAGTTTTTTCTTGCAGGTAACAACTTCCCTGGGAAAGGAAAAGAAAAAGGGAGAAGCATAGATAATGTCACCTAAAAACCCACATATTCCTTTTTACATTGCTTAGCACCATCAGGTTTTAAGAGTTGTGCAAAACCAAGATGCAGCACAGTGCATACGCAATGGCTTAAACATTAAATGGGCAAGATAAAGCTGGAAGAAGGGATTTTGTTTACAGAGTATCTATTGTTATTTTTAAAAGTACACATTCACTACTGTCTCTAAGGTGTCTGTTGGACAGCTTCCTTTTCCAACGAGCCTTTCAGGTGGAGATGCATATCAGCCTTTGTACCAGATCCGAAATGTGCTTTTTTTGTTGATTGCTTCAGGGTGCTTTGTGGGAACCATAAGTGGAATAAATACATACATACCCAGTGCTGGATTTACGTATAAGCTAAACAAGCTATAGCTCAGGGCCCCACTCTCTTGGAGCCCCCCCAAAAAATTAAAGGGGGAAAAACCCCTGGATGTACATTTCCAAAATGTAAGATAAAAAACAAATAAAATAAAACCTACATACAGCAACAGTGTTTTGTGTTGTGTAGGCTCCTATGCTGTAAGTAATGGGCTCCACCTGCTAGCCGGCTCCCTAAAATGGACAGACCGAAGGTTAACTTTGTTTATGGAAGTGTTGAACAGGGCTGTCCCTGAGCGAGATGGTTTTTGAAGAGTACAAAACCCACACAGAGATGCCAGTTTTCAGTCTGCTTGTGAGAATCAATAGAGATCGCAAAGAAAGGAATATATGATAACAACAAGATGAGAAAGAAAGTAATAAAGGACTATCTGGATCGAACTGGATAGAACTGTCTAATTAAAGCAGTAAAATATGTGATGCCTGGAGTTATCCGGAATTTTGGACTCGTGCGGAGCTTGCTGTATGGGTACCCTCAACAAAATTTAAAATATGGCTGCATCATTTGGAACTAATGTGATTTGAATAATGTGATGTGATTGGCCTGTTAATAATTTTTTTTTTTTAAAAAAAGCCTGCTCCCTAAAATATCACCGGTTTGCTCATCTCTATATATAGGGGGCCTACATTCTGCATATTTTGTTATGTGCAAATGGCTTTAGATACCAGTTAGGTCCATCAATTACCATATAGCATATATTCAACACAAAAAAGCGATAAGGACAGCTGGACATATAAAGGGCCTCATTACCTTCAGTAACTTAGGGCCTCATCAAATCTAAATCTGGCCCTGTACGTACCGTCGTCCCTCAGTGGATTTCAGAGGACAAAGAAAAAGGCACACGGGGTCGTGTTTTTTGTTGTTGCTTTTTAAGGAGGGAAAAAAGGGAAGAAACAACAGCAAGCCATGAGAGAAATCCCAAGAGGATATTGGTGCTGTTGTCTATGGTACTGAAAGGAGCGGGAGAAAAAGCTCCAGGCAAGACTGGAATAGCCCCGTCGGTTGGAGCCCGGCGCTCTGCGCCCATTGCAGCCACGCGTCGTGCAGGGGGTGGGGGGCTTGGACGGGGTGCCCCCCCGGAAGGGACCCCCCGCGGGGCACGGGCGCCTCTGAGCGCGTGCAGAGCGAGCCCCGGGCGCTACCTTGAACTGCTGGTCCCGATAAGTGCTGAACTCGCAGTACGAGTCGCTGTTGAGGCCGCTCAGCGTCGCGCTCAGCAGCCCCGACATCTCTCCTCGCCCTTCCTCCGTCGCGCCCAGAGACCCTTCCTTGTTTTTCGAGGAGCCCTCTTGCTCGCCTCGCCGCCCAGCAGAGAAGCCGGCCAATGGCAGAGGGGGGCGGGCCCGCCGTGCCGCAAGGGCTGCCGGGCGGTGTAGTTCTCTCTCCCTCTCCCCGACCCCCTCCTCCTTCTTCCTCTTCTCTTCCGGTCCCCCGCCCCCGCCCCCGCCGGAAGCACGTGGCGCAGAAAGTATAAAATGAAGGCGGGAAGGGAGCGAGCGGGGAGGCGTGTCTTGCCGCGTGCTGGGCGCGTCGCTTTTCGGCGGAGTCAGACATGGAGTTCGACATGGAGGTACAGTAGCCCTCCCGCGGGGCCGCGCCCTTTCGTTCGCGTGCCCTTCTCTGCCGCCTCTGCTCTCGAAAAGCCCCTCAGGCGTCGCAGCCGTAATAAGAATAATTAAGAAGAATGTTAATAATAAGAATTAATTCGAGGGTGGGAGAAGAACTGCAAAGCCAACGCTTGCAAACTAGCTCCTCAGGCATAATAAAAATAAAATAAAGTACATGGGCAGGAGAAGAATTACCAAGCAAGGTCTTGCAAACTGGCCCCTCAAACAGTAATAAAAATTAAAAAATATGGGTGGGAGGAAAACCGCAAAGAAAGGGCTTGAAAATGGCCCCTAGAAATAGTAATAATATATATATATAATGCATGGGTGGGAGGAAAACTGCAAAGCAAGCGCTTGCAAACTAGCTCCTCAGGCATAATAAAAATAAAATAAAGTACATGGGCAAGAGAAGAATTGCAAAGCAAGGTCTTGCAAACTGGCCCTTCAAACAATTATAAAAATTAAAAACTGGGTGGGAGGAAAACTGCAAAGCAAGGGCTTGAAAATGGCCCCTAGAAATAGTAATAAAAAAATATAAAATGCCAGGGTGGGGGGAGAACTGAAAAGCAAGGTCTTGCAAACTGGTCCCTCAAACAATAAAAATTAAAATCTATGGGTGGGAGGAAAAATGCAAAGCAAGGGCTTGAAAATGGCCCCTAGAAATAGTAATTAAAAAATATAAAATGCCAGGGTGGGGGGAGAACTGAAAAGCAAGGTCTTGCAAACTGGTCCCTCAAACAATAAAAATTAAAATCTATGGGTGGGAGGAAAAATGCAAAGCAAGGGCTTGAAAATGGCCCCTCAGAAATAGTAATGATAAAATATAAAATGCATGGGTGGGAGAAGAAATGCAAAGCAAAGCAAGCCATTGAAAACTGGCCCCTGTATCAGGAACCCCCCCCCCCACAAACTCAGTGCTACAGTAGTTTCAGTCAACAAACTAAAGTTTCAGTAATTTCATCCTGTGAAATTTAATGCATTAAAAAATAAATAAATAAATAAATAAATAATTTCGCTGCTGTTTTTCCCAGCTGTTCCTAAGGAGGGGGAGACTTAGTGAAGCCCTTTCAAAGAAGCACAGCTACTTCCTATCTTCCTGTTATAAAACCCACACTTTCTTAATGCTTTAGCATTTTTATTCCTTCTACATGTGGAGAATTCCAGGCAACTCATAATGAAGATGAAAAAAACACTTTAAAAACACTTTCCAGAAAGGAAATGTACACTGCACATGCTCTGAGGCATTTGTTAGACCCCCTCTCCAGAGAGTCAGCTTGGTGTGCTGTTTGCTGGGCTGGGGTGAAAGTAAGGAGATACCAGTTAAAAACATCCTCATTCAGCTGTGATGCTCACTGGGTAGAGCACTGATGGCAAACACACATTAATAGTGAGTTATCCTGGGCGAGTCAACACTTTGCAGCCAAATCTGCCTCGCAGAGGTGTGGGAATACAGTGGTGAGGGGGAGAACAACACGCAGTATGTCATGTGATTCTTGGGAGCTCCTTGTGGAAAGCATGTGTATTACAAGGAGGAAATAAGGACTCCCTAGTTACAGAGTATCATCTAGGAATGCCTTCCGTGCTACTGGGCACTGAGCACAAGCCTGATACAGTGGTACCTCGGGTTACAGACGCTTCAGGTTACAGACTCTTCTAACCCAGAAATAGTACCTCAGGTTAAGAACTTTGCTTCAGGATGAGAACAGAAATTGTGCTCTGGCAGCGCAGCGGCAGCAGGAGGCCCCATTAGCTAAAGTGATGCTTCAGTTTAAGAACAGTTTCAGGTTAAGAATGGACCTCCGGAACAAATTAAGTACTTAACCTGAGGTACCACTGTACTGCAGGGGCCAAAATCCTACACACTTAAAGTGATTGGACCCCACTCCTTATGTATAGCATCAGTGCCCTAATATTTGTGCAGTGAATCTACTTTGAAATGGGGAGCAGGAGAACCACACCCCCCCCTTGAGTTCTTTGGAAGAAAAAGGTGGTATGTAAATTAATAATAATGCTAAAAGAATGCAAAATAGGCTAGGGACTGAGAATCAGGAACCTGAGAGGTGTAGGCAGAGAATAAGGTTTTAGGGGAAAGGAAGATGGATACAGTCTGACTTGGAACTAACCAGCCATTTTTATTTATTTTTGGGACTGCAGGTTTCTAGTCATATCTAGTAATAGTTGTGAATGTGAATCACTGGAGGAAAGAATGCAATAGAATCTGTAGATGGGGATAACTGAGGAATATAAACTGAAGGGATAACTGAGGAATATAAACTGAAATGCTTCTCTCTTTTCTCTTCCCCCCTTTTAAAAAAGCCGTTTTTCTCCGTGGAAGAATTGGACATAATTGACCCAGTTATGGAAATAAAAGGTATATAAAATATTTGCATAAAACTAATATCTTCAGTCCAGGTAAAATGTTAAATACTCTGGGCAATAGCCATTGCTTCCCTTTCCTCCATGCTGTTTTATTTCGTTCCTGCTGTTCATTTCAGTGAAGCAGTCTGCCCCTCTGCAGATGATTTCCTTAGCAGATTGCATCTGCCACCCTGTTGCACTCTGTATTTTAGTCTAATCCACACCACTGCTTGGAAGGAGAGGGTAAGTTAAGTGAAGGCAGCTGTGCCTTCTCGTTGTTCTTGTCATAGTTTGGCATCATGGTTACTGTAACTTAATAACGAAAAGGGCAAAAGGGTGTAGTGCATGTTTTTAAAAGCATACGTGAATATGTCATAAGCACAAATGTCCTTAACAAGCATTAACTCACTAGGTTACCAAATACACAGGCTGGTCCTAGTGCTTATGTTTGTTAGGGTTGTCAGCTTACTAAAATAATATTTAAAGATGCAAGGCACATTTTTATCATGACAAGGGACATATGGAGGCTGCCTATGCCTTCTTGCTTGCATGCTCAGAGGATGCAGGTAAACAGGCAGGAACAGCAAGGATGGGGAGAACCAGGGGGCTCCCACTCTGGGGTGTGGGCTTTGGCAGGTGCCAGACAATGTCAGCCTATGATGCCAACCCTGAATAGAGGTTCCATAAAGCATATCTGTCTGTTCAGCTTCCCTTCGAAAGCCCTATTTGTTGCTGGAGTGATGTGGAGAAAAAATAAGCTAGCTGCCTTCAGTCTACTCTGTAATCTTATTTTACTTGTTATTTTTCTTTCAGAGCAAATTGAAGAACTGATGAAAAAAGAGATTGTAGTGGATGTAGACACTCTGCTCGGAAAGACAGAGACAGTGACTAAAGGATCCATTACCAATATTCAGAAGGTCAAGGTAGACACAGAGACAGTTTTGTTAAAAACAAGTTGGACTGGAAGTTGGGGGAAATTGTCTTCCTAGAAATCTGACTGGTATTTGGGTGTAGACTGATGTTCACTGTTAGATAAATTTTTAATAACCGGCTTTTACTCAGTAGTGAACAGTACAATCTTTTAAAGGCCTGCTCAAAAATAAGTCCCACTGAATTGAATGGGACTTATTCTCAGGTACAGGTGGCGCTGTGGGTTAAACCACAGAGCGTAGGACTTGCTGATCAGAAGGTCGGCGGTTCGAATCCCTGCGACGGGGTGAGCTCCCGTTGCTGGGTCCCAGCTCCTGCCAACCTAGCAGTTCAAAAGTATGTCAAAGTGCAAGTAGATAAATAGGTACCGCTCCGGCGGGAAGGTAAACTGCATTTCTGTGCACTGCTCTGGTTCGCCAGAAGCAGCTTAGTCATGTTGGCCACATGACCCGGAAGCTGTCTGCGGACAAACGCCGGCTCCATCGGCCCATAGAGCGAGATGAGCGCCGCAACCCCGGAGTCTGTCACGACTGGACCTAATGGTCAGGGGTACCTTTACCTTTTAATTGGGTTGCTTATGATTGCAGCCTGAAACAATGAGCAATACAACCTCATGTTGTGTTACCTCTAGGTTTCAGAATCTTCAGGTTACGGCTGCGACAAACCCGGAAGCGGTCCTCCAGTTATGAAATTTTCGGGATACAGCCAGGCCTCTGGAACAGATCCCATTCGTAACCGGAGGTACCACTGTATTAGGAAATGCAGCTGTGGCCAGAAACAGTCAGATAGCAGAAGAAACACCAACAACATTAAAACAGACCTAAAATACTGTTACATGCCACCCCAGTCTCCAGAGAGAAAGATTCCAGGGGTTCTGGCATTTCCCCAGCATTCATTATCCTTGGAATGAAGGTCTGCAGAGACTGGTGTCTTTAGCATATATGGTTTTATTCACATATGCAACCTCTACATAGGATGGGGGGAGGGGTCACAGTACTAACACTGCAAAAGAACTTTCTTCTCCATTAGTTGCAGCTTTGGGTCAAGCACAGATCAAGCATGTCTTTGTGTCTACAGCTTCCAGCTCAGCTCAGACTCACATCTCTGGCTATTGTTCTTTGGATATCTGGAAAGGCTTGGTTTTGTTTTCCTAGTAGCTAGGAAGCCTTGCCCATTTGTTCTGTGGGCACAGAGTGACTTCTTTGGTTACGCTAATCGTAGCTCTTAACTAGTCAGTCAAAACCAATTCCTTTGCAAAGGAATGGGTTTGGCAAGCTGGCTCTTAGGCAATTTAGCGCTGCTCCCCAACGGGCACATGCACAAAAAGCACTACAGGTTTGGAGGGGGCACCGGGAAGCATCTTTTTTGCATTTGAATTTTTATTAAAGCTTGAGAGAACAACAAAAAAGTACCGTATACAGAAATAAACATATTTTAAACATGTGAACTTCCCTGAGATCTGTAGGCACAGGACAGGCATGTCTAAAGTCCATTTCGGGGGCCTGACAGTCAGTTTAATCTGGCTCCTGTGGCACTTTATTTGCTAGAGTACAATCCTTAAAAAAAACACTTTAGGGTAAAATCATAAAAAAAAGCTCAACAACTTTGGTTGGCCCTTCACTTCATCACATCTGGCCCTCTTTGAAAAAAGTTTGGACACCACTGGTATAGGGTGATATACAAATTTAAATGATGATGGTGATAATAAGAAAGAGGAGAAAATTAAAGCTAAAAGAAAGCAGTTAAAGATGATGAGAGAAGGCACAGGGGGTATCATCCAGACTGACTCCCTTTCCAAACTCGTAACAATGTGTCGTTAAAATGCCTGGATAAATTTTAAAAATGTATTTGCCTGTGGTTGGAAGCTGTAGCAGAGGCTCATTCCCTAGGGCAAACGAGGTACCACCCCACCAACCACAGTCCACTCTCTGCCAACCTTGGCTTCCTACTTCCAACCAGTCCAAGGGCTGCCAGCTGTCGGCTTCCTCCTCCTCCGCCATCCCATTGATAACCTAGCAGAACTAAGCAGGGAGGAGGATGGGGACTAAATTGAAATAAGTTGTCTGTTCTGTCATTAGCTCTGGCTCCATCTGCTGTTTGTCTTCTGCCTGCAGCTTGTGTCCTAGTGGGCACCATCCACCACTGTAAGATAAAAGAGTTGTTTCCTAAAGGGTCTCTCTGAAGAAAGCATTCTATAAATAGGGCACCAAAACAAAAAAGTTCCCATTCAGGTTACCTCAGAAGGGGCAGTTACCTAGTTGTGGGCTCTTGGGGATCTAAATATCCTTGAAAAGTTCGTTCCAACCTTATGTGTTTTTTTTTAAAAAAAGATATTTATTGAAGTTTCAAAAATTATATAAAAGAAAAACAATGATACAAACAGAACACAAACAAAAGCAAGTATAATTTCAATCCCTTATTTTCTTATAACTTACTTCCCCGACCTCCTCATACCTCCCCTTTCTGTATTCCAATTTCTAATTATTAATTCAGCAAATCCTCTCCGTTCGTTCCAACCTTATGCATGAGTCCATGTTATGCAATATTCTTTAGGGTAGAATGTGTTTGTGGCTGATAAAATATCTTGATGTGACACAGCTTGTATGTTCATGTGTGTGACAGAAGTGATAATCAAGAGCGATTATCGGAAGGGAGAACATATGGTGTCTTCTTTTTTTTATTCACTTACATTGTCATCTCAAATCTTTGTATGGAAAAGGATACCATAATGTGCTTAACAGTGTGACAAGCTCCCATTCCTCCTTTTTCCAGTTTCCAGGAGGATTGTACAGCTCTGATAATTGGGATGCTTTTCCTAGAAAACATTTCAAACGGCTTGTATGGATTTTGACAGGCTTCAATTTCCACCTCCATAGGTTGAAGAAACTGCACTCAGTTTATGGAATTGGACCACGGCAAGAAATAAAAACTGTGTTATGGCTGATGTGCAGAAAGTTCAGTGTATGTATGACATCTCTGCCATAAACACTCAGCATTTACTGAAAAGAGTAAAATATTTCCTGTTACTTTGAAATTTGTATAAGTCTCAAAAGGGGGAAGGGGTACTGCAAATGACAAGGACTCCAGACTTGCTATGGGTACCACTGCCTGGTTTTGTATTTTTAAATGAAAGCACACTTTATGATTATTATTCTTTAATTGCCACCTAGAGACTGACCTAAATTAGGACAGGGTGACTGGTGTACTGAAAGAAGCATGTCTCACTGGCTAGTAAGGATGTGCAAATCTGACAGCCTCAGGTCTCTGTGTATTATTTTTCCAGTTTTAAGTTCAGCTCTGCTTATTTCCACATCAGTTCATGAATACCTTTTTTTAAAAGCCTTCAAATCATCAGATTCTTAGGCTTAGAGCTGGCATGTCCAACAGGTAGATTGTGATCTACTGGTGTTCCTGGTAGATCCTGGTTGATCTCTGGCCCTCAGCGATCTCCTTACAAAAACGCCCCCAAAAGCCCCCAACTTTGCCTTTCCTAAAAAAGCTCCACAAATTTGGCTTCTTAAAGAAAGCTCAACAACTTTGGGTAGATCACTGCCAGTCTTTTTATGACAATGGGTATATCACTGCCAGTTTTTTATTCTGTGAGTAGATCACAGTCTCTTGGGAGTTGGACGTCCCTAGCTTAGAGTTTCTCCTAATATAAACATTCTTGTATGCAATTTTGCCAGATGTTCACATTTTTGTGACACAATTTACCCCATATATGCATTTTTGTATCTTTTTTTTTTTGCCCCAGTATATGCATGCTTATGTGCATTTTACCCCAGTATATGCATTTTTGTTACACTTTACTTGGTTGCATAATTGCATTAGAAAGTTCAGAGAAGTGCAGATTTTGAAGTGTGGCTATGTTTAAGTGCAAACAGAATCAAATTTCTTCCCCATCCCCTACTTGCAAGGAAATATGCTGACCTCTTCCATGTTTAGTGTACTTAGTGGTGTTGACAGCAATAGATAACATATGTCTGGTGTTTAAGCATGTGCATATTGTTTTACAGTGCTCCACGTGGCCTGCAAACTGATGAAGTCCTCTGAAGGAGATGATCCTTCTGAGCAGAAAGTGCAGAGGCAGATTTTGGTAATTGCAACTAAATAACAGTTTGATTCAGCTTCCCAAAATGTTGAAAAACTAAATAGCCTATAAAGTTGCAACTGTTGCCTTTTTTTCTTATACTGATAGATTTCAGTTGGTGCTACATGGATCTTAAGAGGGTGCTAGACACAAAGAAATGGGTTTCAAAGTTTCTTTGAATTTGCCTGGGAAAATATCGTATCCATTATTTAGAAAACGTTTGCAATGATTAAACAGTAATAATAATTAATGACTCAAATGACGTACCAAAATGTTGGTTAGATGTTTTGTATTTCACTTCTGTTTATAATGTATGCAATTGTTTTACTGTCTGTATTGTTCCATAACTATGGAACTATGGAACAATTGGTATCTGAATCTCCAGTCCAGTTGAATAGCTCTCTGGAGTCCAGTGGAGTTTTATTTCTTTAACATCTTATACCAAGGTATCCGTCCATAAGGAGCCATTAATTCCTGTCATTGAGATCCTTCCTCTTTGCTTACTAATATATGTAATTTAATCCAAAGCCCTGTGCTGCAAAAGTCATCTTCAAAATCATTTCTGTTTATTCTTAATTGTTCAGTAAGTTTTTTCTGCCAGTGCCAGGATCCACACTTGTTTATACCTGGTTGTTTCGTTTCAAATATTTAAATGCAGGTACAGTGGTATCTCAGGGACGTGGGTGGCGCTGTAGGTTAAACCACAGAGCCTAGGGCTTGCCATTCAGAAGGTTGGCAGTTCCAATCCCCGCAACGGGGTGAGCTCCCGTTGCTCGGTCCCTGCTCCTGCCAACCCAGCAGTTCAAAAGCACGTCAAAGTGCAAGTAGATAAATAGGTACTGCCCCGGAAGTAAACGGCGTTTCCGTGCGCTGCTCTGGTTCGCCAGAAGCGGCTTCGTCATGCTGGCCACATGACCTGGAAGCTGTATGCAGCTCCCTTGGCCAATAAAGCGAGATGAGCGCCGCAACCCCAGAGTCGGCCACGACTGGACCTAACGGTCAGGGGTCCCTTTACCTTTACCTTTACAGTGGTATCTCAGTTTACGAACAGCCTAGTATACGACCATTTTGGATTACAACTAATTACAACCTGGAAATGAGTGCTCCAGGTTGTGTGGTTTTTTTGGATTCTGAACGAACTCCGTTTGTGGCTGCACTTCTGTTTTGGGTGGCGCACACTTAACTACTTAACTCAAGGTATCACTGTATTGAGTTGCTGTTTTAGGGGTTGCTTTTCATTAAACCATTTTCTGTTACTTTCTATGGAAAAGCACACCTTGGTTTAAGTCCACTTTGGTTTAAGACTGGACTTCCGGAACGGGTTAAGGTTGTAAACCAAGGTGCCACTATATTTTATAATAATTCTAAAGTATTTGCTGTTTGCAGTTTTTTATGAAGCAGAATGTCAGGTAGGGTCTGCCTCACATTTAACAATCAGTTTTATTAACATGGTTAATGAACTACAGTGGTGCCCCGCAAGACGAATGCCTCGCAAGACGGAAAACCCGCAAGACGAAAGGGTTTTCCATTTTGGAGGCGCTTCGCAAAACGAATTTCCCTATGGGCTTGCTTCGCAAGAAGAAAGCCCATAGGGAAATCTCCGGGGACCTCTTTTAAATGCTAGTGGTGGGGAGCAAAGCCCCCCCCCCTCCGGCCTTCAGAAGAGGTCCAGGAAGGCCGGCGGAGGCCGAAAGGCTTTGCTCCCCACCGCCAGCATTTTAAAAGCAGTCCGGGATAGCAGGGAAGCGCTTCCCGCTATCCCGGATGGCTTTTTTTTTTTTATAAATATTTTATTAAGATTTTTGAATAAAAATGCAAAAATAAAGAAACAGATTAACATATATCATAACATACTTTCTTAACATCTTTGGACTCCCTCACACCTCCCGCTCCCATTTGCATCGTTGTCAATTCTTGCCCGCAATTTATCATCTTGTTTACAGTCTTGTGTCAGGTTCATTTAAATGTAATCTGTTAGTTCTCCAATAGATTTATAAATTTTCCTCAAACTTACTTATCCTCTTAATTCCATCTAATTTAGTGGTGCACAATTATTTATGATCTAGCATCCTTTCTTAACATTCAACCAAATTACAATGTTTTTTTAAATAAGTCTTGAATTTCTTCCAATCTTCTTCGGCCCTCTCCTCTCCCAGGTCTCAGATTCTGCCAGTCATCTCAGCTAGTTCCATATAGTCCATCAGTTGCATCTGCCATTCTTCCAGCGTGGGTAGATCTTGAGTTTTCCAATTCTTAGCGATAAGTATCCTTGCTGCCGTTGTTGCGTACATGAAAAATGTTCGGTCCCTCTTTAGCACCTTCTGGCCGACAATGCCCAAAAGGAAGGCCTCTGGTTTCTTAGTGAAGGTATACTTAAATACCTTTTTCAGCTCATTATATATCATTTCCCAGAAGGCTTTCACCCTAGGGCAGGTCCACCAGAGGTGAAAGAATGTTCCTTCATTTTCTTTACATTTCCAACATTTATTATCAGACAAATGGTATATCTTAGCAAGTTTAACTGGGGTCATGTACCATCTATATATCATTTTCATTACATTTTCCTTCAAAGCATTACATGCAGTGAAGTTCAACCCAGTGGTCCACAACCTTTCCCAGTCCTCGAACATAATATTATACCCAATGTCCTGTGCCCACTTTATCATAGCTGATTTAACCATTTCATCTTGTGTGTTCCATTTTAACAGCAAGTTATACATTCTTGAAAGTACCTTAGTCTTTGGTTCTAACAGTTCTGTTTCCAACTTCGATTTCTCCACCTGGAACCCTAGCTTTTTGTCGTTTTTAAAGACTTCTTTAATCTGAGCATAATGTAACCAGTCTCACACTTTATCCTTCATTTTCTCCAAACTCTGCAATTTCCAATTGTCTCCATCTTTTTCTAATATTTCCCAATATTTTGGCCATTTGGCCTCCATATTGGGTCTTTTTCGGGCCTTAGCTTCCAGAGGTGAAAGCCATCTTGGAGTTTTGTTTTCCAATAAGTCTTTGTATTTTGTCCAGACATTAAACACTGCTTTCCTGACAATATGGTTCTTAAAGGCCTTATTGCTCTTAACCTTATCATACCATAAGTATGCATGCCAACCAAAAGCATTATTAAAACCTTCCAGGTCCAGTACATCAGTGTCTTCGAGAAGTAGCCAGTCTTTTAGCCAGCAGAAAGCTGCGGCTTCATAGTACAACTTTAAGTCTGGCAGGGCAAAGCCCCCTCTTTCTTTCGCATCAGTTAATATCTTATACTTAATTCTGGGCTTTTTGCCCTGCCAGACAAATTTAGAGATATCTCTCTGCCACTTCCGGAAGCACTCCGTTTTGTCCACAATCTGTAGTGTTTGAAACAAAAACAACATTTTTGGCAATACATTCATCTTAATAGCAGCAATTCGGCCTAGCAAAGAAAGCTTCAATTTTGTCCAACTGTCCAAATCTCTCTTAATTTCAGACCAACATTTTTCATAGTTATCCTTAAATAGACTCAGATTTTTTGCTGTAATGTTTACCCCTAGGTACTTTACTTTTTTGACCACAGTTAGTTCTGTTTCTCTCTGAAACCGTTCTGACTCTGTATCTGTCAATTTTTTCCCCAACACCTTGGTTTTCTGTTTATTTAATTTAAATCCCGCTACCCGACCAAAGTCTTGTATCAGTTGCAATACTCTTTTTGTACTAGATTCTGGCTCCTGCAAAGTCAAAACTAGGTCATCTGCAAAAGCTTTAAGTTTATATTGTTTCGCTCCGACCTGAATCCCTTCCACCAACCGGTCCCCTCTAATCATGTTCAAGAGCACCTCCAGAACCGATATAAATAGCAGAGGGGAAATCGGGCAGCCTTGTCGTGTTCCTTTTTCAATTTTAAACTCTTCTGTAACCACATTGTTAACTATCAATTTAGCCTTTTGTTCTGAATATATTGCATCAATCCCATTCTCAAAACCCCGTCCCACTCCCATTTCTTTTAAGTTTCCCTTCATAAATTTCCAAGAGATATTATCAAAGGCCTTCTCCGCATCTATAAAAATTAACACTGCTTTTGTATTTATGTTTGTTTGCAAAAGTTCCAAGATGTCAATGATGTTCCTTGTGTTAGCAAACATGTGTCTGCCTGGGAGAAAGCCTGCCTGGTCTTTATGAATTACTTCATTTAAAACTCTTTTAAGTCTGCTTGCCAATACATCTGCAAATATTTTGTAATCCACATTTAAAAGGGAGATATCCCGGATGGCTTTTGAAGGCAGGCGGGGGGGAGCAAAGACTTTTGCCCCCCGCCCGCCTTCAGAAGAGGTCCTGGACCTCTTCTGAAGGCGGGCGGGGGGGGGGCAAAAGTCTTTGTCCCCCCTGCCTGCCTTCCCGGGGGCTTTTAAATCCCGGGGCGATTTTAAAATGCTGGCGGGCGGCAGCGAAGGCTTCACTGCCGCCTGCCAGCATTTTAAAATCGCTCCGGGACAGCGGAGACTTTAAGATCGCCCCGGGACAGCGGAGAAGTCTCCGCTGTCCCAGGGGCTTTTAAAATGCTGGGAGACGGCAGCGAAGGCTTCGCTGCCACCTGCCAGCATTTTAAGATCGCCCCGGGACAGCGGAGAAGTCTCCGCTGTCCCGGGAAGGCGGGGGGGGGGGGAAGCAAAGACTTTCGCCCCCCCGCCGGCCTTCAGAAGAGGTCAGGGGACAGACTGTCCCCGGACCTGGTCTGAAGGCGGTTTCCATAGGAACGCATTAATTGATTTTTAATGCATTCCTATGGGAAACCGTGCTTCGCAAGACGAAAAACTCGCAAGACGAAAAGACTTGCGGAACGAATTAATTTCGTCTTGCGAGGCACCACTGTACACCCAAAATGGGGAATTGGTTTATTCCTGGCTTACTTTCTAGGATATGAAACGGGTGTGCCTTCATGTCCTGATTAGTAGACCAGTACTGCACCACTTCCCTAGTTTGGTATAAATAAATTGCAGTAGTCCTCCATCCAAATTGAAGTCCCAGGTCCTGAGCACTGGGTAGGGTAGTTGCGTGCAACAAGATTAGCCACAGGCTGGGATCCAAAACAACAGCACTTGTCAAGAGCCAGAGGAGCCTCCAAAACAGGAAGCCCAGGAGAAGCAAACGTCAAAAGGTCATAAACCAATGTCCATAACTGAGTGCAGTACAGAAGACTTGAGTCATCACACATAGGTTTAGAGGTCCGTCAAGAGGTAGAGCAAAGAAGTCAGGTTAGAAAAGTCTGGGAGCTGAAAGATGTGTGTTGCTTCAGCAGCTGCTGGTCATCAACTGAGAACTTGCATAGTCTGGTCTCTCAAACTCCATCCAGGATCAAGTGCATTTAATTCTGCTCTTGAGCAGCCCTTTATTGCCAAGGACCCCATGGCTCATGAGCTGCTATGTTCCTCTGAGTTTCCACGTAGGGGGTCCTTTACTGAGTGGCCACCTGACCTTCCTGGCATGCTGTCTGGAGCTGGGAGGTGATTCAGACTGAGAAGCATATGAGTCAGGGAACCTTCCTGTCGGTCCTTCCAGGACAGCCTTTGGAGAAAGGCCTGGTGAGGTGTCTCCATGGATATTGAGGCCTTTTGGACCAGTTCTGGAGTTGGGCTGCTCTTTCCTCCTGGGAAGTCTGGGTCTTTTTAAGAGGTTGAATCGTCCTGAGTCAGGTTAGAGCCTGGCAAGATACCAGAAACGTTGCCCTGCACTGCCAGACCAGTGGTCCATCTAGCTCAACATTGTCTAGCGCTGGATGGCAGCGATGCTCCATGATTTCAGAATGCAGTCCTTCTCACTCCCAGCATTGCTGTCCGGGAAGGATGTGGCAGTTGCACTTAAGCAGGTGCACAGAGGCATGAGGCTATGCATGATGGGTGAGCGTGCAGGTTTGATTCTTGGTCTCAGCTCAAAAAGCCATAAGTCAGGATCACGATCTCTAATTTAAACCAGCCAAACTGTTGTAAAGGTCTCTCGATTCTGTTATTCTATTGAAAATATGTACTGGTTTTGTAGGATTCCATAGAGGCCAATGTCCATGTTTTGTTTTAAACTTATGAATTTATTTTATGATCCAGATGGCTACAAAGACTGGGAAAGGCTATTCGAATGTTGGAAAATCTGATCTTGCCAATGAATTTTTTGAGATTGCTTTGGATGTAAGTTTTTGCCTTCCTGTGCAATAATGTTTTTTTGGTGTGTTTTTAGCAAATACCATGGTTTGTTGGTTGTTTTTAAGCATATTACCTGCTTCATTTTGCAGAGTCTGAAACAACTGTATGCTCTGCTGAAAAAGAGGAGTCCTAGAGAGACTGATATTTGTGAACACAAATCTGATATAGAGAAGGGCATGTTCAAAATTATCTCTTTCCAGGCTGAATCGGTACGTTGGTGCAAAAAATAAATGCCAAGCTGCTGTGGTAGTGCTATGGCAATGTAATGAGTGTTGTCTTCATTCGTATTGTTCATATGATGTGCTTTCTGCAGTTCAGTGGCTTCCAACATTTTTAATTCATAGAACTTGACACACTCTTTCTGTGAACGTGTTTCCAATACAAACATAGCTTTCTAGAATTTTGAAACATCAATTTAAAATTGACCTGTGGCACAACGTAGCAGTTTACTGGCCTGTTCTTTTGCTTTCTCAGGCTGTTGCTGAAGGAAATCATCAGAAAGCAGTCACATGTGTTCTTCAGTGCAAAAAGATCCTGATGAGCCTGCCACAAAAGGTGAGTAGCCATGAGACTGTCTTTATAATAGTTTTTAATGCATTTGTACTCTATTCTGTTGCATTGGTGCTTCACTGAAAATTAGGGGAAATGTTTCAACTATTCCACACACATCTTGGCCTTTTAACACAGCAGTACTTGATAAACATTTGTTTCATATATTTGCAGACCTGTTACCTCTCCCGCCTGTGCTATAACTTTGGTGTGGAAGGATACACACAGAAGAGATATGAAGAGAGCTCCTTTTGGCTCTGGTAATTTCATGAGTAGTCTTTTGTTTATTCAGTATATATTTATAAAAAATATTTATGTACCACTATTGATTAAATAATTGGAGCGATTTACAGTGGTACCTCAGGTTAAGAACTTAATTTGCTCTGGAGGTCCGTTCTTAAGCTGAATGGGGCCTCCCATTGCTGCTGCCGCGCGATTCCTGTTCTTATCCTGAAGCAAAGTTCTTAACCCGAGGTACTGTTTCTGGGTTAGCGGAGTCTGTAACCCTGAAGCGCCTGTAACCTGAAGCGCCTGTAACCTGAGGTACCACTTAAAACCCATTTAAATCTTAACATCATAAATTTTTATTGAAAGATGCCTTCTGAACCACCTGCATAAGCCTGACTGAAGAGAAATGGTTTCCGCAAGCATTAAAATGTTACAATAGAAGGTACCTGCTGATAGCATATGCTGCCCTTTCCTCCCAAAAAAGAACAAACAGGCATTTTTTTTGTTTTGTTTTTTCTAGGCTATAGAGATAAAATGTCCTGTCTCGGATATACCAAAGGCAAACAAGTGTTGGTTTGAATTGTGTCGTTTGGCACCATCTAGTGGCTTAAAAAGTTGTTTGCAATTGCAGAAAATGTAGTCTTGTGAGAGCATTTTTCCAAGGGAAGTTAGCATGCATTTGGAAGGTGGAGACAGCAGCTTGGGTGGTTTGATGAAGAGAAGCAGTGACCCGAGAGGGTACAGCAACTCTTTCCCTCTGCTGCTACATTCCAGATTGAACCCTCCCAAAGCTGCTTTTTTCTTAAAGGAAGCAGACATTAGACCAAAGTTGAGGAACCCATGACCTGTCATGGCCAGTGAACAGGGGATTGCACCAGTACAGTCACACTTCATGTTGCATCTGCTTCAGGTTACGTGTTTTCATGTTGCATCCCGTGGCAACCCTGAAGTACCAGAGTGGGTTACTTCCAGGTTTTGTCGCTCACACATGTGCAGAAGCGCTAAATTGTGCCGCATGCATGCGCAGACGCGGCATTTCGGCTTGCGGCAGTTCTGTGTGGAACCTGGAATGGATCCTGTCCGTAACATGAGGTTCCACTGTACATCTTTTAAAGTAAACAGTGTTCACAGAAAAGCTCCATCATAAATTTATTTCTGGTAGAGGAAGAGGTGAACAATCTTGAATCCCATCTTGTCCCAAAATATAATTCATGTTGTATTTTAAGCAGCTGACTAGGTTGCTTATTTGCTGGTACGTTTGCTGACATAGGCTCTAACTTGTCCCTTGAGATGGCAGGGACAGGCTAGGACACTTATTCCTGACAATATTCATTTATGAGTAGACAGCCAGCTTCAAATTTGCTATTTGAAATAAGACTTGAACAGTTTCATGTGAGCTGATTATTCATGCATGGGCCCTGGATTTTTCTTTCAACTAAAATTTCATGGAGGACTTTTAAGATGGAGCAGATAGCAAAATTGGGGAGATGGGTCTATGACTGAAGAGCCCTCCATGGAGAGGAGGACCACCTACCATTCAGAGCATTGGGGAATCTTCAGGTGATTAGTAAATGACACTCCACTGCCTTCACCATCTTTGCAGTGGATAATCTACAGTATAATTTCTTCACTGTGGAACATTGCATGTAAAACAATAAGAGAAAAATTGGTACCTTGGACTGGATATAGTTATTCTTACACAGTATGCTATTTCCTGTGAATATAGCCAAGTGGGTCTTTTCTATGCTATGAATAATCAGCTAGTCTGTTGTCGGTTTCCCCCTTTTCAACAGCCAGAGTTATGAAATTGGAAAGATGGATAGGAAATACTCCAATGGAAAAGCAATGCAGGTGAGAAATCTTTGTAAAACACATGTAGCCCAATGGAGGAATCCTTTTTCCTTTGGGGTTGGAACTGATTCATTTATGCCAGCCTTTTGAGCTTATATATTCATTTATTTTTAATTGTAGGCTAAAGTACTGCGGTTACTAAGTAATGTCTATCTGGATTCGGGCATAAGAGGTCATGAACACAAAGCTCTTGTAGCTGTCACCATGGCTAATGAGGTGAGGGAGCAAACAGCTGTTTGAAAGACATGGGATTGAGTGATTTGCTTGTGCTCTAAGCATATGGATTGGATTCGTTTCTGCTGAGAGTTAAGTGCTGCAGTCAGTGGAGCTTTCTCCCAAGCCTCTTTGCTTTTATCACTAAACTCTACATTTCAGTCTGAAACAAATTTTTGTTCTATCTTCATCTTATGACTCAAACAACCTGCAAACAAGGGTTCACCATTAAACTTATATTTGGAAGCATTCGTTTTTCCATTAACTCCCCTCCTGGGTAATCTTGAACTTTTGGTCTGCAGAAGAGTCCTCTGTAACTTGAAAGCTTGTATACTGCATTGTGAACATTGTTTGATCTTAATGAAAATTTTGTCACTGACCCTAAGAGTTATGTTATATTGAACCATTATGGCTGTATGATTTTAGCAGGAACATAGGGTTATGCAGTGATTTTGACACAATGCATCTGATTTTCCATGAAGGTTGTGCACAGTTGCCAGACATTTAAGACTTCTTACATGGAATGGAGAATTCAGGGTTGCCTTACAAAGTGTGAGGCCATTTGCTGTTTCACATAGAGACATGAGAATTCAGGGCTGCTCTGTGCAGCAGCTTTATTAGCAGTGTAGTACCAATTCCTACTCTCAAAGCAAGAGCTGCATAATGTGATTGGAAGAGTAATTTACCTGCTATTATTGCCCCGTCCAGGGGCAAAGGAGTCTTTCCCTTTTATACCCTCTTCCCCTTGTAGCGGCAGAGTGAGGGAGTGGCTTCCATCCTTCTTTGCTCCTTCTTAGTTCATCTATCTCAGGGGTCAGCAAACTTTTTTAGCAGGGGGCCAGTCCACTGTCCCTCAGACCTTGTGGGGGGGCCGGACTATATTTTTTTTTGGGGGGGGGGAATGAACGAATTTCTATGCCCCACAAATAAGCCAGAGGTGCATTTTAAATAAAAGGACATTCTACTCATGTAAAAACGCAATGATTTCCGGACCATCCATGGGCTGGATTGAGAAGGTGAATGGGCCAGATGTAGCCCCAGGGCCTTAGTTTGCCTACCCATGGTCTATCTGATTGTGGCCAATGCCAGCGTGGGAGTGGTGTGGGGAAGTATGGAGTTTATTTGTTTTGTTTACAAAAGAGCAGATGTGTTTGCACACCATACATTTAAAGCACATAACTTCCCCCAAAGGGTGCTGGGAACTATAACTTTGTAGGGGTAAACTTCAGTTCCCAGGATTTTTGGGGGAAGTCAGGTGTTTTTAATGTATGGTGTGAATGCAGAGAGCGAACAGCATCCTCCTTCACCCCTTTAAACGATCTTTGGTGTCACGGGCAGCTGATACTCCTGGGGTCTCTGCTATCTCAGAAGAAGACGGGATATTGGAGACAGTAAAGAGGCAATTTCTCCTCTCCCACTCTCCATATAAGAATTCTGAAAAAAATAAAGAATATAGTTTTGAGGCTCTGGGATGAGAAATTATAATCGCAATGCTGGCTGACTTGTTGCTAAGGATGTTTAAAATTATTCTAGGAGATTATTTAGAATATATATTTTGGGGAGTGCTGATGAGAGGGCCTTGACATTCTTTCAGAGTTATGAATAAGCTAAGCTCTGACAGCAGCCAGTTAAAAATATCCTGAATATGGTGAAGAATAGTTTGGCTGTCAAAATAATGTCTTGATTTCTTGATTTACAGGAGGATTTGCATCCAGCTGGTTTGTTCTTGAAAATTAGGATTCTCCTGAAAGGTGATGTGCCAGAGGCAGAACTTGGCGCAGGTACCATCCCTGGTTCAAAATAAGTCACATGTGGCATCATGCCTGTAAAGGAAGGTTGAGTTGTGAGGGAAAGTGCCAGGACTGTTTAATCAATGGCAACAGAGGCAACTTCATTTTATACTGCACGGTGTTTTAGTTGATGAGCCTCTTCTGTTTTTAACAAAGAGTATGAACTGCAAAGTAGAAAAATGGCTGTTTACAGTACAGGTGCTTGCACTCTCAGTCCATATTCACCTAAGTGAATATTTTCCTTCGTCAGTGCCATTAGCATAGATTTGGAGGGATATTTGTTTTTATACTATGCACATTCAGTATTTTCTGAGACCCCACCCAAGTTAATCAAATCAGCTACAATCCTGTCTATCTGGATTCTGTGATTAGCACTTGGAAATCAAAACCTGAACAGTATTGATGTTTCTGTTTGTCTGATTTTATCTTCCTCTCCACCCTTTGCTTTCAGTGACACACTAACCTTGCCACTTCCTTCCCTCTCCAGCTATTGATGAACTTCTGCGTCATGGGTTCACCCTAGATTTTTTTGTGGATGTAGCAAAACTGCTTCTGGAGCATGAGAGGTACAGCTGTCTAAGGGATCCTGACCAGTAGTAGTTTTTCATCAAGCAGAATAGACGCTAAGGAAGACAAAGGAACTCAAATTATGACATGGCTTGTCATGGTAGAATTCCTTAAGAGAAAAATTACAGGAGTATTGGGAATGATGAGAAAATAAAGGGGCAATGGCTCTTTCATCTGGGCACATTTAGGTGCTCAAACCGTTTTGGAGGTCTGTTTGGGTGAGCAGATTGAGGCCTGCAATTAGTATTATTGCAGGTGTACATACATTTGGTGTATGCAGTTCTAAATGGTCGGTTGTCAGGATGGCAGTGTTTCATGAAGCTTTTGGTATGAGAGCATCAGAGAGTGACTGAATTTTTTTCCCTTTAGAGGGCAATGTGGGTGGATAGGAATCTAGGTTCTTTTGCTATTGGAAACTCAATTCATGAATGCTACCTGCCTTTCTTGTTGCCAGTGACTGGCAGTCCATATGCCCAACCTGTTTGCATGTTCTTTGCATATCTAGGCAGACCATCACACTAGACTTTTTGGACTCACTTGCTGAGAGGTTTAAAGGATTCCCGGATTTTGGCAAAATCAGTCTTCTTCAGATTGAACTCCTGATACAGACAATGAATGAGTCGCTTGCCCAAAATATAATTGAAGGTGTTATTGCAGGTCTGTGCCAGTTTTCTTTTGATGCTCCTTGGTGGTAACTCAGTAAAAAGAAAAAATCATATTGGTCAGGCCTGTCTAAAAGGGGCACTTTTTAAGAGGTATCTGAGAGAAGGCAAGGGGTGGTTTCTGCCAAACATCTACTGGCAGGGAGTTTTACAGGGCAGGGCCTGCACACTAAACGCTCAGTCCCTGATGAAGGCCAACCCCCAGAAGTGTCCCATCAGAGGATTTCAGTGACTGAAGAGGAGTATAAGGGATCAGGTGGTCCTTAAGGGGCTTCAGGCTCAGTAATGGTCCCCTTCCCCTTGTTGCAGCCCCCAGGCAGCAACTTCCTTTTTGCCATCCCACATGCCATTCCAGTTCAAGATATAGGAACTTCGGGAACTGGGAGCCCACAAATCAATTTCAGCAGCTCCATATGATAACAGTTAAGGCCAGTTAGTTTCTGTCTCTGCCCAGTTATTAACAATGACCTAGGCTTCTAGACAAATGTAAGCTGGTGGGTTTGTGGGGAAAGTGGGGCAGAGGAAGGTGGTTTTGAATCCCTGACCCACTTTTCCACTGTAAATGCTGTCGTCCTCCTCTTCCCTGGCTGTCCTGTCAGGAATGGGCCACACTGGTTCAGGATATATCGCCCTTAAGATTATCTTAATCATATTTGCTTGGGTGAAAGTAACAGGTAGGACTTAACTTTGATTGAGCATTCTTAGAACCAGGCTTTAGTTAAGGTCACATTTTAGTTTGGCTTTGAGGATTTTTAATAGAGTGCACTTTGCTCCTGTCCTTGCAAATATGTTTGATGCTCTAAAATTGGTGAAGTGCTGAACTTTGTCTCCTCAGACCACAACCAAGGAAAGTTTCTTCGTCCTGAAACACTGGATCACCTGCACCATGTTCTATGGGACAGAGCTACCAAATACTATAAGGTTTGGAGCCATGCAAAGTTTTTCTTCTTGTTTTCTTCTTGCACTGGCTCCCAGTTGAATACAGGGTCATGTTTAAGCTGCTGGTTCTAACCTTTAAAGCCCTATTCGATCTGGGACTCTTGTACCTACGGGACTGCCTCTCCTGGTATGCACCGCGGAGGACCTTATGGTCCACAAACAATAACATCTTGCAGGTCCCGGGCCTCAAGGAGGTTAGACTGGCCTCGACCAGAGCCAGGGCCTTTTCGGCCCTGGCCCCAGTCTGGTGGAACGCTCTGTTGCAAGAGACCAGGGTCCTGCGGGACTTGACATCTTCCGCAGGATCTGCAAGATGGAGCTGTTCCACCAGGTCTTTGGTCGGGGCTCAGTCTGACCCCTCTCCTTTTACAAGACCCTGCATACAGGTGGCCTCTCTAACTCTTCTCACTGGCTCATACAAATAGCTGAGCCTGGTGAGTACTTAAGGTTCCCAACACCTATAGTAATAGTTATAATTTGCTTAATCCAATTTTAAGCTGTATTTCAGTCGATTGCTGAATTTTATGTCTTAATGTTATATATTTTTGATGTTAGCTGCCCTGAGCCCAGTTCTGGCCAGGGAGGGCAGGATATAAATTAATTTTATTATTATTATTATTTGACTACCACATGTGGTTAACTCCTTATGTATGGTGAATGCAAGCAGTCTGTGGGCTGAACCCTGAATGTAGCATTCCTTTGGAACACCTTCCCACTCACCTTGCACTTTGACAATATTTTGGGTATCTGAGCTTTCAAAATAAACAGGTAGAGGAATAAGTTTAGCAGACATGGACTGGTAATAATAATAATAATAATAATAATTAATAATAATAATTTATTATTTGTACCCCGCCCATCTGGTTGGGTTTCCCCAGCCACTCTGGGCGGCTTCCAACAAAGATAAAAGATACACTAAAATGTCACATATTAAAAACTTCCCTGAACAGGGCTGCCTTCAGATGTCTTCTGAATGTCAGGTAATGTTTATCGCTTTGACATCTGATGGGAGGGCATTCCACAGGGCGGGCGCCACTACCGAGAAGGCCCTCTGCCTGGTTCCCTGTAACTTGGCCTCTCGCATTGAGGGAACCGCCAGAAGGCCCTCGGAGCTGGACCTCAGTGTCCGGGCAGAACGATGGAGGAGACGCTCCTTCAGATATACTGGACCGAGGCCGTTTAGGGCTTTAAAGGTCAGCACCAACACTTGTGCTCGGAAACGTACTGGGAGCCAATGTAGGTCTTTCAAGACCGGTGTTATATGGTCTCGGTGGCCGCCCCCAGTCACCAGTCTAGCTGCCGCATTCTGGATTAGCTGTAGTTTCCAAGTCACCTTCAAAGGTAGCCCCACGTAGAGCGCATTGCAGTAGTCCAAGCGGGAGATAACCAGAGCATGTACCACTCTGGCGAGAAGGTGCAGGCAGATAGGGTCTCAGCCTACGTACCAGATGGAGCTGGTACACAGCTGCCCTGGATACAGATTTGACCTGTGCCTCCATGGACAGCTGTGAGTCCAAAATGACCCCCAGGCTGCGCACCTGGTCCTTCAGGGGCACAGTTACCCCATTCAGGACCAGGGAATCCTCCACACCTGCCCGCCTCCTGTCCCCCGTTATGAAATGAAATAAACTGCAGCCTCTTTCATTTTTTATACTCGAGGTTCCTAAGCCAGTATTTTTCAAGGGCTGTGTTAGTGGTTTTCAGCAAGGATTGTTGTGCTGGTACATACCTTTCAAAATGTACATACCTTTCAGTACATACCTTTCAAAATGCAGGTGGTTCCCCAACTCTGAGATCTAAATAATCAGTGTTATCCTAGCCTGCTTGGCTTTGAGAAGTCGCCATGCTCTCCAACCTCCTATTGATGAAGAACAGAACAACTGCATACTTGTTCACAACCCATGAGCTTGGAACTCACAGAATACAATCAGTTTAAGACACAATGCTTATTTTCTAGGAAGAAAAGTATTATGAAGCCCTTGAGTGGTACACTTACTCATTCAAACTCTGCTCAGGCAGACAAATAGAGAACAACTTTGCAAGTTTGGAAAGGAATATGGCTGCTTGCTTTCTTCGCTTGAAAGAGCCTCTCAAGGTATTTCTCCAGCCTCAGGTGCTGATGTTTTTTCCAATTTAACCTTCTCCATGAGCTTATGGAAAGTCTTAAAATTTGCTTCTGTTTAATATTATCAGGCCTGGGGTGTTTTGTGGGGTGGGGGCACGGGCACATCTTCCTTTCGAAATGTGGGAGATGTAGCAGCCAAACCTAACATTGCTTATTCTTGCTACATAGTAAGATTAGGGGCTGGCTGCCACAGAGCTGTGTGGCTGATTGGCAATTAGTAGAGTGTGTGACGTCATTTCCCTTCCTCTCTTGAGTGGGAACAGTCAAAGATGTATTCCCCCCGCACCCCGCTCTTTGACCAGCTGTGCAGGAGGACGGATGTCCACTTGCTCCAGATCAGGCAGTATGCCTAAGACTGCTTTTACTGTAAATATATGTATTTTACTGCTGCTGTAGCTGAGAACCAGTGCAAGACTATGAGTAAGTATATCATATTTTAAGGCAGCTTCCAGTTGTCTGATTTCTTTTTTAAGGGGGGTAAACGAAAAGAGGAAGTCGGCTCACTTCGCAGCTGGACTTAATTAAAAGAAGGCCTGACAGCCAATTCCTTTAATTTTGCTGCTAAGGGTGGGACTTTTAAACTCTCTTCATCCCACACACGTGGGTGCCCGGAGAGATAAATTGCAGTTAATATATCCTCTCCTATCTATTAAAACCCATCCCGCAAGAAGGTTGTTTTTTCTTTATTTAATGTTGGAGATGTATGTTATGCCAGCCCAACAAAAGGTTGTTAGGAGCAAGGGCTGCAATCAGGTTTTGCATGTCTTGTCACCACCACCCAGTGATGGAAATCATTCGCCTTCAGAGAGGGAAGGGTACTTGTCCAAATTCCTCCTTGTGTTTAGGTTATTAAAGTTTAACATTAATTCATCTGAAAAATGAGGTTTCTCCTTGCATATATTCGTGTGGTAGTTGATAGCTGAAACTATGGTTCTATCACCCGTGTGGTCTGTTGCAAAGGCACAGAAGACTATACTGCAAACACCTAAAGGAACATCATTTGCAGCCCAGGCAACTGCTGCAGCCAGTTCTGCCTTGCTCATAGAAGCTCTTGGCATCCTCTGACCCTCACCTGTGGTCACAAACTTGTGCTTGCACTTGACTACTCAGGAAACAAGGCTGTGTGCATGGCCCTTCCTCATGTGGTTCCAATTCATCTCCCCACCTCAAAAGCCTCTAATAGGAAGCTCTCATGTCCTGCTTCTTCTTTTCACCTGCATAGTTGCAGCAGCCGAGGCAGCCCCTTTTGCTAGAAACCTACAGTGCACGGCAGAGCATTGGATTGCGCTCTTGTTCTATTTATTTGCAAAAGTATTTACACGCCACCCTCTTGCCAAACATCAGTATATAGCAACATAGTAACAACACAAAGCAATCACTCAGGCAGCTGGCTTGGCTGCTCTAGATATTTTAGCATAGAACTTGCGAGACAAAATGCCCAACTTCTGAATGAGGCCAGCTGGGCCTCTGTAACATGGGAGACAACTTAACAGTGCTGCCCGATGACTTCAATGATCAGGCTGGAATATAAGGGCTCAGGTTAAGATATCCTGGACCCCACATTATTCAGAGCCTTGCCTATCAACACGAGACTTCAACCTGGACCAGTAGCTGCAAGACACATTTTAATAAATTCAATGAGATTTAGTACTGAGCAGGTTGCCCAATCTAAATATTATTAATTATTTCATACTACTTAACAGACTGTCGCCATATGTATGCATTCAAACTGTGCACAGTTAAAAGTAATTTATTTGTTATATTATTATTATTAACAACAACAAAAACTGGCTAAAGGTAACCCTAAATGAAGCAACAGAACAGTAAGTTTTTTGTCTTGCGCGGTTAATCTAACTTCATGATGATAATAGTTTTTCCCTTTGGTTTTTGAACCCCCAAGTCAAGGGTTGCCAACAGCTTCAAATATATAGGTTACCACACGCTACCACAAAGGAGGCGTGGCATAACACAAAATGACTGCTTTTGTCATATGATACAAAATTAGAGACAACCTTATGTTTACTATTGGACGTCAACCATGTCATGCTAGTCCTTATTATGTAGATGACACCCACCCTCCCCGATACTGGTGCTGCCTAATATAGGATCATACTTGTAGTGTTGGAAGAGACTCTGAGGGTAATCTGGTCCAATCCCCTGCAACAGGAAACATTTCCTCAGGGCCAGGAAAGATATACGAGGTAGCCACACACCATTTTCATTTCACAGAAATCACTTGGAACAGACATGCACTTTTTGCTGCCTAACTTTCTTTCTAGGAGGGCTAGAGACTTAAAAAATAAAAATAAAATAAAAGAAACCTAGAAACCTGGGGCACCTGCCCAGGACCACCACTAGAAGACTTCCTGGATGCCAGGCTGGTGGCTCTTGCCCTAGGTTCTCTGTGAAATGATGTAAATAATATCAATGTGTTCCGTGCATCCTGCTTGTTTAATTGTTGTTAGTTGTCCTTGCTTTAATACTTAATCTGCAATCCTGCTAATCCCTCTGTCTGCAGGCTAAGGAGGCCTTGAAGGAAGCCGAGAGGCACCATCCTAACTGCATATTCACTTATTTTTATTTCTATAAAATTGCCATCTTGGAGAACGACGTGGCAGCAGGTAAAAACAGAAGGTGGTGGAATATTTAGTCATATTTTCTGCTTTGGGATTTCCTATGTTGCCCAGGAGGACTTCGAGGTAAAAGTGGGTAGGGAACTTTGGGTTCTGTAGTTTTCTGTCCTTAAACTCATTAAACATTACAGCTTCTAACTTCAGCAAGCTGTCTCGTTGTCTTCTCTATACTTGTCCACAGCTATATTTGTAACAATACCGCCTTCTACAGGAATAGATTTCTGTTCTTGAAAAGGGTATGCAAGTTACGCAGAGGAAACTCTGCTTTCTGCCTCCCTTCTATGTAGGACTGCCAAACAGGTGTAGTGAAGCCACAACCACCCACTTTCTACAGTGTGGATTTGAGCCTATGGAAATTGAAACCTAGAGCATCTTAAAGGGGAGAGAGACAGGCCCATGTCACATCCTAGCAATGAGGCAGTGACTGGTCAGTGTGAGTGGGATTGCCCAACATTATCTCATGGAATAATAGCATGTTTGAGCAACTTGGCTTAGCATTCTTGATGTTACGGAGGGACAGAATTCACTGGCAATTATAGTGACGAGATCTGAGGCTTTGGAATCTGTTACGTCAGAACATGTCATCTAGCAGAATGATAAGGGGGCTACAGAGGTTTCAAGATTGTGTGTTTTTATTACTTACTTACTGCATTTATATCCCCTTTATATCCTCTAAGGAGCTCAAGGTAGCCTACATGATTCTTCCTCTTCCAATTTTATAGGTCTCCCAGGTCCTATTACATCACTGTATGACTGCAGCACCATACTGGCTCTCTGTTTTGAGTGCCACGGTCAGTGACACTCATCTGGGAATGCCAGTAACTCTCTTATCTTAGAAAAGAGATACATAGTCATGATTAGATAAGGGTTTCCTATATTGATAGCATGCTTCTTTCCTGGTTGCAGTTATTGGGAGTATTTATATGAATGTTAACTGTAACTATTATCCCTATGTGTGTATACCATCGGTGGTCTTGACCACAGTTATTTGGTCATGTATTTGGAATCAGGATGGTATATTTTGGGATTTCAAATATACCACGTTAAATCCAAGTTTGTTTCTTTGTGTAAGGATGAGAGTTGCTTTTTTGAGAACTTTTACACTTGCTACAGTCTCCAAACTGATTCGACTAGCAAGCCACTCAGAGAAATCTTTCGGAGTGAGGAATATCCGAACTCTTAACATGCTGGTTCATACAGTAGAATCACGTTACAAAAGCTAAGGCCATAATATCATCTTGAGAACCAGTGCTATTTTTCTAGAAAAGGAGATGTCAGAACTCACCATGAGTGCTTCCCTTGTTTTCCTATAATGGGCAACAGTGCCCACTTGAGAGGTGATGGGACTGAGTTCCAGTGAGTTCCAGCTGAAAAAAGCCCTGCTGAGAACTGTGGTTTGTTAAAGGCGCCGAGAATTATACCCCATGAGGAGAAAGCTGCAGTTCCCAGAATTTTTGGGTTGAAGTCATGTGCTTCAAATGTGTGTTGAAGGTACTTGAAACATGTGGTGTGGATCTGCCTGTTTACCCCTGGACTTGCTGAGCTCACCTCACTGTCCTCTGTGCTGTAGTGAGATGCATGATATCTCCAGTTACATTAGAGTTGTTATTTCTCTGGGTTGCATCTATGCATATAGCTCAGCGTATGCAGATCTGTCCTGGTTTGTCCTTGCTTTTGGTTATACATACAGAGCTAAACACACTCCATCTGTGGATTATTTGGCAAAAAAATGGAATGCCTGGCCTTTGAAGGGATCAGATTAGGGGTTTAGTAACCATAGTAATGAGCACAGTGGATAGACAAGCCATGTACTTTCACAACTATAGGAGCACTTTGTTGCCTCAGGATAGGACACCTGTATGCCTTGAACAACCAGCTGCTGATCTGAGAAACCACAACCACTCTTGTATGAACTAGTACAGCCTTTCCTTAATGTCTTCCCTGCTCCCTCACCTCCACCTTCTTCTTCATTTTTTTAAGCTTCCCATGCAATTGATAAAATGGAAAGGGCCGTAACGGACCCAGACTCAACGACCTGGATGTCAGAACAAAGTTTGGCTAACCTGCTGAAATTAGCTGCCCAGTTTGCTTTAGAGGTAAAAAAAAGTTGGGGGGCTTCTATCCTGATTTTCTGTCCTGATTTTCGTATAAGTGAAGCACCTGGAGCTTGTCTTTCTTTATTAAACTTCCGCAGGTCTACTTTGCAGAGAAATGCATTGGGTCTAGAAAATTTGGTTTTCTTTCTCTGCTTTGTTCTTAGTAGCCCTTGCTGGTGTGCATGCACACATAAATCAGTGTGTGGCATTTGACCCCTTTCGCTTCTGTGGGAGAGCTCCCACTTACAAGATTAAATGGGTTTAATGAATACTTCCATGGTTGCTTGAGATCGGGTTCACAAAACAGACTAACATATCCTGGGGACGGCCATAGCTCAGAGTGTCTGCTGTGTATTCAGAAGGTCCCTGGCTCAATCTGCAATGGCACCTGAAATCCTGGAGAGCCATTGCCAATCTGCATGGGCAAGATTGAGGTCCATGGGCCAATAGTCTGACTCAGCATAAGGCAGCGTCCTACATTCCCATGTCTCTCCCAGTGCTACCTAGGTATCTAGATTGCAGAATTGTAGCATTGGAAGGGACCGCAAGGGTCATCTAGCCCAACCCCCTGTAACGCGGGGGTTTGTTTTATACACCTCCCACCATATGAAAATTTGCAGTAGTGTACAAAGAGAGATAAGAAGATAAAACTAAAATACAGAGTTAAGGCAGCGTTAACTTGTGTCTGTGAGATCAGCATAGACAATTTCCAGCAATGCTATCCGGACAAAGCCTGTTGATTTTTTCTTTTCTTTTTTTTTAAGAAGTCTTAAGGAGGCTCCTGAAAGAGGAGGTTGTTGCCACCATCCTAGTTTCATGGGGGTAATGTATTTACAAAGTGTGGGTGCCACTACCTGTAAAGCTCTGCCCCAGGCAGTCATTTAAATGAACTTCCAGGAACTGTGGCCCTTAAAAGAGGACCTCACTTGATGAACTTTTAATTGCTTTTGCTTACCAGAGACTGTGCCAAGGCATTTCATTTCTGCTATGTTTGAATTCATGGTACTCCAGTCTTGCACTGTGACAGCAAATTCCTTTGATTGTATGTGAATGCCCAGCAAGTACCATATTTTTCTGTGTATAAGATGCTCCAGTGTATAAGATGCCCCCTATTTTGGGGGACTTGCATTTAAGAAAATGTGGGGGGGGGGATGCTGAAAATCACTAACTCAACTGACAAATGCTGGCGATCGCTCACATCGCTGAAGCCAACAGCAGCCAGCAATTGCACGCCCAATTGACACAGCAGCAGCCAATCCAAAGCAGCCATGCAGCAGCAACCAATCACCTGCTCAATTACCGCAGCCGCCACCAATCCAAAGCAGCCCTTGAAGCACCAACCAATCACCCGCCTAATTACCGCAGCCGCCACCAATCCAAAGCAGCCCTTGCAGCAGCAACCAATCACCCACCAAATTGCCACTGACAAGTTCTTGCTCTGCTCATGGCTGCAACCAATCACCAGTCCCCCCATGCACTATCCATGTATAAGATGACCCCCTTTTTTAACATTATTTTAGAGTAAAAAAACCCCATCTTATATACGGGAAAGTACGGTACTTGCATTCACTTAGGAAGTTGCATTTACACAAGACTCAGACTATTGGCCAATCTAATTCAGTATTGTCTATCCTCACTGACCAGCAATGGCTTTCCAGAGTTTTCAGGTAGCCTTTACCTGCAGATGCTGAGAACTGAAGCTGAGCTCAGAGCAGATGCTCCACCACTGAGCTGTGGCACTTCCTTCCACATCCTCAGTTAAAAATGGTGGCAAGCCATCTGTTGCTTTTTATGCCCTGAAAGGAGCTCTGGTAACACCCAGCAGTCCACAGGTGCACTCCCTAACCTGGAAACTGGAAACTTTCAACCTGTTAGTTCAGAAGCCAGCTGCTTCATTTCCAGTCTGCAATTGTGTGGTGCAGTTCAGCAGAAGTGGGCTTTGTTCGTTGCTACCAAATATATCTTTATGGGGAGGGGGGAAATGAAAGTTGGCTGTCCTTGGATTGGTGTTTGCTAGTGTGGTTTTTTTCCCTTCAACCAAAGCTGCTTTTGTATCCCGTTGCTTAGAAAAACTGTTTGCAGGAAAAAAGTGAAAATAAAACATGAGAAGAATTCACTTCTAAACCAGCATGTCTAATGCAGTCTTAAGAGTGGCATTCTCAGGTGCTTGTTGAGAAACAAGTCCCACCTGCCTTCAGTGGGACTTCAATCTCCAGCAAGTGTATTTAAGGTGGCAGCCTTTGTCTAGCTATCCTGCCTCCTCCACCCGGGGCTCTTGCAGTTTCCAAAAGATGAGAGTTGTTGCATTGCGGCTACTTAAAGGCTTTTGTCATAGCCTACAGCTGCCCGGAACATAAATGTGTTTTTTATGAATATGGAGATACTTTTAACCTTTTAAAATGAATTCAGCCACCTACTGTTATTTTCTATCTCATTACTCCTCTTCCAGTTAAGAGGTGGTTCAATTAAAATATGTTCGATGAAGATGTTGTTTAAAAACATTTTTATCCTGATGTTCAGCCGAAAAGGCACCTAGAGTGGCTTATATAAGATGAATAATAATAATAAGAAAAAACAGTTCCTGCTCACAGTCTGAAAGATATGACACACAAAAAAGAAGAGGAGGTTGGTTGGTTGGTTGGTTGGTTTGTTGTTCTTGTTTTTATTATATATTTTGTGCTTGTTGTGAACTGCCCTGAGATCCGCAGATGAAGGGCAGTGTACAGATTTAATAAACAGAATAAAAATCCAGTTTTTAAAGTTATAATAAGCAGCTGGAACAGAAGCATCCCAGGAAGGGGGGGGGGCAAATACAGCTGGATCATGTTTGCACCATATGTTTAAAAAGCACATGGCCTCCCTCAAGGAATCCTGGGAACAGTCGTTTGTCAGGGTCCTGGGAGTTGTAGCGGTGTGAAGGGTAAAATGCAGTTCCCGGAATTTATTGCAGTAAGTGATAGGTAGTATGCAACTAAGTTTTGCTCAGAGACGATCCACTGAAATTTACGGGCTTAACGTAGCTCTGCTCATTCATTTGAGTGGGTTACTCTGTGTGATAATCAGCTATATTTTATGCCGTGTGCTTTAAACTATGTGGCTGTGGCCCTCAGCAGATTTGGCAGAGAACCCCCTGCTTCCCATCTCCCTTTCTGCTGCTTTCTGGCGAAAAGGCTGCCTGCCTGCCTTTGGATGGAGGGAGGCCTCAAATGGAGCTGACCTCCAAAAGAACAAATGGAGTAGTCCAGTAGTTCATTCTCCTGCCGTCTGATGTGATATATTGCAGTTTCTCACATTTCAGCTTGTATTAAATGAATTCTGGCTTCCATTCTGTGCTTTATACCGTATTTTTCGCCCCATAGGACGCACTTTCCCCCTCCAAAAATGAAGGGGAAATCTGTATGTGTCCTATGGGGCAAATGCAGGCTTTCGCTGAAGCTATCCACAAGCCGTGGGAGCCTGGCACGACTTCGCACAGCTCTCCCACGGCTTGCCAAGAGCTGCCTGCAGGCTTCGGGCTTCGGGCTTCGGGCAGCTCTCCGCAAACCGTGGGAGAGCTGTGTGAAGTCGCGCAGCTCTCCCAAGGCTTGAGGAGAGCTGCCTGCATCCTGAACTCAGCACGCCCCAGGCTCCGAGCTTTGCGCAGCTATCCGCAAGCCGTGGGAGCCCGGCGCGACTTCCCGCCGGGCTCCCTAGGCTTGCGGATAGCAGCCTGTTCTGGGGTCGGGGGAAGCTTGGGCTTCCCCCGACCCAGCCCCGCGCCTGAGGGGGAAATATTTTTTCTCCCTTTATTCCCCCCCCCCAAAAAAAAACTAGGTGCGCCCTATGGGCCAGTGTGCCCTATGGGGCGAAAACTATGGTACTTTTGATTGAAACGTCCCCCATGATTTGGGGACTCTTGTAACCTGACAGCTGTTTGACATGGCAAAACAGAAATAAAAAAAATATTTTTGTATTTAAGCTATGCGTAACACCAAACTAATGATACATGTTCTTTATCTTTATATGTTATATCACTGATTAACTAACGTCATTCTCCACCTGCAGAATAGGCAACATTGTGCAGCTATAAAGGCCTTGGAGTGTTTATCTCTGCACTTGGATGACTGTGGACTAATAGCTGCAGATTTTAAGTGAGTAACAAAATACAGAACTATACTAACTTCCTTTGTCATTAAAATGTTCTTAGTATTGAAATGCAATAGATCCAGTGTTGTTGCCTGAGTGGAAAAACCCTCAGTCCTGATTTATAGCTAAAATTCCTTACTTGTGTCCCAGACAGGAATTCAATTCTTAAAAGATATCCCTGATTCTTGTTCTTCTGAATGTGTGCCTGTTGGTTCCTGGAGGCTTACTGCTGATGTTTGCCATTAGATGAACACTTCCACCAGTGGAGCTAGTCTGCTAGGGCCAGTGGGCCACAGCTCCATCCACTTCAGCCTGACCCCGGCCCTCACCGGCCTTCTTACAACTAAGGAAGGGGTGGCTTGGGCTGTCATTGCCTTGGGCTCCCTGCCTTGCACCCTAGGAGTCCCAATGGGCCCCACTGGAGTTGAACAGGGAAGGGATGCTCAGCCTCTTCTTACCAAGCAACCTCATACTTATATTACTCTGGGACCAGAGATAACCGCGATGCTACGTTGTCCAAAAGGCCACCAAATCCAATGCACGCTCAGCCTGGGCGAAAAGGGGAAAACACTATCAGAAAATGCAAATAACCACGTAAAAGCAACAGTTTAGAGGTACCACTGCCTGCTAATGGGGGGGGGGGGGAGTGTCTGAACCATAGGCAAGTAGGGTAGAAACATATGGAATATGTGGGGGGGGGGAGAGAGATGAGGGGACAGTTGCAGAAGTTATGCCCTAGAGGATGTATTCTGCCTTCCCTTATGTGCTTGTGTAGGTGCTCTGCCCTGGCATTCCTAGTTGCTGAAACAGAGCCTGGTGTTGTGTTTCTGTGTTCTGGAGCCCTGAGGTGAAGTACCTCTTAGGAGCCTAGGCACATAATGGTTAGCAAAGTGCTCAAATTCCCCTGTGCGATGGGAGGCCAGGTTGTTTTCTCACAAAATGCTCCCTTTGTGTGTGAAGTACCCTTTCTCCATGCCTACCTATTACAGAATTGTTCCATGTGAGCACCTAAGTGTTTACAGCATGAGGCTAGAAAGATACAGCCCTGTGATATAAGCCCTCTCAGCTGAGTCACCTCAGTGGACCTCTTGAATTCTGGTCTCCCTGTCTGGGGTTTATATACTGGCAGTAGCATGCTGTGTGATTGAGTGGGCTTTTGTTGTAGTAGTAGTAGTAGTAGCAGTAGTAATAATAATAATAATAATAATTATAATAATTATAATAAGAATAATTATTTGTTGGTTGGTTGGTACCCCACCCATCTGACAGGGTTGACCCAGCCACTATGAGCGGCTTGCAACATATATAAAAACATAATAAAACATTACACATTAAAAGGCTTCCCCATGCAGGGCTGCCTTCAGATGTCTTCTAAAAGTTATATAGTTACTTATCTCCTTGACATCCGATGGGAGGACATTCAACAGGGAGGATGCCACCACCAAGAAGGCCCTCTGCCTGGTTCCCCGTAGCTTCAGTTCTTGCAGTGAGGGAACTGCCAGAAGGCCCTCAGTGCTGGACCTCAGCATCTGGGCTTAACAGTGGTGTTGGAGACGCTCCTTCAAGTTTACGGGCCAGAGGTGATTTAGGGCTTTAAAGGTTGTCCACCAACACTTTGAATTGTGCTCGGAAAAGTACAGGGAGCCAATATAGGCCAGCAGATCAGTTATGGTGGTAGCATATGTCAGATTCTGCCGATGTTAGCAGGGCTTCTTCCATCAAATCCTTTTTTAATATTTATACATTCTTTATTAGGTTTTCACATTTTTATATGCCTTATCTCTCACCAATTCAAACATCAAATTTCAAGGTTCTCTGAACCTTCAGACTTCATCCCCTCCCTCCCATGGGTTCATATATTAAAAGTTTAAATTTTCTGCATCTTAAGCTTTATCCAACTAGTGTATATCTCTAGTTATCACAATCAATTTCACATTACAAATGTCATTTCAATGCTACCAATGATTTTACCTGTTTACAATGGTTTTTTAATAAACTACAAATTTACTCCAGTCTTTGACAAATACTTGATCCTCTTGGTTTCTGATCTTCCCTGTCAATTTCTCCATTTCTGCGTATTCCATCAATTTCATCTGCCATTCTTGCTTTGTTGGTAATTTTCTTCTTTCCATTTTTTTTAAAAATAATTTTTATTAAGGATTTTACATTACAAGAAATAAAAAATAATAAAAAAAGAAAAAATATCCAACAAAAATTGTTAAAAACAATCTTTTCATCTCCTTATTCTTCATTTACTTGTTTCTCGGACCTCCTCATACCACCCTTTTTTGTATTCCAAATCAAATTATTAATTCAACAATTTCTTTCCCTCTTTTTGCTACCCAGATCTTATTCTTAAATCATTACAATCTTAGATTTTTACTTATATAAACCCATTTTTTCATATTCTTTTAACCCACTTAGTTCCAATCCAACATTATTCTAAAATTCCTTAATTTTAAAATATCTCTGTAGATAGTCTTTAAATTTCTTCCAATCTTCCTCCACTGATTCTTCTCCCTGGTCTCGAATCCTGCAGGTCATTTCCGCCAATTCCATATAGTCCATCACCTTCATCTGCCATTCTTCCAAAGTGGGTAGATCTTGTGTCTTCCAATATTTTGCGATAAGTATTCTTGCTGCTGTTGTGGCGTACATAAAGAAAGTTCTATCCTTCTTTAACACCAATTGGCCGACAATGCCCAGGAGAAAGGCCTCTGGTTTCTTCAAGAAGGTATATTTAAATACCTTTTTCAGTTCATTATATATCATCTCCCAGAAAGCCTTAATCCTTGGGCACGTCCACCAAAGGTGAAAGAATGTACCTTCATTTTCCTTACATTTCCAACATTTATTATCAGACAAATGATAGATTGTTGCAAGCTTGACTGGGGTCATTTACCACCTGTAAATCATTTTCATAATATTCTCTCTCAGGGCATTACATGCCGTTCTTCTTTCCATTTTTAGGCTAGTTACATTATCGCTGCCGCCGTTGCATACATAAAAAAGTATTTTGTCTTCTCTTGGTAATTCTTCACCTATTAAACCTAAAAGGATGGCTTCTGGTTTCTTAACAAATGTATTTTTAAACATTTAATTCATTATAAATCATTTCCGATAAGTCTTTTACCTTATGACATGACCACCACATATGGCAAAATGTACCTTCTCTCTCTGTACATTTCCAACACATATTTGATTTGGTTTTATACGTTTTTGCAATCTTTCTTGGTTATGTACCAATAGTACATCATTTTCATATAATTTTATTTCAACAAACAGCATGAAGTAATTTTTATTTCCTCTTTCCACAACTATTCCCAAGATAAAAGCTGAATATTTATACCCAAAATCTCTAGCACAGTGTATCATCACTGCCTTAACTTATCTTTCATATGCCATTTCAACAATAGTTTGTACATTATTAATAATATTTTCAGCTTATTTTCCAGCAGATCACTTTCAGATCTTGATCTTTCTGTAATAAATCCTCTTTTTTAAAATCTACTTTAAAAACATCGTTTAATTGGTAATACTGTAGCCAATCTGTTAATATTCCTCTTATTCAATTTTAATTGGCCATCTGCCTCTATCAGCAACTCTTTATGGATGGCCCAATACCCTTTCATGTTTACTTTTTTAACTGAAATTGCTTCCAATGGGGAGAGCCACCATGGTGTTCTTCGCTCTAATAAGTTTTTGTAACTATCCCATACCTTGTGGATTGATTTCCTTATCACGTGGTTGAGGAATCCTCTGTGTACTTTCATTTTTAATATTTAATGCTGTATTGTTTTTAACACTCTATTGGAAGCCGCCCAGAGGCTGGGGAAACTCAGTCAGATGGGCGGGGTATAAATAATAAATTATTATTATTATTATTATTATTATTATTATTATACCATAAATATGCATGCCACCCAAACATATTATCATGTCCTTCCAGATCTAATAAATCTGTATTTTTCAACAAAATCAAATCCCACAACCAGCAAAGACAGGACACCTCATAATATAGTTTCAAACATTCCATCAAATCCTAGAGCTCAGGCAGTGGATCTTCTGTATAAGATTGCACCCCAGAATTGAAGATTAAATGATAACGATGAGATGCATGGAGGTGGCATGGCCTTTCCAGAGGACAGGCTGATGCTTCGAGTCAATAGGATTACTAAGAATAATTTGCTGTAATTTATTTTGCCTACAGGTGTTTGGTTCCACTTATAATGTACAAAATCAATGGGAAGACTGGAGAAGAAATGTGAGTTGCACTTCATTCTTACAGCTGTTGTTATTCACTTTGTACAATGCATAGGTGAAGAAGATTAGGTGACCAACTTGAACTGATTTGCAAAGTAAAGATAGAATCCAGTAAAAGAGAATTAACTCGAAGTTCTGCTGTTGCATTGCCTTTTGGACCTGGACTCAAAATTTCATCTCAGCCATGGACTCCGGATGAGGAGTGATAGTAGCAAAGGCACTGTTTGTCAGCCTTTGCGCTCCACCTGTGCAGTTACAGTAACAGCAACGCTCCTCAAGGCTGTTGGGAAGATGCAGTAATATGAACTGTTAATGCATTTGCAGTTCTTCACAATTTTCCTAACAGTGAGAGGTGAACTTTGCGAGAAAGTACATTTTCCTGAAGGGAGGAGGGGATCCTCAAATGGGTTGTCCCTCCTGCCACTTGATCCACTAGGCCAGGACTTGGCTGCTTAGAGCAGTGTTTCCCAACCTTGTGCCTCCAGATGTTTTTGGCCTACAACTCCCATCATCCCTAGCTAGCAAGACCAGTGGTCAGGGATGATGGGAGTTGTAGGCCAAAAACATCTGGAGGCACAAGGTTGGGAAACACTGGCTTAGAGGATTAGATGAAGAACCTGCAAACCACAGGAGGATTTTGAACGAAGAGGCGACTTGGAGGAACCAGGAAAGAAAAGAGCTTTTGGTTGAACAGGAGAAAGAGAAAGAGGCCAGGGCCTTATGTTTGTTAGATCTCTTTTCCTTGATTTGTAGGGCAACCTCATTCCAGTTCTTTCCTGCCTAACTCCCTATGCAGGTCGGGTGACAGGAGGTTTCTGTCATTCTTGTTGATTAAGGAGAAATAAAGTTTTCTGGATTCTTTCATCACAGTATCTTCAAGCTAGGAAGAACTTTCACTTGTTGGAAGCATCCGGCCAGGAACTGAGCAAATTTCCAGGAAAATCCTGACGTATGGCAGCCCATGTTGTTTTTGCCATTTCTCCATAAAAATAGCTCAAAAACAATTTTGCCCAAAAATCTCAACAACTTTGCCCCCCCCCAAAGGGTTGGTGGGAGTCCAACAGTATCCAGAGAGAGACATCTTCAAAGATATAAAAGGATGTCACATAGAGGAGGGAGAAAGGTTGTTTTCTGCTGCTCCAGAGAAGCGGACACAGAGCAATGGATCCAAACTACAAGAAAGAAGATTCCACCTAAACGTTAGGAAGAACTTCCTGACAGTAAGAGCTGTTTGACAGTGGAATTTGCTGCCAAGGAGTGTGGTGGAGTCTCCTTCTTTGGAGGTCTTTAAGCAGAGGCTTGACAACCATATGTCAGGAGTGCTCTGATGGTGTTTACTGCTTGGCAGGGGGTTGGACTCAATGGCCCTTGTGGTCTCTTCCAACTCTATGATTCTATGATTCTATGGTTTCTTTGTGAGAGCGTATCTACTGAGAAAGATGGCCCAGCCTGCTATGAGGCCTGGTAGCCTTCTATTTTCCAGCAGATTTCTCTGATGGGGAGGCTGGGGGAGCTGTCTCCCTGACTGCAGCCCCTGAGGGAGGTTATGGGAGTGTTGCTCCCAAGGTTCGGCAGTCAAGCCCCGTTAAAAACTGGGTGCATGCATCTGCTGAGGCTTCCTTCAGCAGGCAAGTCCTACACTGTCTCAGTAGATGGGTGCCTGTCTGGTAAGCTTTTCAGTACCACATTCGAGAATCCTCTCCTCCCTGCAGGAAGATGTGACATTGGACTTACTGTGAAAGTTTGTTTACTTCAGGGAATGGACGGGACCTTACCTGCCCTAGGAGTTTGTTGTTGTTCTAGTCTGCAGATTTGGCATCTCAAGGACTCTAGTCTGCACTGTTAAGATGGCACAGGGCTAAATTGTTTTCTGGCTTTTCTATTCTGAGGGAGCATTGTTCAAATTTTTATGTTTAGAGGTTTTTCCATCTCCTCTATTTTGCCTTTTATTGGCTTTTGTTCCCCTCGTTAGGCCGCTCTTTGCTGGTATGTGCTTTTGCATTTTCAGTTTGCCTCTCTGAAACTAGAGTGAGCTTGTTCTCCCAGTTGAGGTCAAGATAGTTAATTGTGTAAGGATCTGCTTAATGGAGCAAATGGGAGAGAGAAGCCACCTGACATTCCTTGTCGAAAATGAACCTTCACATTAGGTCCAGTATCACATTTTATCTCTTACATTGCACTGTTTAGAGCAAGTTTGGATAACTTCCTCCCCTTCTTCATTTTTAGAACGTCTGATTTGGAGAACCTTCTAAAATACTTGACTGCAGGTATGTAGCTTGCTATGTTATAGCACTTCTCACTCACTTAGCAAGTGCAAAATAATTTGGGGTGCTGGTGAAAAAAGACACCCTGTTTAGTTCAATTCCATGACAGAAGCTTGCTTAGATTATTTTTTTAAAGTCCCAGTTCCTTTATCATTTTGCATATTCCTGCTCCAGCCTACTATAGATATGATGAAGAATTCGGAAAGGACATGACAACATTTGAAACAAGAGTCAGTGAAGTTCAATGGTTTAGGAAGACTGGTAAGTGGTAGTCTTAGGGTTTCATGTAAGCAGCTCCCTCTGGGATGAATTGAAATTCCCCTCACTTCTCTTAACAGTTTAGAGGCCAAATCCTAGACTTAGAGCAACAAAGTTATAAGCTAAGGAGAATAGGGTGGGAAGATTTTGCTGATGTGGTCTTAGCAGTGTATCATTAACCAAAAAACATCACAGTTCCCTCTGGGGACAGATACTTAAAATGAAAATGAAATACATTTAAAGGGGTCACAACTCTCCCTTTCAGTCACCAAAAAATAAGGAACAGCAACGACAGATTGCAGTAAATCTGCTGTTTACATACAATGAACGGTGTGGGTTCATTTAAGGTGTGCACCCTGGTGATTTTGCTCAGCACTTACTCATGGCAACTGATTTACATGACCTTTTTGCCACATGAACATTTATTCCACAGTAGAAGTGAGGGATTCAAAAAGACCAAAAAGGGGGAAAGGCAACATAGGTTGTATAGTAACAATATAGTTGAAGGGATCTCTGTGGAGTTCTCTGCTTATAGTCAGAATCTTGTTTTGTGGCACAAACGTTTCAATTAACAAAATGATCACCTATTGAAATAAGATATTGATGCCAAACTACTAGTTGTTTCCCGTTGATCCTAAATGCATGTCACATCATATTTGAAGATAATACTGAGCCTGCTTAACCTGTCAGAAGAGACAAAGCAGAGTTGTTGATTTTTGTGGTGTGTTTTAAATCCTGTTCTTTCTTACTTGCTCTCTAAGCTTGGACCTTTGCTGCCATGTCGGGGGGCTGCCTGAGACTAACAAAGGATTTATTTCTAATTTCATTCAAGGTATGTGCTTCTGCCAACATTCTGTGTGCTGCAATGAATGGTTTTTTTTTCAGCTCAGCGAGAGTCCGCAAACAAAATGCTCTTCAGAGCATGTCACTTGGTACTTCTCAGATTTGAGTGTGTCAGTCATGTATTGTGTGCCATGTTACTGAACCGGGTCACAGAAAGCTAACAGTTGAATACTGTGATTTAGCAAGTTTGCCATTGCTGCAAATCTGTTACTGATTTTACTGAACCATAATTAACTCTATCACATAGGGAGAAGAGGTCCTACCAGCTTTAAGTCCTACTGTACAACTTTCACTAATACTCAGTAGGTCAACCTGGAATTGTTAATAAGAAAATATTTTGTTGAGCCAACCATGTTTAAACTTAGTGGCCTGGGGTGGAAATCAAAATCACTTCTGTTCCATTCTGAGGAGTGCTTTAAACTCTTCGCCCTGGGTTTTGACACTTAGACGTTTACTTTTAGGACCTAGCTTATTTTTTGCAATTTTGTTTTAAACTGTTTTTAATATTGCTTAATATTGTGCTTTAATGCTCATGTTGTTGTTCCAATTGGTGCAACCTGCCATGGGACCTTAGGGTGAAGGGTGGGTAATAAATTGTAATAATAAATAACAATAATGATGATGATGATAACACTAATAAATATTGGTGAGCTGGGGATTCAGTAGATGTAGAAGCAACCTTGTGATTTACTGCCAGCAGAGATCTATTTAAGGTAGAGAAGCTTTTGGAGAAGTCAGGTTGCTGTGTCCTGTTGAAGTGTAAAGGAACGTGTTGAGCTATAACAGAGTGTGGGCAGCAGGCAGACAAGAGTATCCCAGCCATCTGGCAAATCCACTTGGAATCCAAATCCAAAAATCCTTTTTTCAGTTGTGGTCAGATGCAGTTCTGAACAGTTTGCTCACATTTTACATGGGGGTTCGGTTCTAAAGGGTCCACACATACACAGTAACCCAGGTGGACCCAGCACTGAAAGAGCTCTTAAATTCTCCACCTTGCTTGCCAGGCAAGGTCATCTCAGTATGCCATCTTTGAAAGCCTTGGGATGTCACATGAGACCTCGCAGGAACTTAGATTGCCCTGCAAGATCTCGCAAGAGCATCCCAGAGCTGGTACACTGAGTGAGCCTTGTCCCCACCCCCACCCCCAGCAAAGCAGAGAGCTTGAAAGTTATTTTTGTGTTGGGTATCCCCAAGTATACGCAGGGTGAACTTTGAAGCTCATATACTGGCTTGGTATATGATTGAAATAGCACAGGTTAAATGCACATAAAAGGTAAAGGTAAAGGTACCCCTGCCCGTACGGGCCAGTCTTGCCAGACTCTGGGGTTGTGCGCCCATCTCACTCAAGAGGCCAGGGGCCAGCGCTGTCCGGAGACACTTCCGGGTCACGTGGCCAGCGTGACATCGCTGCTCTGGCGAGCCAGAGCCGCACACGGAAACGCCGTTTACCTTCCCGCTGGTAAGCGGTCCCTATTTATCTACTTGCACCTGGAGGTGCTTTCGAACTGCTAGGTTGGCAGGCACTGGGACCGAGCAGCGGGAGCGCACCCCGCCGCAGGGATTCGAACCGCCGACCTGTCGATCGGCAAGTCCTAGGCGCTGAGGCTTTAACCCACAGCGCCACCTGCGTCCCTAAATGCACATAAGTGCTGCCAAATAAGTTTAATGGTTTGTTCCAACAGCTTCCAAGTAGAGGACTGTGTGTATCATCATAGATTTTGGTAGAATCAGTGAAGGCTAGAACTAACAAAGGTTTAAGTAAACTCTGCCAAACGTGGATATTTCTGGACTTAGCCCATGCTGGCAAGGCTGGGTAGCAATTAAGAAATAGTGGCTCATCAGTGAAACCACCACCAGGGCAAGATATTTTCTGCATTGGACAGAGGGGAGAGTTCCCAGGGTCACTGTGGGCAGAGAAAGATTTAGGATTTCAGCTTCTATGGCATAGGAAAAGAAGGGAGCAGGCAGGCTGTGCCCACAGGAAAAAGGTGTTGTTTTACACGAGGCTTCGGTTTTCTCTCTCGAAAGTATCTTTGGGAAGGAGAAGGGTAGAGCCAGAACTCTGGACAAGGGCATGCAGGGCAGAACCATCTTGTTTAGGGAAGTTTTTAATGTTTGATGTTTTATTCTGTTTTAATCTCTTGGGAGCCACCCAGAGTGGCTGGGGAAACCCAGCTGGATGGGCGGGGTATAATTATTATTATTATTATTATTATTATTTATTGATCCCCTCTTGAGATTAATGCCCTGAATTCTCCAGTGTAGACCGAGGTGTAAATACATGCCCAATAAACCATATTTCCTAAAGAGACATAGTTTTCTCAATGAAAACACTGCCCTGCCTGAGCAGCTAGAACCCCCTGGAGCCTTGCTACCACATGGCAGATTGGGGGTGGCATGCTGCAACCTTTGTAACAGTATGTATTTCAGAAAGGTGGGTTGCTAGGCATGGTCTTCACTGCAACATTCAGAGTCTTTCAGGCTATAGTTGAGATGCTAGGATGGGCTGGTAAGTTTAGGGGAAACCACAAACATCCCAATTAATCATTGTCATGATGGTGGTAAATACTGCAAATTTGAGAGAATTTGTTCAGATCAGTAGACCGACCCTGTATTGAAAGTGAGTTCAGAAGAAGAGGGTTTCCCAGGGAATAAGTGGATCATCCTGGCTTAACCTTTGAGAAACTGTTCCAGGTTAGTTCAGCCTCCCTAGGGCAGCATTCACTGACCATGTGACATTACCACCGGTGGGGAATGTGGGAATATCACCAAGTTTCCTTTTACCAAGCTGCTTCAGCATCCTACCTGTGCTTCAGTGGAGCTCTGCATACAGCCTGTGGCTAAGAGGTGGAAGATCTTTTAATGGCAGGAGCAGGACATGTTTCATAGAATTGTAGTGTCCAACCCCCTGCAATGCATGCATCTCAGCTAAAGCATCCATGACAGAAGGCCATCCAGCCTCTGTTCAAAAGCCTCCAAGGAAGGAGAGCCCACCACCTCTCATGGGAGTCTGTTCCACTGCCAAACAGCTCTTGCTGTCAGAAAGTTTTTCCTGAATTTTTAGTCAGAATCTCCTTTCTTGAAACTTGAAGCCATAGATTCGAGTCCTACCCTCCAGAGCAGGAGAAAACAAGCTTGCCCCTGTGGCAGCCCTTAAGATATTCGAAGATGGCTACCATATCTCCTCTCAGTCTCCTCTCTTGCAGGCTAAACGTACCCAGCTCCTTCAAGCGCTCCTCATAAGGCTTTGTTTCCTGCCTTGATTTCCATGTTTAACATGAAAGATACTGTTAGAAGGCTTTCTTTGTCACCATGTAAACAAGGGCTAGCTGAACTATTTTCAGTTTTGCTCAGAACATCAACGATTGGTTGTGAGCTTTGAAGATGAATGCTGCAGTAAATACCTGAAAGGGCTTGGGCGTGCCCCTCAAGCACTTTGCGCTCCAGAGCTCCTATTGCTTCTGTCCAGACCCTTCATAGGAACCTAGGAGGGTCAGATTTGGCGGGAGCAGAGAGGTAGAAGACTTGGGCTCTGCAATGTGGAGGGAGAGTGGGAGGGAGAGTTGGAGTGTGTTTGTGGAGAGAAAACCCTCTGGCATCCAAAGCAAAGGGACAACAATCACATTTCTATTAAATGTTTCCTGTTGCAGTTTGCTCGGCTTTGTCCTGCTGAGAAAACCGTTCTGCTTGACCAGAGATTATGCCTGCTTATGGCTATTGCCATTGGTCTTGAAATGGGACGGAACAGTTCCACTGGCCAGGTAGAGTTTGGATGGAGTAAGAATTCCACACCCCTCCCTTTTGTGACAAATGCTTTATGCAAGCTCGAAGGTACAGCCGAGTTTCTGTTTGATGTGGATTCGATGCTGAGAGGACAGTCACCCACTTCCTCTTTGGAAATCTGGGAATTTATATACCACTTTTCGTATAGCAGCATAAGCAGGGCTCCAACCCCCCCCCCAATAAGTTATGCAATTTCAAACATCAATTAGAAACATTAGAATCACATTTGGAGGACTCTGGGTAAACTGGACTTCCTCATGGGATATCCAGGCCATCTTCCTAGCCCTTCCCACTTCACAAACTTGCACACTTCCTCCCCTCTGGAATTTATCTGGAGAGTTTTGCAGCTGCATTTGAGCAAGTCAAGGAGCTAAAATCCTATGTACGGAATGCAACACCCCACCCCACCCCACCTGCCTTACCCAGAGAATAGTGCTGTTATGGTTATGGTTCAAAAGTGGAGTTCCTCCCCCACAATTATATATTTGTTTTCAAATCAGAATGAACTACTGGTGGAGGCCCTCGGACACATAGAGACTTGTTGGGATATTGGGACATATCTGAAAGAAACTGGTGAGTTGGAGATTATGCAATACAAAGTGCTGCTGTTGACACAATATATATCTGCCCAAAGAAGTGGGTGGGACTCTCATCTTGCTTTGGTAGACGCTGGTACAGTGACTTCTCTTGGGATGCAGGAAATATATGCAGCCCAGGAGAATGAAGAACAAAAGCATGATGCTGGAGAGCTGGGTGGGAAGGTATGAATTATTGCTGCACAAGTTTCTTGGAACCTAGGCATATTTGCTCAGAAGTCAGTTCCACTGAACTGAATACAATTTATGCCCAAGTCAGTGTCGATTGCAAGCATAGTGTTGTAAGTATACTACTTATAGTTGCTGCTTACAAATGTTAAGCCATATGTGGTGGTTGGTGGAAGAGCTGGAAGGAATAAAAAAAAAGCTTGACCCTGAGACATATGGTGAGAGGAGACCAAAAATGCTCCTGCAGCTGAGATCTTTTCAGAGGTTCAAGCCTGCTTCAGATGGGAGTCACCATTTTTGAGGACTACCTGTACCCCTGGACATCCAGTGCTCTCTTTAAAATTCCTGGGGCACACTGCGGATGAAATTCCTGGTTTAAGATGGCAGATGAAACTATTCCTGATGGAAACTTGCAAGCAAACACCTTGATGCTAAGGAACCTTGTTAGCCTTAGAACTGAAACAAGCTCCTAGCCTTTGTCTTCACTACCCTTCACAGAAGACATGTCAAACTCAAAATAATATTTTGGTGTGTAGTCTTGGCTTCCAAATTTCAGATATTTGTGTAAATATCAGACTGCTTGTTGGGTTTAATGACAAATCATCTGCCTGAAGCAGTCACCTTTTGCCACTACGTAGCAGGGCCAAGTTTGTATCCCGGGTTTGTATCTTACCCACAAAAACTAGTACAGTGGTACCTCTGGTTGTGAACGGGATCCGTTCCGGAGCCCCGTTCGCAACCTGAGCAGAACGCAACCTGCGCATGCTCATGATGTCATTTTGAGCATCTGCACAAGTGGTGAAACCCGGATGTAACCCTTTCCGGTACTTCCGGGTTGCCATGGGATGCTACCTGAAAACATTTTAACCCGAAGCATCTTTAACCCGGGGTATGACTGTATAGCAAAGGCAAAGGATCTATATTCTCCTTCAGCTAAGTGTCTATCGATTTAGGGGTCTGCCAACCTCAGTACACAAGCTGATTTAGCGACCAGCTAACATGTGACTCTCCTTCTACTCAAAAGGCAACTTTTCTGAAGACCCATCAGATACGTTACTTCTCCTGTATGAGTTTGAGGCAAGAGTAAAGCTTGGTGACCCGAAAGTAACCATTCTTCTGGATACAATTTTGGAAAGGCCCAATATCGATACTAAGATGCTGGAATCAATTGCCTGTAAGAGCCATGTTTGCATTTTATTTGCTTGGTGGGACCATGTGTGCTCCACAGCCCAGTGAATTACTAATCTTTTGGATCTCTGTGGGGCAAACTATTGCATTCACGGGCCTCATATTGCCACAACCATTTCTTTTGCTTTCCTGTTAGTAGTTCAGCTGCAGCCTGCCTTGTAGAAGTTTTGGACCAGAGTTAGTGGTAGTGGAAGAAAGACAGGCTTCTGCCACTCAGACAGTTCGCTTTCCAGTATCTGGCATTCCGCTCCCCGCAACCCGATTGGCAGTCTTTTGTCCATGGCAGTATTATTGCTACAGTGGCCACCAGCTGATCAAAAGAGGTGGTTGAATTTGTTTGATACCAGCTCAGGTAAACGGCAACATTTGAAGCAGGAAAGATTTTCAGCTTCCCCTGTGCTTTTGACTGGTGCAGTCAGCATTTTCCTCACCAGGCACACTGATGTAACATAGCATAGCAACAGAGCTTTGCACTTCTGAAAGTGACTCTCTTGTCTTGCCTTCCTTTCTCCAGCGCTGGCCATGGCTCCACCGGCTTACTACCCTTCACTCGCCAAGAAGGCCCTCAGAAAGCTTTTGACTATTAGCAAATGTGAACCCTTCGATGGACTCACTTTCAGGTAAGGATGAGCTACACTAAGGGCTATGCATCCTGGCCAGCGGAATCTCAGTGCGATCTGCTTTGCAACCTTGTTTACAAGTCCAGGGAGGGGAACTGACTGTCAGCATTCTATTACTTAACCCGTGTTGCTCAAATAGAACTCGGCAGGGAAGATGATGCAGACAAAACTAGAGTTAGTTGCCTCTGCCTGTCACTGGTTTTGGCCGCACCAACCGTTAAGTCTCCCTGCCTTCCTGCCCTTTAAGTCCCAATGGGTACCTGCCACCACTTATCGCAGCTGTTTTCTTAATGAGATGGGGTACGTGTTGTAAGTGAAGTCCTTGATGAGGCCTCTTTCCTTACATTCTTCCCAGCAAAGGAACCCACCTGCATTCCTTCCTCCATCTGAGTGACCCAATTGATACCACTGGGTAATGAAGGGCTCTGCCCGGGTGTTTATACTTCACTTTGTATACTTTGAAGAGGTTGAAGTTTGGAAAGGAATCTACTGTCCCCTTGGAGAAACTTTGCTGTGTGCTTTTTTGGGGGAGGAGTGTCAAACTGACAACTGCTTTGCAGATGAGTCAGAAGGGCATTCTACACATGCTTGCATTGAATTCTCTTTCCCTTTTCTTTGCTGATATTCAGCAAATGTATACATAGCTTGATTCAGCTTACTCTGCCATCTGATGCGCCTGGAGCAGATCCATATGCACTGGTGGAGTCACAGGGCTACTTTGAAGAAGCTCTGAAGATTTTGGATAGCATGGTGAGGAGGAAGTGCCATCAAAATTATTTCCTGGTAATGGCAGTTGGGCTGGGAATTCATAGCTGTCAGGGTTTCCCTTCTTCCGGAGTCACTAGAAGTGGCCACCTGTGCACTATAGACCTTGCCAGGTCTAAGTAATGAGATATGGCCTCAATATCTAAAAGGTTTCGGGTGACTGACATGCACTGCTTCATGTGGTTGGGTAGGGGCTTGTGAGCTGAGCTGTAGCCCAGGTCCTTCTGAACCGAAATTTGTCTGTAGCCAACATAAGTGCTCAAGAAATCCTGTCAGATTTCCTCAAAAGCTATTGTGCTGCATCAAACTCATATTCTTTCAGTTTCTACTAGAACTACTGCCTCAACGTGAAAACCCTGATCAGTGCTGTTTTCTCCTGGTTACTGGCAGGTGCTGCGGTCCAGTTATCCAGATGAAGAAATATTCTGGCTCATGGTTAGAGCTTGGAACATAGGAGTATACTACAACACTTTGGCCAGATATGTTACAGCTGAGCAATGGTGTCGCGTAGCAATGTTCTTCTTGAATCACCTGAGAGATATATGTACCAGCTACAGAAGAAAGGTATGGAAGGATGAACGAAACAGCTTAACTGTGGTTCTAGAATATGCAGGGAGATGGCCTGTATTGAGCAGGTGCAAACACCATAGCATGCAGTGGATGCAATAGGCTAAATGGTAGGTAGTCTCTTTTACATCCTGGAATCACTAGCTGAGATTAGCCATGTTACAGATAGGTAGCCGTGTTGGTCTGCCATAGTCAAAACAATTTTTTTTTTCTTCCAGTAGCACCTTAAAGACCAACTAAGTTAGTTCTTGGTATGAGCTTTCGTGTGCATGCACACTTCTTCAGATACATCTTCTTCAGGTATCTGAAGAAGTGTGCATGCACACGAAAGCTCATACCAAGAACTAACTTAGTTGGTCTTTAAGGTGCTACTGGAAGAAAAAAAAAATTGTTTTGAGATTAGCCATGTTAATCATGAAGGGACCTTGGGTTAAGGAATTTGCCACTGGTGGATGGGGGAATACGCAGATAGGTTTTCCTAGAAAGCTGTTTGACCTAAATACAAGGGGCTCAAACTGCATTAGACCCCCAGCATTCAATGCATGACACTAATCTGGCTTTTTTGTGATTTCTGCCCACAGATGACCGCCTTTTACCAAGTATTGATGGACAGACTTCCAGGAGCAAAGGGACCCTCTCCAAATAAGTGACAGAAATCAAGTCCACAGCAAAGGCAGCTGGTGCTGTACTCAACTTACCGTTCATTTTGTTGCCCAAACCAGATAAATATTTTGGCTCATGGTTAGAGCTTGGAACATAGTATACTACAACTCTTTGGGCAGATAGAATACAGCTGAGCAATGGTGTCATGTTAGGTGAGATAAACTACCACCTTCTAGTTTGTTAGAGATGTTTGTCTGGAGTGGGGTTGTACAATGAATAAAATAGTTTAGCAGTTGCAATGACATTTGTGTTTTCCTATTTATTGGTTTAACTTTCCATCCACCTGGTAGAAGCAAGAAGTTTCTATACCAGGGTACTCAGCAATTTCCTTCAGTCCCCACCACCCCGGAGCGCTGCCATGCTAGCTGGGGTTGAGGGTAGTGAGAGGTATGTCATGTTGGCCATCCCATTCCTACACTCAAAAGGCACAAACTAGAAAGCAGTAGCAGCTGTGCAAAACGTAGGGGAAAGTAACACTCAATTGTGTTTTTGCCTCATCTCTTCAGTAAGCTGGCAACTATTCATTTTGTCACTGGCCTGTGCTAGCTAGGACAAGAACCATGCAGGATCTGTATAGGACATAGTAGGAACTACTGCTGTTATTGCTTGAGGTGTGTCCCTCTGCTACCAGCCTACAGAAATTTATACAAGTATTGAACAACCGTTTTCCTACAAGTGGGTGGGTGGTTCCATTCACACCACTAGGCAGGACTGCAAATCAAGCCACCTTTGGAAAGGGGTCTCCTCCAGTGCCTCTCTAGCTGCCAGTGTAGGCCATCTGATAGACTGCCTCCTTGTGTGTCAACATGCAGACTAACACACAGCAACTTTTATTTACCTTGAACCTGCAACACAATGGGAGCAATGCATGAGAAAGTATGTGTTCCTGGATTTGTGGTGAGAAGTATACTACCCTAGACTAGGCCCCCGGAGCCAGTGGCAGCCAATACATTGATGACAAGCCATAGCCCCAGAATAAATCCTCAGCAGACAAGTTCATTGCAACGTTCTGTTTATTAAAAATATATGTCTCCTTGGAAGAAACACTGGTAAACCAACTAGTGTCATGATTGATACTTTCAGCTATGCCATGGGTACATAGGCCTTTTCTCCATGGGCCTAGAAGACAAGGCGACAGGCTATTAGAAAAGAAAAGGAGTTAGAACCTAGAGACTGGCCACCTCAGAAGCTGCTGCTTTTGTGTACAGGCCAGTTCTCAAGAATGTGCCTTGCAGTGCCAGCTGAGTAGAAGTCGCATGTGGCCTTGTCCAAACTCCCTCCACCAGGAACTTGTAAATGACAGTTCCCTCATCTTTATTCTTCATAGTCCTGCCAGCAAACAGCAGCTCCAGTGCTACCAAAGTTCCACTTGGTTTCTTGCAACACAGCCGATGTGGAAACAGCTTCTTGCTTACCAGAATGAATCTCCACAGGATGAGTTTTCACCCATATTTAACAATGAGGCCCGTGCACAAATATCACAATGAATGACAGAGCTACCTACCAGCTATGGAGTGGGCAGCATCACCCTGCTGCAATCTGAGGCCGAATCCTACTCACTCCCTTAGGACCAGTAACACTGGGGGCTCCTCCCATAACATCCATTGCTGTCATTCCATGGAAAACGGATGCCTATGAGTGCCTGATTCGAGAGCTGGATGGGGCAAGACTGGGAAAACGAGCAAATCTCCTTTTGAATAACAGGCAAGGGCTTGTACCAAACTAGGGAGTGCTTGAAAACTTCTCTCAATAATGATCCAGCTTATTTTCTTGCTCAGCGGGCAAACAAACTTTTTTACCCACACAGCTTACACATTGACGGACATGATTAGGATGAGCATATATCAAGGCTTCCTGGAAGCAACTGCCTCAGTACATGTAAAACTAACAGTCTGTGCCTCACAACAGCGTGCATTCTGAATTCCACCTACCCTTTCCTGTCTTGAAGAACTGCAAGCTGAGGTTGGCCATGTGGGGTAATGGGGGCTCATCTCGGAACAGAAATTATACAGAAATGCAAAATAAGAGGGATGGTGTTCTTCACTGAGCCCCTGGTGATGCACTTGTCAGGAAGGGCTTCCAAGTGTTACAACCAGAATTTGACAAAATTCTGCTAGAATAAGGATTTCCAGAGAAGTCTGTTCTGAATGCGGTTGGGATATTGTATCCATCTATGATGCAGATTCTCTTCCCATTTCCATCTGCTGCTTTCAGCTTCGCTGTATGCATCTCAAAATGTTATTCCACCAGAAAAAAGTCAGTGGGATGGAGTTCAGTCTCCCTACAGGGAAGTGACCCCATCACAACAAAGAACAGCTGGTGTGCTCATTCCACATGGTCTGTAGGTTGGGTCTGAGTCTGGAATCTATTTACAACGGAACAATCTTAAAAAATAACTTAAAAAACTGGATTGTATACCCGTTAAGTTCATTATTAAAATCAAAAGCTGGGAATAATGAAAAGCCAACACACCAACACAAACATGATTTTGGTTTAACGCCAGCTTTAAAAAAAACCAAAAAACCCAGAAGAAACCCCTCATGCAAACACATCAGGTGACATAAAACAATGTGCAATAGGTAGCATTTTCAATTTGCTTTATGGTGCTCAAATCAACTGCTGAGGCTTCACATGTGGTCCTGGGCTCTCTGCACACATCACAACCACAGCGCCAGTTGCAGTTCTTTCCAAACACAGCCTTCCCTACAAAATTGGATTTCCAAAAAAAACACTCAGCAGCACCCAAAGAAACCAAACACTTGGTACCTTTAAATCCACCCTCAGCCACAAAAGGTTTTCTAGGCCACATGGCTGAGATATGACAGTAATATAATTCTTGCACTAACAAAGTACCACTTAAGCAGCCCCCCTCATGTTTTTAATTTTATATGCACTCTGTTGCCTTCCCCTCCATCACAGTGCTGGGTGAACACTGCACTCTTGGAAAAGCTGCCCCAGGTTGCCAGTCCTCAGCATGTTTACAGGGGCAGACCGTGTCCTTATCTGTTGCCTTGGTGGCTCTTTTAAACTAGTCCTCATCTGCTACCTCCCATCTTGCTTCTTTATTTTAACTCTTGATAGTAATTTTTTTTAATTAAAAAAACACACAAAACTCTCAAATGGGGTTTGCCTCCATTTCTAAAGGAGCAACAGGAAGGTCCATGCAGGAACGGGTGGGGACAGTCACTTGATGAAGGAGATTGGTCCATCCCAAGAAAAAGAAAACAGGACTAGAAAACTCAATTGTCAACCATCTAAAAAAGGGACAGGGATGGTCTTCATGCTCCCCGCCCCCAAGGGCAGGGGGCTGGGGGAGGGGGTCTCTGATCTTCTCACAAGTTGATTGGAAAGTGGAGACTTCACAGTTTCTCAGGGGATGGGACCCAAATATAATGCCCAGATTGGTCTTCTATTATCTGTTTGATTTTACTGTAAATCTCTTCCAGAGAGTCTCCTTGTACAATGGCTGGAAAACACAAACCAAAAACAGTTATTTACTAGTGTAGAAGAGACATCAAACTTGGCAAGCTCCTTTCTATCTACCTGAGGAGGGAATTGTACTGCCTCCTCAAGTTCAAATTCTAACATCCAACTTAAGTTGTGGCATCAAGCAAAAGATTGATGGAAGCCAATAATATCTCTATCCCTGTGCTTCTGTATTGTGCATGAGAACAGGTTTCAGGAGCAACTAACTGCAGCAGAACCAACTTGCACTACTTGTTCAGCACTGGAAACAGCTTTCTGAGCCAGCCTACTTTAAAAGACACCAACACGTGAATTTCATCTTGCATTACCTTTTCTAAAGCACACCGTGTAACATCTGCTATAACCTCCTAGGGATACCCTGTACCCTGCTAGAACCCTGATGGAGACGGCAGGAGATTGCTGCAACCTTTTCAAAGGATTGCCAGCCCTGACACTTTTCCAGCCAAGCCTAGCCTGTCCTTAAAGTCTCCTCCTTTTAAAATCCTTGGTGAGCACAGGTACAGGTGTTGACCATTTCACATGGGGTTCTGCTCCCAGGCCTCACATGCCCTGCCTTGCCCCCATTCTGCCCTCTTCCAGGTCCAGAAGGACCTGCACACCAATTGGACAAACCTAAAATGGTTGCTGCCTGTACCCTTTTCTTCACAAAAGATGTGAGTGTGAATGTCATCACCAGTCATTCAGGAACAGTCTAGATTCTCACCTGTAAAATATTCTCCAAATTCCTGCTCCAGTTTCATGGCTTTGTCAAATACCTTGTTGGCTTGTTCGTATGTCTGCCTCCGGTTCATCTCCCTGCCAGCCCAAATGGAAGAGACTCAGTACAAATACACGAGACCTGGCACAAGCCCAGGCACATTTCTGGCCACTGTGTAAGAGTGCAAAATCCAAAAATAGGCTTGTGTACAGCTCCACTGGCAATGCTGCAATTGAAACAAGTCGCTTGAAGCTGTAAGTCTTCAGTTCAGGGATGGGTAGCCTGAACAGAAGGTGATGTTGCTCCACAATTCCCATTAGCCCTTGCCAGAACACCCAGTGATCAGGAATTATAGTTGTCTGTGGAAAGCTTTCCTTTCTAAGGTGGGCCTATCGGTGGCTGGTACAGGAGATTCTGGAATCCCAACAGGCAAGGGCTGTGTTGATAGAGCATGCAGTGCTCCCTAAGCTGAACCAAGTGCAGAAGAGGCAGCCACTTTCTCTTCATGGCATCCCCTTTTCCCCACTGCATGTACACGCACACACACACCCTCCAACAGCAGGCAGGATAACAAATATTCACAGCTGCCATACTACTCACATGAGTGCTTCGATGGATTTTGGCTTGATGAAAATGGCGATTGGGTACAGTTGTGCTTGCTGCAACCTCTTGATGGCATTGCCAGACACATCAAGGATACAGTGCTTCCCCTGCAGTACCGAGGGTGCCAGTTATTACCAAGCCTTTGCTAAGCAGTTTCAACAAGCCCCCACAAACAAAAATCCCACTCTAAGATCACAACACACGCCCTGGTCACTAGGTGAGTATAGCTACATCAAAAATCAGATCATGTCTGGGTCACTCTAGGGCTGGCACTCTCTTGCATGCAATAAGCTCCTGAACCTGCAACATCAGTCCCAAAAGGGCCTCAGTGTTTTATTCCCAATTAAAAGTGATGCTTTCAAGTGTCCCAAGCCCACAATAATTTAACTTGAATGCATTGGACTTTGTGCTAGCGGCTCAGTCACAGGGCAGAGAGAACTCATGAACAGTACCTGAGAAGCTATGACAGAAATCCTAAGGAGGTTGCAGCCACAGCTATCACATGTTGTCCTGGACACAGTTACTTACCCGTTCTGCTACAGCCCGCACAGACTGAATACTGGTCCCATAGAGATTGTCATTGAACTGCCCAGCCTCAATAAACTTGCTGTCTTGAATGTCCTTCTCCATCTGCTCCCGGGATGCCACAAAGTGGTAATCCTGCCCATCTACCTCATTCTCACGCCTAGGCCTGGTAGTGTCTGGAATAGAACATAGCAAATCTGGAATGCATCAGCCCTTTCTGTTGCTCAGGGAGCAATGTCCACAACTATGGGCTCAGAGTCCCCATCTTCTCAGGCAAATTAACAGGTATGGCTAACTTCGGCTGTACAACCCAGCATCTGCAGTATGTTGAAAAAAAGAAGGACCAACTAACAGCAGAATCCTGGCTGCCATGTTGAGCCCTCTCCATCCCTTCTCATTCAAGTATTCAAACAGGGTGCAGGGCTTACAGCCATTGCTCAGGTGCAAGTTTCTCCATTTCACTTTGAATTAACCCATGCTAGGCTATCCCAGAACACTCTTCTCCCTGCAGGGGACCAGCACTTACGTGGCACACAGGAACCAAATTTGTGTGGGAACTCTGAGATGAGATCATCATTGACTCGGTCTTTCGTGGGTCCCAGAACGATCACTGGTCTCGCATAGTGAACTGTAAATATAGCCACAAAGATATGAGGGAGCCTTAAAGTGTAGCCTCAAGTCAACTCTGAAAAAACTACCCTGGAAAAGCAGAGCAGAGGAACATGAGAGCTTCCACTCATTGTAGTGCAGCAAGCTCTTCTTTTGCCAACTTACTTTCTTGCCGGGTCACAGGTTCATATGACAGAATTGTGTCCTCTTGCCCTTCTGAAAGAAATGGAGAGGAAACAGTCAGCCTGTGCTGCAGATGTCGTTGCAGCAACAACCTCCCAGCCACCCAAAAGTGGCAGGAGCAGAGTGACAAAAAACACACAATTCTCAGGTACAAAGCTGCATTTCTCTACAACGATTAGTGAGAAGAACTGCCTTCCCTACAGTATGTGCTTCTCACCCTGCTCCAACTTTAGAGGGAAGAACCTCTGAGAGAAGCCATCTTCCAAAGGATGCTATCCCCAGCACTGAAGGGCAAGTGCCCTAGAGGCACACATTCCAAAGCCTGCAAAATAAATGCAGGCAGCAGCCTCTGTACCAAGGGAAATGGGCATCATCTTTGCATCCAGTTCAGGATTACCCAGTTATCAGACTAAACTTTTAGCAACATTAGATTCCACCAATATTTGCAAGATGGTATCATAACTCCACAGGGACAGTTTCTGAATGGGAACTACTTAGCATTCAGGCCCTAGAACTAAGAAGAAAATGCAGAGTTTGTGGCTTTGTGGAACCTATCCATCTTACATCCACACACACAAATACATGGTTGAAGATTTATTCTAAGTTCTGTCCCAACACATGTTTGGAGACCTAGCTCTAAAACAGCCCTGAAAGGGGTGGGAAAACAAGTCTTGTCCTCCAACACAGAGTGAAGCAAGCAGAGGATCTTGAGGGTTTGCATGCAGAAAGTATGGGACAAAGGGGAGGGACACTTACTGGAACTACTCTCGCTGTCACTGGTGTTTGATGTCACGCTCTCTGCAACCAAGAAAGAGACCCTGATTCAGTACAAACAGATGCAACAAGAGAAGACAAACACCAACTGATGATGACAAGAACAGGGGTGGGGTGGGGTGGGAGAGAGAAGAACAGTGCAAGGGCAAGCTGAACAGATAGTTAGTACATGCTCTAAGTCCCCACCTTATGGTAACTTGGTGCATTCTTTGAGGAAATATTGTCTCCCCTACTCTCTAGAAGCAAAAAGACTCATGGATCTCTTGCCAAGACAAAAGTGCAACACCACATATATCCTGCCACCCCCAGTAGCTCATCCCCAGCAGGTGTACACAGGGGACCCCAAGCACAGGCAGGAAAAGCTCAGACATACAATCCTGTTTCTAGTTTGCTTCCTTTTCCTAGTCATTAAGGCACAATCTTATCACTGAGAGTTACAAGAGGGGGTTGGGAAAAGGAAAGGTAGATGCTGGCAGAGCAGGCAGGTGAAGACAAGACAAAAAACTACAGGGCTGCCCTAAGATACTGCAGGCTGAGGGATTCCCATTTCTATGGCATAGATGAAAAGGGGCTCTCAGACAATGCCAACAGGGCAGAAAGCAAGGCTTCATCCACTTAGGATTTCCTAACACCAGGACCTCCTTTCTGCCTTGCCAACATCCTTCCCTAGAACTTGCTTGCAAGTAATCAGGAAGTCCTGGTCCGTTTACTGTACTCCTCACTGGTGAGCTGTCTTTTAGGGACAGGTTCACAAAGCCTATTCATTGGCCACAGGCTAGAAGTGGGCTCAGTTCTCTTGCTCCATAGCAGGCTACGGCCCACATGATGTTCAGAAGCGTCTGACTGGGCTCAGGGATGGTGTGGCTGCTCCAAGCGCAGAAGCCTGTTTCCAGTCACACACATGCTAGCAATGAAAAGTGATCATGTGCAGTGAAATTTCACTTACTCAGGTTCTTTGCGCCATAATAATCGTCACTTAACCCAGGGAAGTCCTGATTCACAGCCAGCCAGAAGTGGGAGAGGGGAGAGAAGAGAAGAGAAGAGAAGAGAAGAGAAGAAGAGAGAGGAGGAGAGGAGAGGAGAGAAGAGAAGAGGAGAGGAGAGACAGAGCCAGGACAGCATTAGTGACAGGAGTGCAGAATGGCAGAGAGCTGCAATAGCAAGTGAAGTTAAAGCTCCTGACCAACACTTTCAAAGATCCTCTCTGCCCCCAACCCTCTGGGCATTCAGAAATTCCTGCCCAAAGCTCTAGCTCAGCCACCTCCCGAAGGCCAAGGCTATTCAGTTTCCCAACACATTTTAGCACCAATGTCTCTGGGTATTTCTCAGCCCTACTTAATACTGCTTAATACTAGATGATCTAGCCCAGAGATGGGCAACTTGTGACTTTTCAGGCGCTGCTGAACTCTCAACTGTCATCATCTCTGACCACTAGCTATGCCAGTTATAGCTGACGGGAGTTCAGAGTTCAACAACACTTGGAGAGCCACAAGGTTTCCTTCCCTTGATTTAGTGAATGCCTCAGACAAAGGGGTGCTTCAGCAGAATCACTGACAGAGAACTGCAAAGAGCAGCCACCTCTCTGTGGAAGAAGCAGAGTATAAGACCCTGTGTTTTTGAGCCACCAGACTAACCAGGTCAGTGTCACCAAACTGAGTCCCTTGTTCTTCCAAAATTCTCCTGGGCAACTGGTACCAAGAGGCATGGACTCCAGCAACAAGCCCAAGAAAAACACTGACAAACAGATGGCTTTGTCCATTTCATTCATTTCCCCCATTAATCCACACTTGCCACTCTTAATTCTACAGCTGACTGCAGGTATCAGCATGAAACTGTTTGTAGATGAACAATACAAGAGGAAGGAGCTAGCCCCAGATATCAGCCCTGTTCCACAAAGCACAGACTGTGAAGACCTCTTGCAGAACTGGAAGCTTTTCCAGGCATTTCAATACACTCTCTGGCTCCCACAAGCCCAGCATTTGCAACCAAGCTTTTTGATTGCTGCTTTTCTTGCAGTGTCAATAACAGGAGAAGGCACGCTGGCCCGTGCCAGTATGTATGCTTTACATGCAGAAGGTCCCAGTTCAAGTCCTTGTATTTCCTCATTTAAAGAAAAAGGATGCGGGTGAAAGGAAAGTCACTGGAAAAGCACTGCCAGTCAGAGTAGACAATACTGGGCTAGATGACAAATCATTTGTCCTGAAATAATTCTGCCTCGTATGAAGGCATTAAGGTAGGTTAATATTAGAGCCCATGACACAGGGGCAGCCAAGCTATACTGTGCCACACACGAGCCTGACAGCAAACACAGGGCAGTTCTTTCATCAGTGACCTGTTCCCATATATATGGCATTAAGAGAGTGTTCTCCATTAAGTCACATGTACTTTACAAGACTATTGCTGTTTTAGAGAGTGCCTCAGTAGCCCAAATTATGCAACCTTTATGTATTACACTGGTGCACATCTTTTTGCCTGTTGGCTCAATCTATTTTGCATTACAGGGCGGAGAAGGGAGCTATGCTGGCCCTGCATTTTCACCAGCAACTTCTGTGATACCCACAGGACTGGGCTCTCCAAAAACACCGGTTGGAGCAAGCTGCATTACTGTATCCCTATACAGGATTTTTGGCCTATGACAGTAGAGAAGGGAGAATGTTGGTCAGTCACCAGAAAGTTAGGGAAAGGTGGCATACTCAAGAGGCTGACAGATCCCCTATCAAAGGACACAAGTTTCAAGGGTGGTCTGGAAGCATAACTAGTGCAGATAAGGTAAGGGAGAGCAAGCAACAGTGACTGGGGATACCAGGAGCAACTGGCAACCTCTCCTACACCAGTGCTTGTTTCAACTTGACGACAGCAGGGAACAGAACACCTCTTGGACTTGCATCATCTCTCAACAGAGGCAGGTGAACAGCAATGCTCACTCCAAGGGGCTGTGCATGGCCTTGGGGAAGCTGAGGCCTTTCTGGATAGTGCAGTCCCCATTGCAGTACCGAATCCAGCAAGGCCTCACTACCACAGGTGCTGGAACAGTATTTCTTGTGAGCAGCATGCTGCTCCTTGGCCACAGGAACCTCCCAAGCCAGAATTTGAGCAGGGCAGCTGCTACTTACGGTCCTGTACGCTGCTCTCCTGAGCCATGTTCTCTTTGCTCTTGTAAAATGGGAACTTTCGAGAGAGGCGGAAACTCTTTTTACGTTTCGTTTTGATCGACTGTGAAGAAGATGGAGATGGAAGGAGGGGGAAGAAAGAAAAAAACAACAAAAAGAACAAAAAGAACAAACAATGGAGTTTAAAGCATGCAAGAAAAAATAAAATGAAAAGGCAATGATGATCAGTGTCAGGGGAGCTACCCCCTCAAATGAAATAATGGAAATTACATGTAAACGGGAATAAGAGAAAAATTACGTGCAGAGAAAAATGGGGTTTAGGGATGGTGGAAGATGACTAACCAATCAGCATTTCCACAGCAACAAAGATGTGTCCCTTATGGCCCAACCCTTTCATCACCAGAAGGGTCACTAACACTTCCCTGTCTGCGGCTTCCCCACCACTCAATATATTCATAGTCCCTGCATTCCGTCAACAACTTTGAGCCAGTTCTAGCGCACCTGCGGTTGGCAGTCAGTAATGTAACCTGTGCCTTGGGGAACAAAAGCAGGATGCTGCAAGGCTAATGGGACAGGGCTTTAGGCTTTATCTTCATGTCCGAGGACAAATCAAGTTCCAGTCCACAAGTTTTTCTTAAGGATGCTCCAGCTACCAAACTGAGGCTCAAATAATTCCACCAACCCCTGATCTAGATTAACTGTTGTACCACCTTGGACAGGGCATGATTACATTTATTAAGTTACCTCGTTAACCATTCCTGTGTGCCAACCCTCCCCCCCCCCTTCAACAGCACTTACCCGATTGGACTCTATCATTCCAGTTCGGGCATGGAACTTCACAGTTTTCAACCGTGCTCTTTCCTTCTTTTCCACTCTGATTACATCAAGAGAAAAAGATATTATTACATTCAAGTGTGGCTCCCCGCACACCACTGATCCTTGTTCCCTCCCCAGGACCCATTTCTTTCTCAGACATACCACAATGAGTGGTTAGCCATTCTTCCTACCAGGTCTGCGGTTCTACATTAGATGGGGCAAAGTAGATGGGTAGCACCTTCCCTGCCCAGCAGGACATGAAGAAATGTTCACTTTGCTTGCCATAAATCAGTGAACAGCCCCCAAAAAAGCCACCCCTCCCTGACTAGCTACTTTTAGCAGGTTATTTCAGGCACACCTGAAAGATAGCAGGCTGGCCAAGGGTGGGCAATATCAGCTGGAAACTAGCTCTTACTACAGAATGAACACTCACCTTTTCTTGCTGGGAATGACGCCAATTTGCTCGCTCTCTCCATGAGGGGTCACGAGCCTCGCCTGCCACCACTCATCATCTGAGGCATTGATCACATGCAAGATGTCCCCGTAAGAAAAACTCAGTCCTTGACTGGGCAAGCAGCTGTCCCGAGTTCGGTCATAGTCAAAAAGGGCTCTGTACAGGAATGAAGAACATTAGGAGTACAGGATGATGCCTTTGGCAAGACAAATCACTGATTCACCTAGTTCAATACTGTCTACACAAGGAACCTCAGACCTGGGGGCCAAATGTAGCCCCTCTCCATATTGTTCTCAGGATTCTTACTTGGTCATGCTTTATGTCCTGCTTGAGTGCCGTTGCCTGGCTGGAATGCATCTTGTGTGGCTGGAATGTAGCCTACTGTATTAAACTAGGAGACTCTGAGCTACTTTTCTCTGGCCCTGCCCGCTACTGGCTTTTGGCTCCCATCCTTATGAGGGAACATGGCTCTGGGGCTTTAAAAGGTTCCCAAGCCCTGGGAACCAAGCTGGAGCACTACAGGGTTTCAGGCAGGAGTCTTTCTGAATCCAACCTGGAGATGCTGGGAAGAAAACTTGGGGCCATCTCCATACAAAATGTGGGCTTTACCACTGAGCTAAGGCCTTCCCTTCAGTAAGATCTCCATTGCGCTCAGGGCTTTGTTTCTGATAAGCTCTCATTCACACAAGATACCTGTAACTGGACACCTTGAGACATACCCATATACCAAGTAAAACTATTTATGCCCCACAATTATTCAGGTTTTCTTGTGCAGCAGCTGAGTAGCTGGCTGGAGAAAACAAGCACGCAGCAGTGGGTTAACTCCTCCAATTCAGAAGGGCAGTACAGCTGAATAGGCCAACTTTTTGGAATGGAATTGTGGCCCAGTGTCTGTTCCTAGAACAGTACTTCATGCTGGCTCTTAGTGTTAAAATTAAGATTTTTACTTTAATTATCTTGAAAAACCATAATATTCAGCAGTCAGAGTGTTAGCTAGCCCACTTGGAAGAAGGAAGTGCCATAGCCAAGCAACAATTTGCAAAGTGCCTCCATTGAGCACTACACATAGCATTCAAGCAAAGCGCTGTCAGAGGGCTTTCCACAGAAGCACATGGCTGAAACTGTTTAGCAAGTCCATCAAATAGGCTCCAGCTATTGACACTGAATTATGTATATATTTAATTATTCTGTATCTTAAGAATGTTGTACAATTGCTTTTTATGTTTTGTAAACTGCTGAGAAACAATCTGTGCATTAACAGTTTGTTGACTCTGCCACGGGCAATACAGCTCTGATTCGGATAACCAAGAAGCTGCTCTGAAACACTGGATTTCAAGTACAGTGGTACCTTGGGTTACATACGCTTCAGGTTACAGACTCCACTAACCCAGAAATATTACCTCGGGTTAAGAACTTTGCTTCAGGATGAGAACAGAAATCGTGCAGCAGCGGTGCAGCGGCAGCAGGACGCCCCATTAGCTAAAGTGGTGCTTCAGGTTAAGAACAGATTCAGGTTAAGTACGGACCTCCGGAACGAATTAAGTACTTAACCCGAGGTACCACTGTATCAGTGAGTTTCTCTAACAGCTACAAATATGTGGCTTTCAAAGTCTGCAACTTCTATTTGTGTTCTCCAAAAGTGGTGGAACTGACTATTTCTTCTGCCAAGCAGGATGCTCCAAAGTTCTTTGCCACCCTGTCCTAGGACTTCAGTGGTTATACCTTGCCCAACAGTTTAACAATCTTTAGGGTGCTGTCATTTCCAGAATTCCACTTTCTCCCCACTAAAGGGGCCACTTTCTGCTATACTGTATTCTTTGAAAGCCAGACTCCTACCTGCTGTGGTCTCCTTCAAGTAACTTTAGCATTCTCCCGGAAGGAGAGAAGGAGAGAGCCCACGTTTGACTTAGGGATTTATTTGCTGTACTGGGTAAGGCACCTAGGCAGTACCTCAGCCAGGGTCCGTATGTGAACTATCAGACTGTCTTGCAACCCAACAAGCCTAGTAATTACCACTACCTGCAGCATGACAGACCATTCCAACAGTTTCAGTTAAAACCTGCTCAAAACTACCCCACCCGGAAGAGTTGGGCAGGTTAGCCCAAGTGCAAAAGGACTTGCAGAATGCTGTCTCAATCACAGGAGCATTCAAGAATGTTACACAAGCTAGCTTAACAGTTAACAAGAAGCCCTTACAGCACAGGCAATCTATCTTTAAAAAGGCAAACTATGTGAGCTGAAAGTGTCTATGAAGGTGGGGAGCTCCAGACGACATATCCACCAGCAGCAATGAGCAACAAACCAGTTGAAACCATCAATGTACTTCAATGAGCCAACAACTCTCAGCTACAAAACTGGCTTCTGCTTTATGTAACTAGATCAGATTGCTTAAATTTGGTATCTCCCCCAAAGTTAGGGAAGACCCAAGTCTCTGAAATCCTTGTGCCCAACAAGTCTTCATGAGGCGACAGATTTGTTAGCCTCTTACAGGCATAGTGTCAGCAAGCAAAGAGAAAAGAAGCAAAGGAATGGCTCTGCTGCTACAGGCTCATCTTGTCCCTCCCTACCTAGCTGTTCTGTCCAATTAGCTGCTCAAAGCAGTTATCCTGTGACAAACAGAGAAGTGGCAGTGGTTAAGTCACAGAAGACTGCACACATAGGGTAAATCATAGGTAGCCTGCTGACCTCAGCAACTTTGTATTTTATTTAACAAGATTTACACATCACTTAATCAACAAAAAGCCTGTTCACATAAAATATTCATTATAAATATAAAAAGTTAAAAACAAGCTGACCTATTACAAAAAAACACCAAAATATAAATAAAACAAGCAGCTTTAAAACAAACAAACAAAATAAATTATGTGTTAAAATTACCTGCCTGTTTTTTTAAGCAGGTGCCAAAATACAGCAAAGCTGCATGGCTAATAGTAATACTTTTCTCATCTAAAAATGGCTTCCCTTCCAGAAGGCATTAGCAATCCAACTCCTTTTCTTTCTACAGATAGCAAGATACAGAGGCAGATTTAGGGGAGTGGTTCGTTCGCACTAGGCACTGAGCGAATGACAACAACAGAGGGCGAGAAGCGGCACCAAATTTTGGTGTCACACAGGGCCCCATTGAAATTTAAAGGCCACCACTGCAACACACACAGAACACACACAAGGGAAAATACATATGCAGGGTGCCGCTGAAATTTTAAAGGCCAACATCCACCACTGCAACACAGACAGGACACACACATGGGAAATACAGACTAATATAGCATGGTGTCACAGAGAGGTGACAAAGGTTATATTCAATTTAGCTACACAGTGTCTTGGCCTAAAGGATGACACTCAAGGCATGTAGCAAACTCTCCCAGCACAGCCAAGCCACTGCTGAATGTGCTTGAGCCATGAAAGGTACTGCTACCAATGAAAAGGCAACATGTGCCAGTAAATCTTTGATGTCTAAAAGAACAAAGCTAAGCATCACAAGATACCTCCTTTTCCTGGAAAAAAGAGACTTCCAAAAAAATCACACAGACCTTCTACTAGTACAGCACACTCAAAGAAATGTCCAGGAGGACCAATATGTATTCATCTATGAGAAAGGGTGGCAACTTTACTCACCGGACATAGAGAGACCGCTTTTCACTTGTCCGAAGAGAGCCAGATCCTGAACTCATGCTGCTGTTCATCATCTGTTCTCTGAGGTCATGGATCTTAGACTCAAAACGGCTGTACTCTGCAAGAAAAATGATGCTGGTGAGTTCAGGGAGGAAACAGGCACACAACACCTTTGCTCACCTCGTGTCCCCATTCAATTAAGCACAATATATATTTTATCTGCAAGGGAACCAGAAAGAAGCTCCAAAATGCACATTGTGAAGACAGTTCACATTAGCTATCAAGGGCCAACTGAGATCTGGGCCTAGAAAGCTGCAGATTGTATAAGTCGGATCATGACATTCCTGCTCAATAGTGCAAAATACATATAGATGTGCTAGAGAGACAGCTCACAGTGACCAACCTTCATGATGAATGTTGAGCAACTGAGTATCAGATTCATGGTACAATTGTATCTGTGCACTCAAAAACCACACAAAAGGGCAACTAAAGTGATTGAGGGGATGGAACACCAAATGAAGAAAGGATAATGGATTTGGAGCTTTACAATTAAGGCGGCGCATGACAGTTTAAAACATTGTGGGTGGTATGAAGAGAACATTGAGTTTTTTCTTCCTCTCACAATACTAAAACTCAGTCACCCAATAAAAAATAACTGACAGCAAGTTCAGTACAGGCTGTAGAAAGTACTGTTTTCATACAATACATAATTAACTTATGGAATTCACAGCTACAGAAAGTGCTGATGGCCAAAGATTAGCTGGTTCATAACACCTCCATTTTCAGAGGCAGCAAGTGTCTGAACACCAGTAGAAGAAGGGCAGCTGCACTCATGCTCTGGTAAAGAGCTTTCTCAGAAACACCTGGCGACTGCTGGAAACAGTCTGGATGAAACCTTGTTCCAGAAGGCTCCTCATATGTTCTTAATCATCAATATGCACCTAGGTACTCAATATGCACGTAGTACATAGGTGAGGCTATCAATATTAAATAGATTTAATGTACCCTGCTCACCCTTTTTATTTAGTCTACCCTAAAAAATAGGTTATAGCAATATATTACAGTTAAGCAAGGTATTCAAGAGAGGTGGGCCTTCGGCTTTGCGCTCTGAATTCAACGCTGCATCCTCTTTTTCTAGGAAAAATAATTATGCTCTATATAAGTACCTAGGATATATAGTTGCTAAATAAAAGTTAAGTAGTAGTAGCAGCAGGTGCACACTCAGTGTACAGGGAACTTTGGTAAGGGGCTGAATAGAGATTGTGAGGGGTTTTCTTCAGAGTGGGATAATTTAGCAGAATAAATACCCCTTTAGAAGATGTGCAGAACCTGAAAGCTGTATATATTCCAATTTTATACAGTTTCCCCTGCCTGCAGTAGGAGACAGCTTCCCACTGCTCCTGGGAGGCATAGTCATTCTCCAACAGCATATAGGCTAGACCATTCAGCTTCCAAGATTCTTGTGCATGGAATTTCACAGAATTGGCTATCTGGCACAGACAAAAGCCTAAGAATTTTGACTATTTTTTTTTAAAAAAATAAAAGCTTTCTAACTCTGGCAGTGGTTCTAGGGATTATCTAAACCAGTGGTTCCCCAACTCCCCCCTCCCAGACCAACTGATAATTGTTGGTGGCCTTAGCAGAAAATATAGATTTTTCTGCCTGTTGTAACAATTCTATGTGCTGTGTGCTGGATGCTGTATGATTTTTTTACAGCATTTTTACTGCTGCTTTTGTTTCTTAAATTGTATTTTATTATATTACAGTATACATTCCACAGAATTCAAACTGTAATACTGTTGACACACATCTTGTGCTTAGGTCACGTTCCAGGGACAGCGCATAAAGTCAAAATTGCATATAGTTAATAAACAAACATACATACATACATCTTGGAACCACCCCTGAGTAAGCAATCTTACTTTCTTGAACTGGCATGTCAAATGGGTTTTATCCCCCAAGCAACAGAGAGAATTCTGAGTTGTTCACCCTGTTTACCGGGCTCTGGAAGGCTCTCACAAGATCTTGCGGAGCTGTCTGAGATCTCAGGAGAACTTGAAAGCCTCCCAAAGCCCAGTAAGTCAAGACTCTTTCTGCACCAGGAAAACCTTGTGGAAAAAGAGCTTTTAAGCTCTATGCCTTCAGTGCATTTAATTTGTGCAATTTCAATCGGCCAGCCTCCAACTGCATAGTTGAAAGTGTATATGTTAAACACACATAAGTTGCAAGTTAACTATACAATACAAAAATAAAAGCATCAATAAAATACAGATAAAAATCAACATGAATCACTTAAAAGTTCTCTTCTAAATATTGCTTCAAATGTACCATTAGCATTTTCTTCAAAACCTTAAATATGAAGGTCAAAAGATGCAAACAGCAACTGTATACAAAATCAAAAGCAGATTATCATCTTATTTGTGCTTCACACCAACCCCCCCCCCCAATTATTCTGATTACAGGAGAAGTGCATCTTTCCAAGCAGTTTATGAGCAACCTAGAACTAGCTGCATCCACATACAGTGGTACCTCTGGTTATGCACTTAATTCGTTCTGGAGGTCCGTTCTTAACCTGAAACTGTTCTTAACCTGAAGCACCACTTTACCTAATGGGGCCTCCCACTGCTGCTGCGCCGCAGCAGTGCAATTTCTATTCTCATCCTGAAACAAAGTTCTTAATCCGAGGTATTATTTCTGGGTTAGCAGAGTCTGTAACCTGAAGCGTATGTAACCCGAGGTACCACTGTACAAAGAAACCTCCACTTCCTGCTTTCAAAACATCAAAGTAGCTTTGAGAAAACATATGGTGCATAGAGGCCAAACAAGAAAAAGTCACTCCTAAGCGTGTGATGCCACTTGCATCCTCCAGGAATAGCATGGATTGTAGGAGAACTCCCAAACTGCAAACCTGGTTGCATATCTCTGACCAATCTAGATCAGCTGTTTCCTAATCCATCTCTCTGTCTTATGTTGTTATCTGGCTAAAATATTGTATCTACAGTTATGCAAGCACCAGAATAGGAACTTCTGGCTGTTTGCTGGGACATTCCATGGAACTCACAGAAATCACCACCAACTGTGAATATTTGTCAACCACAAGCATTTCTGTGGAGACAATACAACTTGCAACTAAAACTTCCACATATGCTTAAAGTATGTGCTATACAGTATTAGAAACTCAGATATAAGCTAGGTGCCAAATGTGGTTACAGTTGCCATAACAGAATACCTAGTTGCCATTTTTGAGCCAGGTGGCTCAAAAGTCCTATTTTTTTGGTTCCTGAAATTCATTCTAATTGTACATAAAATTCTATTCCACAGGTTGTGTTGCTCGAGTGCAAAACAGTCAAAATCCAAGGATTCCCCAGGCATGCACCTCCAGATGGTGGAGACGTCATAGAATCATAGAGTTGGAAGAGACCACAAGGGCCATCGTGTCCAACCCCCTGCCAAGCAGGAAACACCATCAGAGCACTCCTGACATATGGTTGTCAAGCCTCTGCTTAAAGACCTCCAAAGAAGGAGACTCCACCACACTCCTTGGCAGCAAATTCCACTGTCAAACAACTCTTACTGTCAGGAAGTTCTTCCTAATGTTTAGGTGGAATCTTCTTTCTTGTAGTTTGGATCCATTGCTCCATGTCCGCTTCTCTGGAGCAGCAGAAAACAACCTTTCTCCCTCCTCTATGTGGCATCCTTTGTGGCACCATCCTGGTGCTTGGGCAGCTTCACTTGGTTGCAAGTGACTGACAGCCAAGTGCAAAATGTGCCTGGAAAAATTTTGAACACTGGTGCTATGTGTAGAAAAAAAAAGAGTCTATAACCACTAGGCTGGCCATCTGAGCGGTCAAATAATGGAGTTGCTCAAATGACTAGTCAATATATTGCCAAATATTTTAAAATCATAAACAAGTTTGATAGGTATGCATGTTGTTTCAAAACAATGAATTATTTTATAATATTTCTATTTCATCTTTCCCCCAAGCAGCTCAAGGCAGCATAAATTATCCATTTAGAATGCCAACCACACCGTGAGGTGCAATACTGACCCAAAACTGCCTAATCAGCTGCATGACTGATTTGAACCTGGTCCCTCTGATCTTAGTCCAACACTATTAGATAGCAGCCTTCGCCACTGATGACTACTTGCAGTAGTGTTTGGAGATACCTGTTGCTATAGAAGGTGGCCAAAGACAGAAACTTTGATATGGTGACAGATTTACCACTTACTGATGCAAGGCTAGGGGGCAAGCAGTCCTTGCTACAAAATGAAACTGGAATGTTTGACTGCAGTCAAGTAACAGGCAGTCAGGTGACAGGAAGAAAAACCCTAATATCCAGTTCAAACCATTACAGCTTTAGCAAGTACACAGTGTGGGTCTGCAGGATATACCCACTAAAATTTAGCCTGTAAAGCAGCCCTAAGGAAGGGGAAGAAGGGATAGCAAATGCAAAGCAAGTGAGCCACAGTCTGCATAAGGTATCAAATAGCACCTGTTGACATACACTTTTTCTAGTCTGAGTGGTGCTACTGGTCCATAGATTTACAGAACAAGTGGTACTGCTTGGTGCATAGTGGATCAGGTCCCAAAATCTTTTAAGTGTCACAGGTAAGATATTATGTCAAGATGACTAACTAAAAGGGAAGGGACTCAATCCTGATGACAAGAAGGATCTATTGGGAAATGAATTAGGGGTAAAGGACCTGAACAGGAACTAAGTTGTGATGATCTGAGATAGGGTGCAAAATAAATTAATCCATTTATCTGGAAGATCTGGATAGGAAATTTGTTGGCTTGAATTCTGCAAAACTGAGATTCTAAAATCTGAATTGGAATATATATACATACAATACATGCACATATACTGTAGGAAAACTTTATGCGAATTTGTATCTATGGACCATGCCACAAATCTTTTAAGTACCTTGCAACACTCATGCTACAGAGACCCCGGCAAGTTTTCCTGGAAAGAAAATATTGACAAAGCACACCATAACAGTCATTGTAATGCTTGCAGTCTCATGGACAACAGCCCCTAAACCTCTACAAACAAGAGGAATGGGAACAAAACCAAATGGACAGTACTGTTTGGGAACAAACTCTGATCAGAGCTGTGCAAATGTGATTAATGAGATTAATGTGTTTGAAAATAGCAAGGTTCACTGACCCCACCACCACCAACACACCCAGAATCTTACCCTACCCATTGGTTTCATTGTTAAAATGGAGGGATTTTCTTCAACAGGGAAGAGGTAGCATGGATATCCTTGGCACACCAAAACTATGGCTAATAATGGCTTAGCATGAATGCATGATCACGCTGGTTCCCAAGAAGGCAACTGCGGCCACTTTGCTCTTCTCTGGGCTTTTAAGTCAGTGCAGGATGGCAGCAGTCAAGGTTTGGTCTGGCATGACATCTGAACCCAGGATTGTGGGTAAGGTCTCTCCTCCTTAACCACAATCTGCAATCATAGGACAGACCTTGGCTACAGTAAGTGTGAGGTCCTAATGAAAAGCCACCACATTTGCATGGTCATGTTAAGTCACATTTTGGCTTACTGAGATGTAAAGCAGGCAAGGCCTGGTTTTCACTAGGACAGCCCCTTTCCCTCACTATAACTTTGGGCTCTACCTTTCTCTCCAGAATTCTACCATATTCCTCCTTTCATTGTACTTGCTTCTTCGTCAGTAGTTATTCATCCAGGCATAAAGTTGCTGCCACGAACAACTGATGCTAACTCTTATTTAAAGCTCGGTCATATTTAATATTTACATTAAACCAGGGGTCGGCAAACTAAGGTCCATGGGCCGGATCAGGCCCAAATGCCTTTAGGATCCGGCACGCGGACTGTCCGTGGATTGGCGTGGGGATTCTGTTTGTTTGGGCTGCGCCATTTTCCCCCTGTGCCATTCCATCCCCCTGCCTTCCTCACACACACCACGGCGGTGCTTCCTCCCTCCCTCCTCCTGGCTTCTCCCTGCCCTGCCTAGAGGAGGAAAGGGGTCTGGGCTAAGCTGGCTGAACGCCATTTTAAGGAGCCCCTCTCCGGAGCCAGCCCTTTCGCACCTCTCATCTTCCCTCCGCTGCCGCCACCCTGGTGCTCCTGTGGGCCAGAGAGCAGAACGGATGAGCTCGCTCTGCCTACCCAACAAGAAGCAGCAGCAGCCCCAGGGAAGGTAATCGCAGCGGCTGGGGCTGGGGAGGAGGACTACTTGCCCCCCATGCCTCTTCTTCCAGCTTTCCCCCACTGGTGCCGCTTCTCCAGCCTGCCACAAGGTCTGAGGGACAGTAGACCAGCCTGCGGCTAATTTTTTTTGGCAACCCCTGCTTTAAACCATCAATTCCTGTGCTTCTGGCATCCATAGATATACAGCAATTTAAGCAGACCTTAATCTAAATGAATATCTTGTTTTATTTAAAGAAATTGTAACCTGCTCTTCAGCAAAAACAAAATAAAACAAAACTCCTCCCAGAGCAGGCTATAGATCACTACAGTCCTTGCCCTCAGACTAACAATCTAGTACAGTGGTACCTCGGGTTACATACACTTCAGGTTACATAATATGCTTCAGGTTACAGACTCTGCGAAGCCAGAAATAGTACCTTGGGTTAAGAACTTTGCTTCAGGATGAGAACAGAAATCATGCTCCAGCGGCACGGCGGCAGCAGGAGGCCCCATTAGCTAAAGTGGTGCTTCAGGTTAAGAACACATTCAGGTTAAGAACAGACCTCCGGAACGAATTAAGTACTTAACCCGAGGTACCACTGTTTGCAAAAGCAAGAACCTTAAGTATCATATTGGCATTTCTTTTTGCAGCTCATTGAAAAACAGAAATCCTGTCTATGTAGCGTACAGGCAACATAGAAACTGAAAACTACTCTTTTCATTGAGTAAAGAAGAAGCTACTAAAAAGCAGTTTTTCTCATATCTCCTCCTGCACCATGTGCATGCATGAAAACATGCCATAAGCAGTCACATCCACGCACGCGCATGCACACATGTGCACAGCCACAAATTTGGTGAACAGCCTTATTCTCATCTGGGTACCCAGTCAAGCACCCGTTTTAACCATGTTAAGAATAAGTAGGAGTATCTCTTCTCAAAATTATAACCTAAACTCTGCAAAATCAATTCCAGCTTCTAATGACCTCTATAGATTCTGCGCTAAAATTATTTGGCAAAAACTTGTAAACTAAAACAATTCCAACTCAGCACTAACTTGGTCAGTAGGCTTGTGCTGCATATAATAAAAGTTCTTATGAAAAATATATAAAAAATATATTTAAAAAGTTCTTATGCAAAATATCTAAAAAAGCAGACTGAAAATGTTTTTGCTATGGCTCACAACTGCAAAGAAATAGATGCAAAGTTTAGCATATATGCTACTTATTTCTAATGCAGAATGTGACTAGGTAGGTTCCCTTGACCTTATGTAACTATCAACTTCCATTGTGCAATTTAAAAAAAATTCCTTGGCTTTTATTCACATACTCCCAGCTGATCTTTCCTAAGACTTTTATTTATTATATTTATATCCAGTACTTAATACAAAGATCTCAAGGCAGTATACATTGTTCCTCACATCTAACATTTAATCCTTACAACAACCAGTAAAGTGTGATTTACTGGACAAAAGTCACCAACAGAGCTTCATGGCTGAGTGCAATTTTAAGCCAGTGTCTCCTGAATCCTAGTCCCACACTTTAACCCCAACAATACACTAGGAAATAATAAAGTTTGGCTAAATCATCATCTAGTTATATTTACTTGGATAGAAAAAGAGTAACAAATGTTTGAAAAAACTAACCTGTCAGCTCAAGTTTGCCAAGAATTATTGAAAAGGCATTGATCAAAGTTTGGAAATATACTAAACCTCTTCAGGTAATATAGTCTCTGTACCATTAGCTGTATTAATCCCCATTAGACTGCTGTAGTAGACCATGCAGGATTTTCCCCCCATGGTTGGAACACACCATTTATTTTTTATTTGCATTTTCAAAAACAGGAACATAGAGCATATTTAACCCCCTCCCCTCCCCCACTTACAACTTCGTAGCAAATACAGCATGTATACATATACCATATGACTTCCCTTCCACCCTTTTCCTGGTTCCTTTGCTTTTCTACTACTCTGCATAATTCAACTCTTTTTAATCATTGTTTGTTATCTATCAAATATTTCAACTCTGCTGGTTTTACTCAAGACCTGCTAAGCTATGTGTTTGTCTATACTGGTTCTTGAAATAGTCAATAAATACTGCCCATTCCTCATCTTCATTTTCTTTTATCCCGTTCGTCAGACCAGCCAGATCAGCATATTTGAACACTTTACATTGCCATTCTTCCTTAGTGGGTACTAGACTTGTTCTCCACCTTTGTGCCAATAATATTCTAGCTGCGGCAGTGTCATATAGTAGTACACTCTTTTCTTTTTGGGGGACCTCCATTGTTACCATCTCCAAGAGTTTTTTTAAGTATCTTTTTAAATCCATTATATATAGTTTCCTAATATGCCTTAATGATTTTACAGGACCACTATATGTGAATAAAAGATCCCTCAATTTCATTACACTTTCAACATATACCTTTTTCTTTTTTTAGACATTTTTGCCAATCTGGTGGGTGTTAAATACCATCTGTGGGTCATTTTCATCATAATTTCTTTTAGCGCATAACAAGGTGTAAAATTAATATTTATTTTCCACAACTTTCCCCATAATTTATAATCAATATTGTGACCCACATCTTGTGCCCACTTAATCATGCTCGATTTCACAAATTCCTCTTTAGTTTCCCACTCCAACAGCAGTTTGTACATTTTTTATAATACTTTTATATTTGTATCTTTTATACCTTTTATAATGGTTTCTACCAACCCCATCCTTTCTAACAGTTTTATCATAAACCGGCAGGAGACGTTATCAAAGGCCTTTTCAGCAGACCATGTAGGATTCTAAAGCTGCCCTATGGAATGTAATAGAACTGGTTAGTCGACCTTTCAATAAGTGAAGAGAAAATGTTAATGGCTGTACACTAGAGAAGTGGCACGTGTATTATCCCAACTTGATTACCCGCTTCAGGCTAATGTTACCATAGCTAAGATGCAGAGCCTCCAGATACGGATGGACTCCCAGCATCCCTGTGAGCATGCTCAATGGTCAGGAATGACAGGAGTTTTAATCCAATATCTAGACAGCCATAGGTTCCACTCCTGGTGTAGCAACTGTGGAATACAGCTGGGTCTGAAGCAAGCATAACAGTAAATGAAGTTTTGAAAATCCTCTTAACCTGGGCTAAGATGGGACAGAATTTCCACTTGGAACTACCCTGATATCTAGCAGATATCTAGAACAGGCAAATGAGTTCAGCAGAGATGAAAATATGCTACCTTGTTCATGTTCAGAAAAACAGTCCCTGAATGACAATTCCTTTGCTACCTAGTTTATCTATTCATAAACCCAAGCTAATACTGACCACTCTCCTTCTGAACTGGCACATGAATAATTCCTGCTACAGAAAATACCACCTGTACTCTGCAGAAATAGCCAAGAGAAGGGTGGGGGAGGAAGTAGGTTTAACATTAACCACAGGCAAGTTTAGCATAAGCCTCTTACTGGTAACACAGCAACTCCCAGAGATTCTTTCTACCAAACACGTCACTACTAGTAGTAGGTCCAACTCAGGTGTCAAGCAATATCCTTAAAAGTGCCACATAAAATTGGGCAGACATGGCTATTAACCTTCAGGTACAGTAGTAAGAGTACATGAGCCAGGAGGGACTCTTGGGCCCATTAATACATGCTAGCAACTGACAACTAAGCTTTTTAGAGTCACAGCAACTTAGAAGCAGCTTCCACAAAGACTCAGCAAGGGCTCCAAGGTCCTTATTCCATTCAGAATGGTTAAACAGAAATCTGGAGTTAAATAACCAGTCTTCAGGCTCTGCAGTTTGGCAGGTGCTTTACTTCCAGGCCCTGAGGCACAGAATAGTGCCTATTCTCAAAGCTTCGCAGAATCTAGTGGCAGGAAACAGGGCAAGCAGGAAAAAGGGGCAAAACCAACTCAATCCTACTGGATCCAAGAGCAAGGATTAGACAACACAGTGAAATGAAAGACATAAATAAAGAAGACAGGTCAGCCTCAAAAGCCAGAAAGGAATCAATCTCTAGGTAGAAGGAGCTGTCAGCTACACAGGTAAGTAATAATAATAATAGTAATAATAATAATAATAATTTTTTTATTTATACCCCGCCCTCCCCAGCCATGGCGGGGATCAGGGCGGCTAACAAACAATAATAAAAACGAGTTGAATGAATACAACTTAAAAACAAGATTAAAATACAACATTAAAACAATTAAAATCCAGCCTCATCACAGGAGGAGAAAGGAGAAAGGAGAAAGAAAAAAAGAAGGGGAGGGAATAAAATTGACTCCAAGCCAAAGGCCAGGCGGAACAACCCTGTCTTTCAGTACTGTAGTGAGAGCCTTGTTTCCATTGGGATGATGGTGGCGGATGAAGCTTGATATATGGTGAGTAGCCTGCACTTATCTATACCTTTGGCTGTAGTATGTTAGGCAACAGGTAATACCATCAAGGATTATTTTGATTTGGTAATTGTTAAGGGTTTAAAGATTAGGAATTTTGCAGTGTGAGTGTAGACTCACATCCCCATACCCCTACATTATACCTTGTGATAGTTACAATTCCCTTTTTGTAATAATAATAATTTATTATTTATACCCTGCCCACCTGGCAGGGTTTCCCCAGCCACTCTGGGTGGCTCCCAACAGAATATTTAAAACATGATAAAACATCAAACATTAAAAACTTCCCTAAACAGGGTTGCCTTCAGATGTCTTCTAAAAGTTTGATAGTTGTGACTTATACCACTGCAAAGCTATAAGGTAGAGGGCAGCAACCTAAGGCCCATGGGCTGGAAACAGCCCATGAGGGTCGCTTAACCGGCCCATGAGCCACCCCCGAACCGAGCCTCCAGCTCAGCGAGTCCCTGCACACTGCGCTATACCGGCGCAGCATGGCGTGGGGACTCTCTTCTATGGCTCCGGAAATCGCTTCTGCGCATGCCCAGATGCCGGAAATTGCGTCTGTGCATGTCCGTGGCCCCGGAAATCGCTTCTGTGCATGCCCAGACACCAAAAATCGTTGTCTTTTTTTGGTGCAGGTGCGATTTTTGGCGTCTGGGCAAGTCGCGCTGTGCTGGTCCGGCCCACAGAGGATCTCCGCAGGAGTGATCCAACCCATGCCCAGTGAGCCTTGCCAACCCCTGCTTTAAGGTATATATATGTTTCCTACAAACATTCCCAATCTTAATACTCCAATATAATAATAATTTATTATTTATACCCCGCCCATCTGGCTGGGCTTCCCCAGCCACTCTGGGCGGCTTCCAACAAAATATTAAAATACAATAGTCCGTCAAACATTAAAAACTTCCCTAAACCGGGCTGCCTTCAGAGCAAAGAAGTCAACACTGTGGGGAAAAAGTTGTTTATTGCTTTTGTGATGTACAGTCAGGGAAAAAGAAAGTGCACCCTCTTTGAATTCTGTGGTTTTACACATCAAGACATAATAGCAATCATTTGTTCTTTAGCAGGTCTTAAAATTAGGTAAATACAACCTCAGATGAACAACAGCACATGACATACACTGTGTCATGATTTATTCAATGGAAATAAAGCCAAGATGAAGAAAACATGTGTGAAAAACTAAGTACACCCTTACTGTTTCCAAAGGAATTAAGAGGCTAAGCAGCAGACAGGGGCTGCTAATCAAATGCCCTTCCTTAATTGATCATCAGCAAATATGCCCACCTCTATAAAAGCCGAAGTTTTATCAGTTTGCTGGTCTGGAGCATTCAGGTGTGTTTTAACACAATGCCAAGGAGGGAAAACGACCCAATGCTCTTAGAGAAACAATTGCTGTTGCCCATGAAACTCAGAATGCTTCTAAGGCCATCTCCAACCTATTTTAAATCCATGATTCTACAGTGAGAAAGATTATTCAGAAGTGGAAAACATTCAAGACAGTTGCCGATCTTCTCAGAAGTGGATGTCCCAGAAAATTCACCACAAGGTCAGGCCATGCAATGCTCAGAGAAATTGCAAAAAAGAGTTATATCTCAGGCTCTACAGGCCTCTGTTGTCATGTTAGATGTTAAAGTTCATGACAGTATAATTGGATAAAGACTGAACAAGTATGGTTTGCTTGGAAGGGTTTCCAGGAGAAAGCCTCATCTCTCTAAAAAGAACATGGCTGCATGGATTTGGTTTGCAAAGTTGCATCTGAACAAGCCACAAGACTTCTGGAACAATGTCCTTTGGACAGATGAGACCAAAGTGGAGATGTTTGGCCATAATGAACAGTGCCACGTTTAGCAAAAACCAAACACAGCATGTCAGCACAAGAGCCTCATACCAACTGTCAAGCACAGTGGTGGTGGAGTGATGATTTGGGCTTGTTTTGCAGCCACAGGACCTGGGAACTTTGCAGCCATTGACTTGACCATGAACTTATCTGTATACCAAGGTATTCTACAGTCAGTTGTGTGGCCATCTGCCCAGCAGCTGAAGCTTAGCTGAAATTGGGTCATGCAACAGGACAAGGATCCCAAACACACCAGCAAATCTTCAACAGAATGACTGAAAAAGAACAAAATCAAGGTGTTGCAATGGCCCAGTCAAAATCCAGACTTCAACCCAACAGAAATGCTGTGCGGGACCTTAAGAGAGCTGTGCATAAATAAATGCCAGCAAACCTCAATGAACTGAAGCAACATTGTAAAGAAGAATGGGCCAAAATTCCTCCATAACTATGTGAGAGACGAAACAAAAAAAAATTCCTTCCAGTAGCACCTTAAAGACCAACTAAGTCAGTTCTTGGTATGAGCTTTCGTGTGCATGCACACTTCTTCAGATACGTGAGAGACGGATAAAGGCCTACAGACAACAATTACTTCATGTTTTTGCTGCTAAAGCTATTGAATCATAAGCAAATGAATCATAAGGTGTACTTTGTTTTTCACATGTGGCTTTTCCATTTTGGCCTTATGTGTTAAAAAAAAATCATGACACAGTGTATGTTGTTCATCTGAGGTTGTATTTGCCTAATTTTAAGACCAGCTAAGGAACAGATGATTGTTATTATGTCTTCATATGTAAAACCACAGAATTCAAAGAAGGCGCACCTTCATTTTCCCCACGTATAGTGTTGGAAACCTATTGCCTCAACAGCTATAAAATCAAGTTCACATTCTGAACTACTGCACAAGCTGCTAAAATCCTGTGGCACCTTGAGGACTGGAATGAAGCTTGTAAACACTCTTACTCCCCTGCTGCCTCTTGAATCTGCCATAAACTATGAGAGATAGCAGCAGCATGACGTGAAAGACTTGGTCTGTGAGGAGCTAACAACTGACTGAGTATGCAGTAATTTCTGCACTGGGATTATTTCTTCAGAGAGATACTGAAATCCAGAGATTCAACAGGCAAGGAGAAACTTGTATACACCTTTAATTATCCCTAGCAACTCTTGTCTGTTTTACTGTATTGTATTTAAAACATTTTGTAAGTTGCCTCAATAACTTTGGGCTGTGAACAAGGTAGAACAAGGTAGAAGCCTCTCAAATGAGCAAAATGCAGGTGCTAGAACTTCAGTAAAAGAGAGCATAAACCTTCCAAACAGCAGTGAGCCTTGAGGAATAGAGGGCAGAAAACTTGCATTGCACCCTTTTTCAACAAAAGGAAAATTTAACTCTTAACAAATGCTTTCAGGGAAATAAAAAGTGGCCCAGTGCTGGTATCTTCTATCCATGGCCAAAAGCATGCTAAATGCTTCTGTAAGTTCAAAATGAGTTCAAGAACCTGAGTGTCATTACCCCAACCCAGTCAGGAGAAATCTTTTTGTTCCAAGGTCTTCAAAGCCTCAGGTTCCCCAGTGCTATTGGACTTGGAATCAATGGGGCTACTGTCCACATATCAACCCCCACACTTGCACAATGAGCCTTAGTTTTTGACACGATGGTTTTGTGTTTGCTGTAAACCCAACCCCCACTCTCCTACAGGATTTGTTTCTATGGTAAACCCAGCTAGTAAGGGAAGCAGTTGCTATATTAACCTCTAGCTGGCTGCAAAGCTTCAGTATTAGGCTGAGCATCAAGCTGCATGAAGGTTTTTGTGAGAGCCAGGAATACATCATCCCACACTAACCACAGTAGTTTACTCACTCAGCTCAAGTTGACAGTGAGGTGCATTTTGACTGAGAGGGTTAATCTCTTCCTTTCTGCAGCTTACAGCATTTTAGCTGCAGGTTGCACACAGCAGAATTGCCACAAATGCAAGCCTGAGAAGCGAGCAGATTGAAAACCTCCTACCTCCCAGTATACCATTTCATCATCAATGCTTGAAATGAATTGCCCACTACGATAAAATTATAAAGGCAAACCTGTTAGCCTATCAGGCTCACACTGTATTGTAAGATAGCAGCAAAGAATAAATGAATCTTTTCCCTGAAATAACTGCAAGATTCAATACAATTAAAAGATTAAGAAAATACTATCCTTATGTGAGTTTTAGCCATACAGTACAAGATCCAGAAAGACAGAGATCATGTTGACTATCTACAGTGTCTATTCCTGATCAGTAAGCCTCAAAGCCTCATTTGGTGCCATATCTTATGTGCAGTGCCATTAGAATCACTACACCCTGAGGGAGGGATTGCAATTCCAAGGTAATGCCTGCGTCTTATGTTAGAAGACATATTTGTATCCTGCCCATCTTCTTTGAGAGGTTTAGACTAAAAACTATCCACTTAAAATTATTTTCACTTGGGATTTGCTAGCCATATCTGGCAGAACAGATAGTCCCACAGAGGTATCAGAATGTTCCTTCTACACTAATTTCTCTGGTTATATGCTTAGGGTACTGGGAGCAAGTGAGAACTTTTGTTTTGCTTTTCACAGTAATTACAGGTGAAACTCGAAAAATTAGAATATTGTGGAAAAGTTCACTTATTTCAGTAATTCAACTTAAAAGGGGAAACTAATACATGAGATAGACTCATGACATGCAAAGCGAGATATGTCAAGGCTTTATTTGTTATAATTGTGATGATCATGGCGTACAGCTGATGAAAACTGCAAATTAACAATCTCAGAAAATTAGAATATTAAATGAAATCAGCAAAACAAGGATTGCAAATAGAGCAATATTGGACCTCTGAGAAGTAGAAGCATGCATATGTACTCAGTACTTGGTTTGGGTCCCTTTTGCATCAATTACTGCCTCAATGTGGCGTGGCATGGATGCTATCATCCTGTGGCACTGCTGAGGTGTTATGGAAGACCAGGATGCTTCAGTAGCAGCCTTCAGCTCTTCTGCATTGCTCGGTCTCATGTCTCTCATCTTTCTCTTGGCAATGCCCCATAGATTCTCTATGCGGTTCGGGTCAGGCAAGTTTGCTGGCCAATCAAGCACAGTAATCCCATGGGCACTGAACCAGGTTTTGGTATTTTGGCAGTGTGGGCAGGTGCCAAGACCTGCTGGAAAATGAAGTCAGTGTCCCCATAAAGCTCGTTTGTGGAAGGAAGCATGAAGTGCTCCAAAATCTCCTGGTAGACAGCTGCGTTGACCCTGGACTTAATGAAGCACAGTGGACCAACACCAGCTGATGACATGGCTCCCCAAATCAACACAGACTGTGGAAACTTCACACTGCACTTCAAGCATCTGGCATTGTGTGCCTCCCCATTCTTCCTCCAGACTCTGGGTCCTTGGTTTCCAAATGAGATGCAAAAGTTGTTCTCATCAGAAAAGAGGACTTGGGACCACTGAGCAACAGACCAGTTCTTTTTTTTTTAGCCCAGGTAAGACGCTTCTGATGTTGTTTCTTGTTCAGAAGCGGCTTGACAAGAGGAATACGACATTTGAAGCCCATCTCCAGGATCCGTCTGTGTGTGGTGGCTCTTGATGCACTAACTCCAGCCTCAGTCCACTCCTTGTGAAAGTCCCCAACACGTTTGAATGGTCTTTTCTTGACAATCCTCTCCAGGTTGCGGTCATCCCTGCTGCTTGTGCACCTTTTTCTTCCACACTTTCCCCTTTCGCATAACTTTCCATTAATGTGCTTCAATACAGCACTTTGGGAACATCCAACTTCTTCTGCAATTACCTCTCCTAATTGAGAGTCTCAATGATGGCTTTCTGCACAACTGTCAGGTCAGCAGCCTTCCTCATGATTGTGCTTCCTACTGAACCAGACTGAGAGACCATTTAAAGGCTCAGGAACCCATTGCAGGTGCTATGGATTGAATAGCTACTGCACCTTTACACAATATTCTAATTTTCTGAGATTGTTAATTTGCAGTTTTCATCAGCTATACGCCATGATCATCACAATTATAACAAATAAAGGATTGACATATCTCGCTTTGCATGTTATGGGTCTATCTCATGTATTAGTTTCACCTTTTAAGTTGAATTACTGAAATAAATGAACTTTTCCACGATATTCTAATTTTTCGAGTTTCACCTGTATACCATCATTGCCAAGCTCAGAACACTCTTTGATCACTTTCCTGAGACTGAAAGGCATGGCTTCACTCCGTCTTATAGCAGGGAAAAGAAACCAGAACAAGAAAAACTACAGGTTCTGACAGTAGGGGTTTGTTTTCTTTTACTGCATGATCACATACTTCAAAGGCTAACAAATATGGGCCATGGGTATTTTAAAGGCTGAACACAGCTTATGGGTCAGTTCATATCTCCACTACTTCAATGTGTTCAACTGCATTCCAAATATTCCATTAACCAGTCTTCACACTCTGCCAATGTACATGAAGTTCCACTGCCATCTTATAATCCCATTATTTTCTGTTCTATCCACAGTAATGCCAATCCCTGCTTGAGGGTTCCTCTTATTTATATGTTGAGTGTTAACACAAGTGCATGTTAAACTGCCTTAGAAATGCAGTATCATGTAACTGCAGGAAGGAGACATTCAGATCTGTGCTAAAATTGGGTTTTTTTAAGTTGCCACCTTAGAACTTTTGATTTAACCACCCAGTTGGCCCTCAGCTACAAAGCCCATCTGCCCTAAAGTAATGAAGAATTCCACAAGTTCAGAAGTCTGTCTCTGACATTCATGGCCACCGCAGAGTCTTTTTGGTTTTAGACAGGTTCCCACTAGCCCAAAAGCTCAATGCTGGGAGCAACATAGCTTAAGAAGGCCCTGAACAGCAAAATGCTTGCATACCTAAAAGCCCTTCAGATGCTGCTGGCTTTTCTCAGAGGTCTCTGGTGCTACACTCTTCAGCATGACATTAAAAATAACAAAGCTCCTTTTTACACTGACTCTGGATACTAATGGAGCTGTCATTTAAACATATTATACAGTTCAGTAAGGCCAAACACTTCAAAGCCAAATGGCATTTCTAACATTTAGCTAGCAGCTGCTGTAAATCTCCAGCTCCATTTTTGCTGAACACAAGCACCCAACCCACATTGTGGCTCAGGTTACTTTACTAAATCTCACTTTGCAAATGAAACCTGAAATACAAGTGTACAAACCAACTTCCCTTTCTGCACTAAGAGGCAACACGCATCATGGACTAGTCACTACACAGAAGCAAGTGATGGCTGTAATTGGCAGCTCTTCCCTGTTCTGTTTTTCTATCTCCCTTACCTGGTATGCCTGCTGCACTTGTAGAATTTCTTCCACACCCTCTTTAAGGAGGAATGTAGCAGAATAGAACAGGATCAGAAAATATCCATGACCAAGTTACAATGTACAGACAACCTTCCTAGAGAAAATAATGCATAAAACCGGAAGACACCTGTGACAAAATAAGTGAGGCCATGTCAGGCAACACCTTTTGCTGTGTACTATTTAAGTTCCTGAACTAAGTGCAGCTAGGGGTCAGCAACATGCAAAGCTAGGAAACAGCAAATCCCAGTTGTTCAGGTTTTTCTCTGGAGAATCTCTGGATTACTCACCTTAGCAGCTGCTACTCAGCCTAATACAGCTAGCTCTGATTGCTCTCACCCCACCCGCTACTACTTTGTGAGGGGATTAAATACACAACCTCCTACTTTTAAAATGTTGCATTCAGTGTGACGTTTATCCTTCTCAAGCACAAGTTCAGTGTTCATATGGCCATCTCTCTCTCTTTGTGATCAGCAACTCCTTCTCCCTAGCCACTTACTCCAATCTGAAAGTGGCTGGCTTCGGTCAGTGAAATACTATATAACTAATGATACTGCCACCAGCCTTTGCATCATTGAATCTTTCAGCAAGGATCTAATTAAAGACAGATAACCAACAACCTCATGGGACGCGGGTGGCGCTGTGGGTAAAAGCCTCAGCGCCTAGGACTTGCCGATCGAAAGGTCGGCGGTTCGAATCCCCGCGGCGGGGTGCGCTCCCGTTGCTCGGTCCCAGCTCCTGCGAACCTAGCAGTTTGAAAGCACCCTCGGGTGCAAGTAGATAAATAGGGACCGCTTTCTAGCGGGAAGGTAAACGGCGTTTCCGTGTGCAGCTCTGGCTCGCCAGAGCAGCGATGTCACGCTGGCCACGTGACCCAGAAGTGTCTTCGGACAGCGCTGGCCCCTGGCCTCTTGAGTGAGATGGGCGCACAACCCCAGAGTCTGGCGAGACTGGCCCGTACGGGCAGGGGTACCTTTACCTTTAACCAACAACCACAGCTCTGCCCAAAATACTGTAAATGGGTCCCTACTCCTAGACAGTTCTTGAGCTTCGAAACCAAATATTTATCACAGGCATTGAATAGCCACTGGTTTTGGAAGGGAAAGACTGTGTATTGTGTAACAAATTCTCTTTGGGAATAGCATAACCACCATTCAAACACTACCAAGTCCCACAACTCACATCAAATTTGCACCAAGCACGACTACTGGCTACACCACCCACACACTTGGACGCAGGCCACACACTAATCCCAATTGCAAGGACACAGCTTTCCAAGAAAAGGAGACACCTGTTGCCTTTATGTGCACTACACAGCTTGAGCCTGGCACAAGACAAAGGAGGCACTGCTCCTTACAATGCAAAGGCTATTCATGGGCACAATGATCCCCTAAGAAGCTCCTTCAGCTCATTGGCATTGGGTGCTACTTCCAAACACAGGAAAACCTGTAGAACCATCCGTCATACCTACTGGCTGCCACTGGCCTCTCTTACAGAGAAGCTCTTTTAACTCCAGCCTCAGTTAGCCACCTACAATCCTTTGCAGCCTGCCCTCCCTCCAGCTTGCCATGCTTACAGGCAACTTATTCTGCCATGGGGTTTTTAGAACAGATTGAAAGGGGACTTGCAGAAGGGCGAGACTGCCTCTCAGGCCCAAGCAAGCCAATTTGTTTCCTCCCTCTCAATTTGTCCCTTCCCTGGGAGGAAAAGAACATAGCTCAGTGACCAGCAGCTGCCACTCAGTGCCAAGCAGGCATTTGGCTGATTAACGTCCTGTGGCCTTTTAAATGCGTTTGTGGGAGGGGGACATTGGTTTGTTTTTATCTTATTACCGGTATGTTTTCTGGTGCTCTCATTTTGTATTTCTGTGTTGTGAATTCCCCTAGGATTTTCGGATGAAGGGCAGCATACAAATTGAATTAATAACAATAAGCAAAACTGAGCCAGATAGACCAATGGTCTGACTCGCCACAAGGTAGATTTCTATTCTCTTTTAGGGGCACCAGCTGGCAAAGGGCGAGTAACCATATTCACAACAGCCATGCTTTTTATTTTAGATATATATATTTTAACTACATACACCCATCAGTGCAGTGCAGCAGCTAACCAGGACTTCAGGGTCCAATTCGCTCACCTTATTTGCTGGGGCTACTCGCGCCACGGGTGAGAGAGCCCTTTATTTCAGCCCAGCCTACCTGGCAGGGCTGCTCTAAGGGCAGCTTTTCGAGAGCCGCGCGAGTCAGGGGAGAGAGAGAGGCGGAGATAAAAGGAGAGATACGCCGCCTCAACCTTCCCGAGGAGTAAGAAAGGCAGGGTCCGCCGCAAAATGACTGTTAAGTGATTAAATCCACCTTGGCGGAGCAGGGGGAGGGGCGCTCGAATCCCTCGCCAGCATGTGCCGCCCGCCCCCTTCCCGTAAACGCCTAGCTTAACAGGAACAGCATTAGCAATATTATTAATTATTATTATTATTATTATTATTATTATTATTATTATTATTATTATTATTTTACACCCCCCACACACCCTTGAGCCTGAGGGAGCTCGCCGGCGCATCGCCTCAAGGAGACTTAAGGGAATAAATGAGCCACCGCCGGGGCCATCTGGCCACAGCCCGGGAGGAGCGGTCAGTTTCGACGCTAACACTAGCGCCCCCGCCGCCGACAGGGATGGGGGCCAGCCGGTCACTCGCCTCCCAGGCTACCCTGTGGGGCGCGCACTCCCCCCGCCTCCCCGCCGTCTATTTCTTCACTTACAACAGGAGAGGGGCTTCTTTTTTCAAAAAGGGATCCTCCTTTACCTGCCGCGGCGCCTTCCCGCATCAGCGGCAGCTCCTCCCACCCGCCGCCCAGTCCTCCCTACCCTGGCCGGGCCCCTTATCGCACAAAGCGAAGCCACCCGCACGGGCGGGAACGCCGAAGCCCCGCCTCCGCAGCCGGCTTCGTCCAACTGGAGGACCGGCCCTCCCCGCTCTGTCCAGTCGCGGGAGGCCCTCCCTCAATGCAAGCACCGCCCTCCCGTGTGCCGAGCCTCCGCCCAATCGCCGCGCGAGCTCCCTTTGAGGCCTGCCCCCCGGCCCAATCGCAAGCCCGCGCTCCCCTTACACATGTCCCGCCCACCGGTCCCGAGTTCGTCCAGGAACCAATCCCAACCCCGCCGCAAAGCCGCCCCGCCCTCCTCCTCCAAGTCCCACTTCCGATACTCCGCTTAGCGCTAAGGTCACTGTCCCTGCTTCTCACCTCAACCTCTGTCTACTGACCCACCGATTGGCACCGCCCCTGCCACGTCAATCAATATTTTTCCTCCAATGACCGCCTGCGCCTCTGCAATTGCTAGCGCTTATCGTCCAATAACCCTGTTGCGTGCTGTGTCCGCAGACCGTTTCCCCCCACATTGGATGCGTATTAATGCAAAAAAAAGGGGGAGAAAGGGGGGGAAAGGTAAAGGGACCCCTGACCATTAGGTCCAGTCGTGAACGACTCTGGGGTTGTGATGCTCATCTCGCTTTACTGGCTGAGGGAGCCGGCGTACAGCTTCCGGGTCATGTGGCTACCATGACTAAGCTGCCTCTGGTGAAACCAGAGCAGCGCACGGAAAAGCCGTTTACCTTCCCGCCAGAGCGGTACCTATTTATCTACTTGCACTCTGATGTGCTTTTAAACTGCTAGGTTGGCAGGAGCACCCCATCGCGGGGATTCGAACCGCCGACCTTCTGATCGACAAGCCCTAGGCATACACACAAGCTAATGGGAGATGGTTGCCACCTTTTATCGTTTTTGCACAGCTCCTGTGCAACTGTTAGACAGCAAGCAAATAAATCGAGAGATGCAGTTTCCCCCAGGATTCATTTGCAAGCCTCTGGAAAGCTTGACCTGTGGAACTTCTTCCTGCTATACAGCTGTTTGAGGCACTGAAATCGCCATGAAGGTGGGGCAGGGGAAAGATGGCAACTCCAACCCCCCCCCCCCCATCCACTGAATCATTAAAACAGGCCTTGCTGCCTCCTGTGCAATATGACTCCAAAGTCCAATTATTGGTGCTGTTAATAAAGTTTCAACATGAAGCACTTCTTATTCATAGTGCCACCCCTTCCACCCGACATGTTTATCAAAAGCATTTTTATCCCATTTCTTCATACCAAAACACAAATACCATAACATAGTTGTTAACTTACAGATTTGAAAATAAGGGACCAGCAGCCAAAATAAGGGATTTTGGCTTAGCTTATAGAGAAATCCCGCACTCATGGAGCCATGCTGCTTTGGCTGCGACTGACTGTGTTTTGCAGGGGGTTGGACTAGATGATCCCAAGGGTCTACAACTCCCACCAGAGAAGAGTGGCAGACAAAATTGATGTACAGGTGGCAAAGCTTACAGGCAGAATTAGAAAGCAGGAAGAGGACCTCTTTAATAAGGAATGGGGAAAGTTTATAATTTATTTGAAGAGCTATTGGAAAGAGTTACATACATTGGTAGGATTGACAGAAAACTTGTAGTAAAAATTTGAACTATGGATGGACAAATGACTTATAAAAATAGAGTTATGAAAGGGATGCAGAGGGGGAAATCACTACATTAAGATGCTGCAGTGGTTGGAGGGTATGCTAAGCAGCACATCGGGGCTGTCACCGTCCTGGCGTAAGGAGTTCCATCGGCCCTTTCCTGCCCGAGAGAGAGGGAGAGAGACTCTCGCCCACGCTGCCCCAACCCGGCATGAGGCGGTTGCGGTGCCGCCACGGCCGCTGAAGCGCCACCCTTCTGTGTCCCTCCCCAACCCCTCATCTTCCTCCTCCCTCAGGCTACCTCCTCAGTCGCCGCCACCGCAGCCCCCACTGCCACCTACGGCTTCCCCTGGCAGCGCGGTGGACGTCTCTCAAGAGCGGAGCTGCCTGCCCGCCCACCGCCACCCATCTCCTCACGACGCACCCCTGAGGGGGAAAAGGAAGAGACGGAGATGCGACAGCTTCTGAGCGCTCTCACTCGAGGCGGAGGACCCCGAGCCGCTGCTTCCCTCCCGAGCCGGGCAAGCATGAAACCCAGGAAATTTAAGGGACATCATCAATCTGGGACAGCAGCAGGGATAAGGGAGTTTCCCGCCAAATAAGGGACGGTTGACAGCTATGTTCCAAAACTCATAAGTAAATCGGGGTGGGGGTGTGTGGATACTCAACTCTAAGCAAGAGCAAAGGATCAGGCAAAACATCTGCAAAACACATGGCTCAGGGCTGGTACAAGACATTTTGGCACCTGAGGTGTACCACAAAATAGCACACACCTCCCTCCAAGGAATAAGGGATGAGTGAAGGTCTACACTGGGAACAAGGGGAGAATAAAGACCAAGATCTGCTGCCCCTGTGGATCCTGCCACCTGAGGCGGTTGCCTCGCCTTGCTTAATGGGTGGCCCGGCCTCTATATGGCTGAATTGTAAAGACCCTGAGGGACCAAGTACATTCTCCAGACAGGGGTCACAGAGACAGGAATGAACAATTCCATGAAAGATAAAGCTATCTGGGGCTATTAACTGAGATCTTAGTGTTTCACTCCATCGTTGGAGGCAGTATGCCCCTCAGTACCGGAATCACAAGTCATCAGAGCCCTCTGGTCCTGTCTGCAGTCTTCCAACAGGGATCTGTTTGTCCACTTGAAACTAGGGTGCATAACTAGAAAGGTCTTTGGCCTCAACCAGCAGCCAGGCTTTCCTTAAGTTATTTAACCTGCAGCCCCACATCTTGCAGGGCTCATGCAGTGGTGGGCCATACAACACTTTTTAATTTTCGTTTCTGTTTTTGGATCGGGTCTTCTGCTTTTCAGATCTCTCTCCTAAACACACAGACACTTCCTGCTGAAGAGGAAGGGCAGATGTGCTTCCCAAAGAAACCACTGCAGAACGCCTGATAGGGAACTAGAGTCGCAGAAGGAAGCCTCTCAAGTTCCTGACTCAAAGAAGGTGGCAGGAAAAGATTAAAAAGCAAGCCAGAGCAGGTTCACACAGTCCACGTTTAAAGCATGGAGGGGAAAAATAGGCAAACTATCCCCATCCCCACTAACCCCCCTGGCCTATCACCCACTATTCCAACACACAGCACAAAACCTCCAGATTAAAATATGACAAGCCAAAGGCCTACACTGTCTAAAAGACTTCTACAAAAACACAAGAAATACAAGACAAGCTACGGGACACGCAAGTACCTTGGCTAGCACACCATCAATTACATGCAGTAAAATCAGCAGCCATTGGACCCTTGATCAGCTTTGAAAACATTCTCCTGACAGCAGGGGGGCATGGCAAAGGAATTGTTTCCACAATATACAAAATGCTGCTCCAAAATCCCACAAACCCCCTTGACACAATCAAACAACAATGGGAGCACGACATAGGATATGAAATTAGCCCCAGAATGTGGGGACCAGAATGTGGTCTAAACCTCCCTTTGTCCATATCAGCCAAAAGAAGGAAACTCAGTCTGAAACTCACAGGTGGTACTTAATACCACGGAAACTGGCATTGATATGCTCAAGAACCTCACTAAGATGTTGGAGAGGCTGCACCTCTACATGTGGTGGCAATGTCCTAAAATCCAACCCTTCTGGATAGCAGTCCTTCAAGAGATATGCAAAATAACTAAACAGGTATTAGAAGTCACCCCAGAACTGGTCTTATGCAACATTGTCCAAGTTAGTAATGCCCACTCACATTATGCAGAGCTCATAACCCACCTATTCTCAGCAGCCAGAAGCCTTATAGCTAGACACTGGAGAGATCTGTGAGGAGTAAACATGAGCCAATGGTATCAAATTGTATGGGAAACAGTCTTACAGTGCAACCTTGGTTTTCGAACATAATCTGTTCCGGAAGACCGTTCGAGTTCCAAAACATTTGAAAACCGAAAACTCAATACGGAAACCTCAAAACGGAAAACTCAAACAGGAAGTCACCTCAGAAGTTCGACTTCCAAGGTGCGTTCAAAAACGGAAGCATTTACTTCTGGGTTTATGGTGTTCCGAGTTCAGAAACATTAGTCAACAGAGACGTTCAAAAACTGAGGTACCACTGTACTAGAAAAACTAACCAATAAACTGAAACTGACATGGGGACAAATAGAAGAGGACGCCTTCAATCCAGTATGGCTCCCCTTTATCACATACACAGCACAACAAGACGAGAAGAATCATACGAATCAATCTGGCTTACCTGACTCAACAAGCCCCGCCCCCGTCACAAATGCAGACAAACCCCACTGCAGACAACCACAGGCAACCAACCACCAGTGGCCGAGCTTCATGCGCCAGCACGGGGGGGGGGGGGGTGGAGAACAGATGGGGGCGTGGCTGGTGTGCGTCCTGGGGGTGGGGGTGCGCTACCGGGATCACGCTGCTGGGGGCAATGCGCTCCCCCCGCACTCCCCTTCCTCTGCCAGTGCCAATCACACCCTGGGCCCCTAACCTCTCACACTACCAAGGAAATGTAATAAATGAATAGAAAGAAAACCTACCCAGCTGACGCTGACACAAAACACCACATGTACACTATACAAAAGAATATGAGCCTCACCACCCCACCCCTCGTCTCCCCACTCTTCTTCCCCAACATTATATGGTACTCAGCACTAAGGTCTCACAGCCAATGTAACTGATTTAAAAGAAAGAATGTACAACCTGAAAAAGACATGTACTTTTGTCAACCAAGAAAATATTTAATAAAAATAAATTTAATAATAATAGTAATAATAATAATAATGCAAGCCAGAAGTGATGTTCAGTAACACCAACCTTGTGGTGCGGTTACAGCTAGTGATCTCTGCAGAAACCGTGTGGAAGAAGTCCCCACCCATGAACTGATGGGCAAGGGAGTTCAAGGCTGCTGGTTGAGCTCTGCGCCATCGACTTCCCTGTGGAGAAATCCTTGCAGGAAGCAGTCGAGGCAAAGTTGTAGAGAAGTGATTTCAACCCAGCTTTCTTCGGAGACTGGCAACCTGGCTGAGCTTGCGGGGGGGGGGGCGGGCTCGGATAAGCAGTCAAGGCAGCAATGCCTCTACCTGCTCTTTTTCAGTATCACAAATGGAGAAAATGGTTATGAAGGATTAATTGGGACCTGTGCCAATAGTTCCCCATCCTAAGCTACAGAGATCCAACCTTATTTCCCCAGCCTAGGAACAAGCAGTGTGATTACCAAGGCCAACGTCCACATCCCGCTGCCAATCTTGCCAGTTCCTCCTTTCAACAAATCTCAGGCACTGCAGAGACTCCACGTTAAAGAGCCCAGGGTTAAAATCCCCACTCAGTCTTGAAACTCACTGGGTGACCTTGGGCTATTCCCTGCCTCTCAGCTTAACCTGCCTCACAGAGTTCTTGTTGGGAAGGATAGGGTTCTGTGCACCACCTTGAGCTCCTGGGAAGGAAGGTGGGGTAGGAATGAAATAAACCAGCGAATCCTGACTTTGAGGCATTCTCATCCAGTGTTTGCCAGCCCTGGCTGTCCTCTCAGAACTTTGGCCGAATAGGACTTGGCACCAGGGCACACAACTCAAAGGGAGATCCTGGTTCTCGTGAAAGGTTCAAGGGGAGCAGGTTGGAGCGGGTCCCCCCCGGGAGTTTCCTACCTTCAGGCCTGTACTGGGCTACAATGGTGACCGTCTGCCCGGCCCTCTTCAAGGCAGCCGCTGCTTGTTCATGGGTCGCGTTCCGGAGATTGACGCCATTCACCTGGACAAACAGACCCCGCCTCTGTCAACTCACCTTGAAAAGGGGAAGCTGGTGCCACCTGCTCCTCCTATGATGGCACTGCACACTTATTTCCCACCATGCAACATTCCACCCCTTCCCCCGCCCTGCGACAGCCACAGCCCCACACCAACCCTCTCAATCCCCCATAGCTGCACATCCCAGGCCCCTCCAGCATCCAAAATGCTGGGAGCAACTTGTCTCAGGTGCTCAGCTGCATGACAAACGCCACAGCTTCTCAGGAAATGAAAACCAGACCTGGCCAAGCTTGGTTGTTTCTTCCTGGAGGTGGCCTCCCTGGCCTCTGCACACTTTCGGTGTATTTAAGGGGCAAGCGTTACGCTGCAGGGCCCCACACGCAGGCTCCATTGAAGCTCAAGCTGGGAGGTTCAGCTGCGTGTTGGTTTTTTCCCTCCCTCTTCTCAGAGTGAAGAGGAAGCAAGCTTCCACAATGCTGGGCTGGGCTAAGCCAGACCGGTCTGGTGAGCTGCTCTGTGTGGGCAAAGCCGCTCTGTGTGGGTTAACACCTTAGTGCCTGGGGCAGAATCTCTCCAGTCCTGGAGAAGGGCTGGAGGATAGGTTGGGGGGTGGGGGAGGCAGGTGCTCCCACCTGCTTGCTTCCCAGTTCAGAGGTCAGCAGCAACTGTGTACCAGAGCCCAGAGAACTCTCCAAATCCACCTCCTCGCATTAAATAAGACCTCAGAGCAACACCAGTAAAGGGTCCTCATGTTCTACTCACCGAGAGGATTCGATCTCCACGCCGCAGCTCCCCACTCAGGTCCGCTGGGCCCCCTGCCAGGATGAAGGAGACGAAGATGCCTTCGCCATCTTCACCCCCCACAATGTTGAAGCCCAGGCCTGTGGAGCCTTTATGTAAGGTGATCTTCCGGGGCTCCCTGTAAAGGACAGAAGGCAAACATGAAGAGGATACATAGCCGGGGGCAGAGTCAGGGCCCACCTGAACATTATTCAACATCCCATGTGCAACACACAGTTGGCCCCCAACAACCGCTACCCACTCTGAACAATCGGTAGAGCTGCAACCATAACCTAAAATCTCAAAAACGTAGGGCAACACCTTCAATAGGGCAATAAGAGTAGTGTGGGTGGGTGGGTGGGTGGGCCAATGGAGTTACATTTTACTTTTCAGAGCAGAAACAAATTGCCAGTATGGAGAATGAACTGGAAAGAGCGCAATACCAGGAATCTTCCTACCTTGCCATCTCATGGGAAGCTGATACCATTTCTCTGCATTGACTGGCTGGTCTTATGCATGATCCTATATCCCTGGGCAGTTATGATATGTGCACTCTATAAGTCAGAAAGATTAGTCCCCACTTCTGCACCAAGAAAAGGTGAATTCTGTGTCTGGTGTAAATGATGCAAAGACGTATATTTTGCAGAATATATTCTGCTGCTGCTGGTGGTGGTGGTAGTCGCAGAAGAAAACAAAGTAAAGACACTACCTGTGTCTTAAGGAGAAGGTCCGGGAAGGTTGGTGGGGGAATAGCTGGCAAGTGGCTATTGTGAGGCAGGATTCCTTTAGGTGCCAAAGATAGAGGGAAGGTGTGGCTTCTCTTCGCAGTCCCTCCAGTGACAGCCTAAAAGGGAGCTGGAAAAACACCCCACCCCTTTCTGAGACCTTCCAGTGCCCTTGTAGGAAATATATAGAAAGCAGAATGCAAGCAACAAGATTCCGTCCACCCCTTTGGCATGTAAATCAACAAAGACCAACTCTGAAGTGCCCCCTTTGCTGGCACACGGCCCATTCCTCCCTCCCCCTGATGCATGCAGACTTCCAGCATTACCCCTTTCACTTTGCAGCCCTCAAAGCTGGAAGCCCCCCATACAACCCCATTGCTCACTAGCTCTGCCTCTTCCTTTCTCTGGACAAATGAAGGTGCAATATTAGGGCTCTGTTACCTTGACCCTCTGGGGACATGCCAAGTCCTGGGCTGGAAGAGGCAGGTGTACCCCGGGAGGATTTCTGGAAGCAGCACTGTGCCCAAAGAGCAGCCAACTGACCCCAGGGCTTGTGAACAAGGCTTGGACCATGCCCCTACTTGCCCACCCAGCAAGGGGCCTCACAGACCCCTCCCCAAGAAGAAGTACAGAACAGAGAGCCCTGGTACCTGGTCCTTCTTTTGTGTCTGGCAATGGGTTGCTGCTGGAAAGGGCGTTTCCCATAAGACATGGAGGAAGAGACATTGACGGTGATCATAGTGGCAGCTTCTCTGAGAGTGCAGACTGGGGAGCGCAGCAGCAGCAGCCTGCATTTTATCTGAGCTTCTCCCAGCCCTCCCTCCTCTGCCCTGCTTTCGGGGGGGGGGGGCTACAAGAGCCATCATGAAAAGGTTGAGATGAACCAGACTCCAGCAAGCCCATGGTGTTGGGAGAAGGCATGCCAGGCGCCATTAACCCCTGCTTCCCTAGCGGTCTTTGTGCCATGCAAATGGAAAAGGTGGAAAATTGAGTTTTTAGGCGATTGTTCTGCAAGCTCCTGCCCTTTCTGAGTGTTATGTACTAAGCTTGGATCCTAGAACAATAGGCAGGTAGGATCCTAGAATTCAACAACTGATTGGCCTGCAGGAAAAGACCAACCAGGCTCCAGGAGGGAAGCAAATGTACCATAAAGAAGGCCCTTACTGCTCATGCATAACCGGTGCCAGTGGTCAGCCATGTCCTCGCCACCCTGGCGGGGTCTAAGATTCTTGGCAAGCTGGCCCTGGCCCAGGGCTATCAGCAGTTGCCAGTGGACGAGGCCACTGCGGAGGCACAGACAATTGTAACACACAGGGGCGCGTTCCGTCAAGAGGCTGCAATTTGGCGTCAGCGTCGCACCAGGCATGTTCCAAAATCTAATGGACTCTCTCCTCAAAGGAATTCCTGGCGTCACACTCTTCTTCGATGATGTGTTGATCACTGGGGCCACGTGGGGGAGTTCGGGGACCGACTCCGCACCGTCCTGCACCGTTTCCAGACGGCCGACCTCAAGGTGAAGTGGGAAAACTGTCTGCTAGGAGTGCAACAGGTGAATTTTCTATCATTTACAGTGGACACAGACATAGTCCACCCGACTGGGGACAAAGTGCGGGCTATTTTGATGCCCCGGCACCTAAGGGTAAGGTGGAACTCCAGGCCTTCTTGGGACTATTGAACTTTTACCTTCTTATCCCACAAGGCAGTGGTAGTGGAGCCCCTACACAGACTGTTGGACAAGTGGGCCCCATGGGTGTGGGGGCAGCGCCAGGAGGCCGTGTTCCAAGCAGTCAAAGACCTGCTAATCTCGAACTCAGTCCTAGCGCACTTTGATGAGAGGTTGCTGGTGGTGCTGGCATGCGACGCCTCGCCCTATGGCGTTGGCGCCATCCTAGGCCACCAACTTCTGGATGGAAGAGAGGTGCCAATGGCTTACTTTTTCCAGACCGAGAGGAACTATTTGCAAATAGACAAAGAGGGCCTGGCAATCGTGAAGGGAGTAAAGAAATTTCACAATTTCTTGGGTTGGTGCCTCTTTACCGTAGTGACCAACCACAAGTCACTACTTGGCCTACTTGCCCCCAAGGAGCACATCCCTCAAGTAATGTCACCCCGCATCCTCAGGTGGTTGATTTTCCTCACCAGCTACCAGTATAAAAGGGTCCACCGGCCCGGGAAGGTGATGGGCCATGCGGACGCCCTCAACAGACTGCCACTACCTGAGACCAGCCCCGACCCAGCACCCGCACATGACGTCATGAGCTTGGAACAGCTTCCTGACTGCCCCATTCAGGTGCCGGAAGTAGAATGCCACTCCATGAAGGACAGGGTCATCTCCCGGGTCCTGGACTATAGGTGTGGTGGGGATGGCCCAGGAGCAACCCCAAACCGGAATTTGCGGGCTATACAGTCCACAAACATGAACTGTCAGCCCACAAGCGGTGCCTGTTATGGGGAAGCAGAGTGGTCATTCCCCAGCCTCTTCGCCAAAAGGTCCTCACGAAAGCCCTACACAAAACACACCCAGGGGTAGTGAAAATGAAGGCCCTTGCAAGGAGATATGTGTGTTGGCCGGGAATCGACGGGGAGATAGAGGCCTGGGTTAAATACTGCCAGACCTGCCAGAAGTCCTGCCCAGATCCCCCGTCCAACTCTGGGTGTCTGCCCGAGCGCCGTGGTCCTGCCTGCATGTGGACTTCACTGGCCCCTTCCAGGGATGGACATCCTTCCAGGGTCGCCCTGGTACCATCCATTTCCACGGCCGCAGCCATCTGAGTACTACGTACGCTGTTCGTGACCCACGGGTTTCCCGACACCCTCGTCTCGGACAGCAGAACAGCATTCATGCCAGAGGAGTTCTAGACCTTCACAACGCAAAGTGCCATCCGCCACGCACAATCGGCACAGTTCCACCCCGCCACCAACAGCCAAGCATAGTGCATGGTGCAGACCACCAAGGAAGCCCTCCGCCACATGACGCAAGGGGACTGGAAGTACCACCTCACTGCTTTTCTCCTAGCCCAGCATAGCACCCCCAGCACAACGACCGGCCAAACTACTCATGAGCCGGCGCCTCACAACAAGACTGAACCGTCTTCAACCTGATAGAGCCCAGGACGAGGCAGCAGTGGGGGAAGGTAGGAACCCCCGGACCTTCCAGCCCCACAACCCAGTGTACGCAAAGAATTTCGGGGCAGGCCCGGCATGAGTACCTGCCACTGTCACCAGGGCAACCGGCCCTATGTTATATGAGGTGCTAACGGAGGTTGGGTAAGCCTGACGCTGCCACTGCTATCAACTACAGTGACAATTCCCGGGGCGGGGGGGACTGTGAGGAGGGCTGGACAGAGGAATCCCAAGGGGACAGCAGAGGGGTGAGGCCCATAGAGCAGGAGGAGCGGGTAAGGGAGGCAGAACTAGGAAGTCCAGAAGCAACCCCTGAGGCCGAGCAGCCACAGGAACCAGAGCCATGAGCAAGTGGACCAGCGGACCTGGCCCAATGGCCCCGTCACAGCCGGCAGCCCCAGAACAAGAGCCAGAACCAGGAACCCTTACCAAGACACCTGAGACCACAATGCATACATAGGTGACCGGCATACCTCAATGACTACGAATGCTAACCTTCCGGGCGCAACGGGGAGGGGTGTTATGTACTAAGCTTGGATCCTAGAACAATAGGCAGGTAGAATCCTAGAATGCAGCAACTGATTGGCCTGCAGGAGAAGACCAATCAGGCTTCAGAAGGGAAGCAGAATCAGCCAATCAGATGGGGCTCATTGTGTAAATAATGTATATAAAAGCCTGAGGTTTGGGGGACAATTCAATCACTGTTTTACAAGCTGCAATAAAGAGTATGAAATCACTACAGGACTCAGAGTATATTTCACTGAGTCTACTCTTAAGGTCATGAAGGGTTGTAGCTGAGTGACATACTTTGCTTGCAAAAGGTCCCATGTTCATTCCCCTCGCATCTCCAGGTGTGGTTGGGTGAGACTGCACCTGAAATCCAGGAGGCTGACTTCTGCTTCATCTACACCAGACATGGAGGTGGGGGGCGCAAACCTTTGGTCCTGCAGATGTTGCTGAATTGCAGTTCCCATCAGCCCCAGCAAGCATGGCCAATGGGCAGGGATGGCAGTAGCTGTAGTTCAGCAACATCTGGAAGGTCAAAAGTTCCCCATACCTGCTGTAGATAATATTGAGCTGGATGGCCCAATATGGCTCCAACCAGTGTCATTAATCCACAATAATACTGAAGGGATAGAATTCTCTAGTGCTAGACAGATAACCACTCTGCCTTCTAATCTGGGTGGTTGAATGCAAGGTGATCTTGTCAGAAATGAAGCCTGCTCAGGGTCTAGGGTGTGTGTGCATGTGTGCGTGTGCGTGTACACACAGAATTGTTGGTCCACCAAGCAAAAGGGAGCATTTTGGGGACCAGCCCCCTCCATTCTCACATTCTTGGGTTTGGGAATCTTTTGTTTCTCCAACCTCTAAACTGTAAACAACTCACTTGCTTCCTGGTCAGGATCCCTGACCCAAACCAAGGCTTCTGAGAGTCATTACAAGGCACAGACCCCTTTTCTTCCTAGCCAGGAAGTTCCACGGTGCCCTCGTGTGGCCAATAGCAATCTGTACAGTCATGTGGCTTTGGAATAAAATAATGGATCTGGAGTCAAGGAGGTCATGCCCTCCAACACTTTTCAGGGCTTTTCCCTGTCATGGTATAAGCAGCGATGGCTGATGCCCATCGCCAGGCAGAAAACAGGGAGGCCAAAAGCAGACAGAGGCAGAACCAGTGACAAGCAGAGCCCAGAGCCAACAAATTTTAGTTTTGTTTCCATCTTCTGCCCTGCTGAGTTGTACAAAGAGAGCGCTAAGACTGAGGAGAAAGTTCTCACTTACTGAACCACTCTCCATAGTGAGTCCCCACCTGCTTATCTTCACAGACATTCGTGGCCTTGCCCATCCCTCTAGAGGACTGTTAGCCCTCAGAAGAAGAGCCTCTGTCCCTTCTGGGTACACAGCAGTGTCTGGAGCACAGTGGGGTGCAATAAAATGTTGGCTGGTGTACCTTTGTTACTGTAAAACTGCTTGGAACCTTTTGGGAAAAGAAGTATGTAAATACTTTAGCAAACAAACAGTTTTGCCCTTATCATAAGCAGATAAGAAGAGATGAATGGCTCAGCATCCAGTTCTCACAGTGGCCACCAGATGACTGTGGAAAACCCCCGAGCAAAGCAGCACTCTTCCCTGCTGTGGGAACTGATATTCAGAAGCAATACTGGCCCTGACCACGGAGGAAGGGCTTAGCTACCATGGCTAGTATTGCCACTATCATTCTGTTTAGCAGTTAAAAAGTGCCTTCTGTCCCACACTGGTTGTCCTCGTTAAGAGATAATGAGTGTCAAGAAGACTAACATGAGAGAAAAATGGGGTACATATGGTGAATTGGTAACCAATGAAGGAGGGAAATGGAAATTGAAGCCATATGAACAAGTTAAAGAGTATATGTATGATTGGCTGCATTATTTTCAAGTAAGCGAAATATTTAAGAAAGATTTGAAGGAAAAAGGTTATGTGGAGAAAGAATCAATTTTTCAAAAAGACATAATAAACAATGAGTATAAAACTCTGTCAAAAATGTATAAGATATTGCTGGAATGGTATACGAAAGATGAAGAGGTTAAATCGGTAATGGTACAGTGGGCAAAGGATTTTGGGTATAATATTCTATTTGAAGAATGGGAAAAACTATGGAAAGAGAATATAAAATTTACGGCATGTACGTCACTGAGAGAGAATGTGATGAAAATGTTTTATAGATGGTATATGACACCTGTAAAATTAGCAAAGATGTATAAGGTTGATAACAAATGTTGGAAATGTAAAGATAAAGAGGGGACATTCTTTCATCAGTGGTGGGAATGTAAGAAAGTGAAAAGCTTTTGGGAAATGATATATAATGAGATGAAAAAAATGTTAAGATATACTTTTGTGAAAAAACCAGAAGCTTTTCTTTTAGGTATTCTAGGAAAGGACATTAGAGGAAAGGACTACAAGCTTTTCCAATATGCTGTAACGGCAGCCAGAATCCTGTTGGCCCAGAAGTGGAAACAAGAGGAGATACCAACGATAGAAGAATGGAGATCAAAATTGATAGACTATGCGGAATTGGACAAATTAACTGGGAAAATTAGATACACTAAAGACCAAAAGTTCATCGAGGACTGGGGGGAAATGGTGGATTATCTGAAAAACATATGTGGTGTAATTATAATGCTAGTGGGATTTCAAGAGGCACTGTAAAAAACAAATAAGTATTGTTTATTAAAAATAAGGGAGCAAGGGGGAACAATGGCAATGCGAAAGAAGGAATGTGTATTAAAGGTACAAATATGGATGATTGTCAGAGACGCTGAAGGAAGTCAAAAAACAGTTATGATTTGTTGTATTCGAGATGAAATGTATAATTGAACGGAAACCAATAAAATTTATTAAAAAAGAAAAAAAGAAAAAAGTGCCTTCTCAACTGTGTAAAGTGTTTTCAAATGCATCACCTCAGTAATCTGTATAACCCAACTGTGGGAAACCTAATACGACCCCTGCACGGGGCTTTGGAAACCCCAGCAACCAGCCATATACCAGCACTTTCAAAGTACAGGCCTTTGCCACAACAATCTGATTTCCAACAATGCTGGGGGGGGGGGGGTTACAGGGCTGCCCTGACTTGCAAGGTTTTTGGGAGGGATGCTGCAGCAATGTGTATTAAGTACTGGGAGCATGAAAAATAGTTGTTTTCCTCATCCATATCCCCATTTTTCAAACATGATGATGCAGCGGTTGAAGAAGACTTCCAGCGCTTTGGGGCTGGACCTTTGATGCCTTGTCTGTCCTCCATGACAATTACGCAGCAGAAGATCATGCAGCTTTGCTCAATTTGGATAACACAGGATTCTGATCTTTATTTTCTCAATGGTAAATGATACTGAACCTCACCCCACACTCTCCATTTTGGAGACCCACATTTCTGGAAGCCGTACAGCCACCCCACATCCCCAGTCATGCCCCACAGCTGCCTGCACTCATGGGAGAAGCAACAAGAAAAAGGAGGTTAGCAAATGGGGCAGGACTCTGCATGCCTCGTTTGCTGCCAAATCAGCTGGAATGGAACTGGCCCTACAAATGTCTATCGGAGAGGAAGTTATACCCATGTTCTTTAGAGATGAACTACCAGGTTCTTCCAAGGGAGAGGCAGAGGAGGTGGGGCAAGGGGGTTCTTGCTCACCTGGTGAAGTCCTCATCCCCAATCATATGGCGTGGCACAGGGGAGTAGCGGGCAGGCGCGACCTGGGGCGGAGCAGGGTAAGCTGGCTTGCTCTCCATTCCTCCAAGGTAGCCCAGGCCAGGGTTATGGCTTATGTGATTGTCAGCCAAGGCAGAGAAAGCTAAGGAGACACAAAGAAGAGGCATCAGTGAGGTAGAACCAAGGGCTGTGGTAGGGCTGAGGTGGGGTGGGGGTGGGGACCCTTGTTTAGAGCAAAGGCCCTGGGCCCCAGGTGGGGAGCCTTCTGAGGCCCACATGGCAGCCGTGGACCAGAAGGGAAAAGTGGGCAGAATGACCTTTGTGCAGTAGGTTACATGGCAGTCACCAGAAAAGTGAAAGGCTTCCATGCACTCATATCTCTAATGCCATCCAGGCAAGGAAGAGACATTCCTCCAACTCTACAATCCTATGATTCTGTATTTCTACAGTTCATGGGTAAGTTCCAGGCAGGCAAAGACATTCAAGCTGGCTGCTGAGCAGATCTGGTGAGAGGTACGTCCTGAAGAGCAGTTGTGTGGCTTAGCCAGAATCCCACAGTCCAGATGGAGAGGTCTAGATGTTCTCCACCTCTAGGCTAAGAGATACTCCAGAGAGCACTCCATCTTTCTCCCCCTCGCTCAGTGCCCCAGGATTCTAAATTCCCTTTGGTGCCTGTGAGGTCAAGAGTGGGATGAAATCTGCCCACCCACCCACCTTATTCCTTGCCTTCTCCTCTTGGGTCGGGGGGGGGGACCAGTAACTCAGCGCCTGACATGTTGTCTGGTGCAATAACTGACCCAATACATTTTGGTAGCTGAGGCTGGATCTGTTGTCCCCGTGGCTCCTGCTGCTCAAGGTGACTGTTTCAACTTGCCTCATGGGTGGGCTGGTCCTGTCCAGCACCTCCTCTAAGGACAGAGGTTTGCTGATAGGAGGAGGGGCCAGAGACAGGAGGGGCCTTACTGGAAGTGTCTGACAGCACAGAAGCAAAACCTCCCTTTGTATCACAGACCAGTTGCACACAGAGGAATGGTGGGAGGCACCAGTTGAGGAACCTCCAAAGGAAGAAGGCTCAGGTAGGACACGGATGAGTGGTCAGAGAGAGAAGAGGGAGAAGACTGGGAAGAGGGGATGCCAGTAGCTGAAGAGGTAACAGGGCTTAGTGAGCTGTGGCAGAAGCAGGCAGAAGCAGAGGCTGGAGAGGAGGAGGGCCAAGAGGCAGAGATGAGTCAGGCTGGTGAAGAAGCCAGGGTGTCTCCCCCTCCTGCTGTGACTAGCTCCCCTCCCACCTGGTCTCCCAGAACCCGCAGAGGTATGAAGAGGGTGGAGCAAAGAGAGACAAGGCATTACGAGTCTCCGATTGCTTGGGAAGGGGGAGACGTAGGCAGCTGTGGGAAAGTGGGGCAAGACCTACCAAGAAGAGTTGCTGTGCTCATTAGGCCTGAGCAGATCTTGCTTCTAATAAAGAGTTCACTTACTCTGTGTGATTTATTGCTGACTTGCTCCTGACACTTTGACATCCCGCTGGGACTCTCCATGAGAACTGATCCCACACTTTCTGGTTCCACAACCACCACCTCCTTCTCCTCCAGCTCCGGGGCTTCCTGATGCCCTGACAGAACCTGTCCCAACCCACTGGGACCACCAGTTCCCAGCTCCCCCCCCCCACTCTTCTTTCTGATCCAAACACCCACTCCAGAACACCTTCACAGGGCTCATGACATCCTACATGCAAAATAGCTTCTCTTCCACTGAGCTCTGACTCCCACCCCAGGAGCAGGAGGCAGGGGAGGGCAGGTACGTACTGCTGGCGTAGTCAGGTGGTGCATACATGTCGTTGAGGTGGGAGCTGCCTGGCTTGGCCACCTTCAGGTATACCATGTCCGAAGTGTTCTTCAGTGCAGCCACGGCCTCCTCATGTCGGACGTCTTGCAGGTTGGTGTTGTTCACCTGGAGAGAGTGGGTATGACAGGGGCAGGAGAGAGAAAACAGCCAGAGGCTTGTCTGTGTTGCAGATCTGACAGACTGAGCCAACTGAGATGGGCCAATGAGAAGAACCTTGCTAAATCAGATGCATCCACTCCTGTACCCTGGGCTGCCCACAGTGCCCAACTGCAGTAGTGTCTGATACTGAGGTAGACTGCCTCTGAGCATGGGTGCTCCATCCCTATCATGGCCAATGACAAACATAACAAAACGACTCCAGTATCCTACTTCCCATGGGCATAGCCAGGGTTTATGTTGTGGGGGATAGGCTTTATGTTGGGCGAGGGCAGAACTGAGTTATCTGTGATGAAATTGGTCAGTTGGTTAAGTGTTTTTATTTATTTACTTGACTAGGAGGGGCACCTGCCCCCCCAGGCTATGCCCATGCTGCTTCCTGCAGCCAGCAATTGGATGGGCCTGAAGGGCCGCAGGCCTCCCCAGTTTTACATTCCCCGTTAGGCAGAGGTAGACTGGCTCTGAGCATGAGTGTTCCATTGTCAATGAAAAGCCTAATCAGAGGCCTGCCGGGATCAGATCATCTAGCTGCCTTCCCACAGTAAATGAACGGATGCTTCTAAGAAGCCATGCCAAGCCGCAAAATGTTTTGGGGTGGCCACACAATTGGCAGGCACTGCCCAGCACCCAGCTCCCTTGCACCGAGAGTTGACGCCATCCATGCTGTCACCCATCCCAACGCTTCGAAGAAAACAAGTCGGGTGCTCACTGCTAGCAGTCGGTCGCCAATCTGCAGCCGCCCATCTTTCTGAGCCGCACCACCTTCTATGATCTTGGTGATGTAAATGCTGTTGTCTCCAGGGATGTGCTGGTTCCCGAGACCCCCGGCGATGCTGAAGCCCAACCCTGGGGAGAAGGAGGTGGGGTTAGGGAGCTCTGCGATGGCTGCGCTGGGGTGTGGAGAGATCTGCCTGCCATGGGCCACGTAAGAACATTAGGAGAGCCTGGATGCTGGGTTAGGCAAGGGGCCCATCTAGTCCAGGATCCTGTTCTCACAGTGGGAACCCAGATGCCTGTGGGGAGCATGAAAGCAGGATCTGGGTGCAGCAGCAATCTCTCCTCTTGCAGGTTCCAGCAACTGGTATTCAGAAGCATTAACACCTCCAACTGTGGAGGAAGAGCACAGTCACCCTGGCTAGTAGCCATTGATAGCTTGATGCTCCATTAATTTGTTTAATCCATTTTTATAGTCTGGTATGTAATCTGGTATAAAATCTCTGGGGTGTTGTTTTTTTCCTCCCAGCTACTGCCCCTAGGCCCATCATCCCTCCCCAGTTTTTCACAATTCTATCCTTTCCTTAAAAAAAATAAAAAAGACTAGTAAGCAATAGGTGGGCGAGAGAGCAAAAAAGTGAGTTTCTGGGTCACTGAATTCTAGACTCTTAGAGGAGCAGGTTGCAGGCATTGGGTTGGAGGGTTTGCTGAGGAGGAGCAAGGGACAGGGGTGTTGAGACCTGTGTCCCTGGCCCCTCCTCTCCGGTGGGCTCTGTCACCTACTAAAAGCCACAGAACCCTGCTACACCAAAAGGAAGTTTGCCAATATCCAACCCTAAGGAGCTGAGTCAGGGCCATGACCTTCTGGAGGCCCAAGAGATGGTCTGTGCCTCTGTTGACAGCCTGCTGGAGACCTCCTTCTCAGCAGCAGAATCTGGTTCTTGATTGCACAGGTAAGATGGAACCTGCCCCTGGACTGCTGCTCCTTCACACAGAAGGAGCACCAACTTCCGCACGATCCCTGCCAGTGTCTTTGAGCAATCTCTAGTTTTTCCCTGGACCAGCCTCACTCTCTGAGTATAAGGAGGTTGCCTTATACTGAGTCAGGCCCTCTTGTACAGCACTGTCTCTACATCAACCAGCAGCAGGCAGGCAGGCAGGGAGTCTCTCCCCAGTCCTGCCTGGCGATATTGGGGATTGAACCTGGGACCTTCTGAACAGACCATGGACTCCAGCAGTGAGCCATGGGCCTTTCCACAGGAAGCTGCCTTACACCGGGTTGGACCATGGGTCCCTCTTGCCCGGTATTGTCACTATGCTACCTGGCAGGATCTTACCAGGGTTTGAGCCAGGAAATGTCTCCCAACCCTACTTGGGCTTGAGACCAAGACCTTGTGTATGCAAAGCTGATGCTTCACTTCTGAGCCAAGGCCAATTCCCTTCAACCTCAGCAGCTCTTGCTCCAACCACCCCACTTTGCCCTGGTCAACTGGGACAAACCCACCTGGGTGTTTGGATCCACCCAGCACTGACCCCTGCTTGGCTCCTGGCCGCAGCCCAACTTCGCGACAGGGGCCTAGAGACCACTGGCCTCCAGGTTTATCCACCAGCCGGGAAGCAACAGCCCCAGATCCATGCTAGCACATGACTGCCAGCAGGGCCCACACCCAGGGCAGTCACCTTTGGGTCCTTTCATCAGGTTGACCTCCATGATGGTCTCTGGTGGGGGCTGCCTTCTCCGTACCAGGAGCCTCACCACAGGCCCCGCTTCCTTCAGGGCCTCCACGGCCTTGCTGTGCACGACCTCGGAAACATCGACCTCGTTCACTCTCAGGACACAGTCGTTCACCCTGCGCCACAGGGGCAGAACAGCCAAAGAGGAGATGGTGAGGGAGGGGAGAACTCCGGAGGGCTAGCATAAGTATGTATATAAATATTTTAAAGAAAACGGCCCTCAATCGCTCCTTAGTGGTTCCCCAGCAGAATGCCCTAAGATGGGCAGGTGCAGGGCCCAAGGTGAGCAACCACCCCAAACCCTCCACCCTTACCTCCTGCTGTGTCCTCATTTTACTTTGTAAAATTCAATCACTTTTCTGGGGGGAATTCTGTTTTAAAATTGGTGTGGTTGGGGTGGAAAACATGGCAATATGGAAAAGCTGGATGGGAGCATGGGCATTGACTTTGGGCCAACTGATAGATGAAGAAATCAAACATTATATTTATGGTGCATTAAGAGAAAATATCATCTGCCAGTTGTGGCCCAATGGCAATACCTGCAGTTGTAACTCCTTTTAATAACTCTTGTTTGGTTTGGCAGCCTTCTCAGCTTAAGAGAACCCTGAAATATTGGAGCAATGGGATAATTCATTTGAAGCTAAAAAGCCAGGATTACTTTTTATGGATATTTATTATAAATATAAATAAATTCTGATATGCAGAGTTTTAAAAAAGACTAGAATAAAGAATTCAGATGTTTACTATGAACCTGAAAATGGGAAATTGTTTTAGCTTTGGGAGCAGATGTATCGATTATATTAAGACTTATGTAGCAGAAAATATTATTTGGAATTTATTGGACTCCCTTATGCCTGTAGAAGAAAGGGCTATCTAATGTGGGCCTTTGCTGGAGATGTAATATGGATAATGATTCTTGAAAACAAAGGTTTTACAATGCCACATACTTACTAAGTTTTAGGAAAGAGTGCTGGACTGTATAAATAAGATGCTATGGAAAAATTTAAGACTTTCAGAAGTGAATATTATTTTGAACTATATACCTACTGTATGGAAAGTGACAATGGGACAGCAAAAATGGGCTCTACGTGCCCTAATGGTTGCTAAGAGACTAATACTGATGATCTGGAAGAATAGAAATATGATTCCCCTTAATCAATGACTTGACAACATGACAATATTAGAAACATATGAATGGACCGCTTATAGACACAGACTTTCTTTGCATAAATATAATATCTGGAATGACTTTACACTGAATATATGTGGTTATTAATAAAATTTGTATTTGAATAATAATAATAATAATGCTATAAACATTTGTATATTAATGTATGGAAATGTAATTGAGTATTTTTCTTTTATTTTCATTCATGTTTTCCTTTCTTTTCTTTCTTTTCATCACTTTTTTATAAGGAAATTCTAATAAAATATCAGAAGAAAGAAAGAAAAAGAATCTCAAAGTGGTTAAATCAACATGTTAAAATGGGGCCCATGGGCACTTTTGGACTTTTGAGCAGCTGCAGTGGGTGCCACCCCACTTCTGATCACTTCTCTTCGGCTTCCCTAGATGAGGACCATCTCTGAGAAAGAGAAAGGGCATGCATGGAAACGCTTCCTTTTCCCAAGGGATCTGGGCAAAAATCAGATCCAGTAGAATTAACTTGAACCTTGAAAAGTACATAGAGCTGAAAGAGGAAGTTGGGAAGAGCGTCACCCTTCCAAATTCCTCCTTCAGCTGTATGTGCTTCTCAAGAGAGAAAAAGGCAGCCATCCTCACTACCTCATGACCAAGGATGAGGTGAGTGAGGAGGCTCAGAGGTTTCATGGGCACCAGAGGAAGACCTCATGGGCGCCCTTGAGCCCACAGGTGCCATGTTGGCAACTTTGTGTTAAGCGTACACTGAAACAAAACATGCATATACAAAAAACACAATCTAAAAATAGTCTGAGTGGTACGGCCGTGCATTAACAGTCAGGAAATGGCTGAATGAATAGCTGTGAGTATCTACAGAGAGTCTAAAACACACTTTTTAATTTGTTTTGTTTTTACGGCACACACGCACACACAGTTCATCAACAAACATCTCATTTTAGGTTCCTTATCTGTACCTGCTTCCCTCCCCCCCCCAAGGCTCAGGATCCACCCTATGGCAGGACACTCACCCCAGACGCCCATCCATGGCAGCTGCTCCACCTGGGATGATCTTGGTTATGAAAATGCCAGGGTCATCAGGGATGTGTGGATTATCGATCCCTCCAGCAATGCTAAATCCAAGGCCAGAATTTCCCTGAGAAGTGTTAAAAAAAGGACTAAATAAATGGGATGAATCATAGAGTTGGAAGGGACCCTGAGAATCATCTAGTCCAACTGCTTGCAATGCAGGGATCCAACCTGAAACTTTGGTGTTATCAGCACCATGCTCTAACCAACTGAGCTACCCAGGCTGAGCTTATATGCTAACGATAATTAGAACAATACAGCAATTCAAGGGCACTGAAGGTTTATTCAATAGAAAGTAACCATGGACATGAATGTAAAACTTGAAGTCTGCCAGGTATCCTGATGTGGAAAATGAAAAAATCTCCTAGCCTCTGTTGAAAAGCACAGTCCTACCACATATAGCTGGGTCAGTTCTCAATACCATAAGCTCTGGTTTCCAAAACCACAACAATGGGAAGAGGAAAGAGGGAACACGCATGTTAGATCCCCTTGCCCAGCCCTCCCCAACGTGGTGTTGTCCAAATGTTTTGAACTACAACTTCAATCAACCACAGTCAGCCATCCAATCTGATGGGAATTGCAGTCCAAAACATCTGGAGAGCACCAGGTTGGGGAAAGGCTGCCTTTTTCTCTCTGTGCTCCCCATGCTTGTACCTACAGAGCCAGGATGCATGTGCCTGCGTGGGAGGACTAACAAAGCCCAATACAGTCCAGAGACAAGTAGCGCTAGCCCTGGCACCACATCCATGGCAAGGGTCCACTGGCTCTAACTCACCCTTTCCAGGACAATCTCTTCATACTTGAACATCCCGTCACTGCCATTCACCTGGGGAAACAAATAGGAAAAGTTTAACAAACAGATGCTGAAATATGAGATGCCCCAAATCAGTATTGGCGTTCTACTCACCCTTGCAGAAGCATTTCCCTAGACTTGAACTTCCTGACCTAATTTTTTGAATTGCCTTTTTAATTGTTGTGCTTTTTAAAAGCCTTTTTTACTGCAAGTTTTAATTATGGATGTTTTTGATATATTTTTATGGAATTGTTTTTTTGTGATCTTTAATTATGTGTGGATAGCTTATAATTGATTTTATACTTGTAAACCATATAGAAGCTGTCTTGGCATGTAAGTAGTACCTGGGATTATTATTGTGATTAGACACAATTTCTGGGACACAGGATTTTCTGGCACAAGCCTCCCTGCCTTCACAAATATACAGTGGGACCTTGGTTTATGAACTTAATCCATTCCAGAAGTCCGTTCTTAAACCAAAGCGTTCTTAAACCAAGGCATGCTTTCCCATACATAGCAGTGGGAGACTCAATTTACACTCAACAGGAAGCAAAACATGTTCTGCTTCGAAGGCAAAGTTCACAAACCAAAACACCTACTTTCAAGTTTGCAGCGTTCTTAATCCAAGTTATTCATAAACTAAGCTGTCATTAAACCAAGGTACCACTGTATGTCCTAATTGTAAGGGCTCATCCACACATATCTTTTGCCTAACACTTTCTAGACACGGGTCTATGCTTTGAAGTGCTGCATTTGAGCACTCCCCCCCCCACATTACTTTCCCCAGGAAAAAAACCCATTTAACACTGAATCAGAATAAACAACAATTCAGATTTTCCACAGATTTGTTTGTTTGCTCTGATTCAGTGGTAAAGAGCAGGTGCACCGGAGCAAAGCTCCGGGGTGAAAAAACACAAAAAACAAAATCCCGGTGCTCAGACACACTTGTATTTTAAAGTGGAACTCTGGGTGAGCCCTTAATATATCACATCAGAGGCAGGCCAAGCACAGCAAGGAGGGGGAGAGATCTGAAGAATATCCTAACAGCCTCAGCAAGAAGCTAAGAAGTGGATGGGACATATTCAAATGCACTGGAAGCTAAGGGAGAAAAACAAAAGAGATATTTATTAATCCAACACATTAGAAGAGACAGCACATCTAAATGTTTTGTTTTGATTTATCTGAATTTCCCTAAAGAAGGGCCATTAGGGTTGAAACAAGTTGGATTATTAAATCCCTCCTTTGACAACCCCATTCCAATTCACTCCCACTTCAAGTTCCTTTTTGGGGTTCCTATTTTGTTGCATCATTACATCCTCAAACGACTACTGATTGTGGTGACTAAATGGCCATGAAAAGTGAGTGAGATTCTCAATTTTGCAGGCTCTGCACAAATATACCTCCCCTGCCAGGGAGAGGAGCATGATGCAGCTTCTGCATTAACTAAACAAAAATTCTGCACATAACCACAACTTGCACCGCTTATTCTGCTTTCTAGATCAGCAGAGAAGGGCTGGGACAGATGGGATGGGGAGGATAGAGACCAGGGACCAGCAGAAGCAGGTGGGGGAAAGCAGCAATTTTGAAGGGCACTGAAATGCAGAGTGTACCTGGGAGAAATTAGATTCAGTTCACGTTTAAAGGCAAACTTTACAAATTTGTACTTTTTGGGGAAAAAAATGCATCCTGAAACACAGGCATCCACTTTCCCAAATTTTGCAGCACAGTTCTCTAGCCAAGTAAGGTGCACCCAAAAATGCATACACTGAGGCAAAGTGTGCATAAAAATGCATATATTAGTGAAGATAATGTACAAAAATGCATTATGTCAGAGGAAACCGCTATACAAAAAAATGTGTACATTAGGCAAAACTATATACAATTTTTTTGGAAAAATGCTTACTAAAATGTGTTAATAATTTCCTTTAAAAATGTTTCTAAAATGATGTGGAATGCGGAGAACTGAACTCAAGATTGGAAAAATGAGAATGAGAGAAACTAAAATGCCCATCCCTAATCTCACTCACCAAAACCAGAGAAAAAGCTGGGAGTTCTATGTCCCAAAGGCAACAGATTTCTGTGGCCAGCAAACAGAATATTCTAGAATTTCCAGGTGGAATTTGTCAGGAATGCCCAGTCCCGTTTTTATTTTCTTTTAACACATGCATAACACAGATTCTTGACACACTCCATATCTAGAAGTGATATGGGAGGACACACCCAGGAATGCTAAGCTCTCCATGCCTTGGAGTTGTGAGACAGGATTTGTGCAATGAGCTGTGCCCTAGCTACGGGGAAGGGGGGACCAGCCTGGTTTTTGCCCCGAGTGCAGCCTGTGTGGGTGTGGGTGTAGGCAAATGTGTCTTGGGTGTGTGTGTTTGACCTGGGTGAAATAAAGCCTAATTTCACCTTCGGCAATGAGCCCCACACCACTATTGGCAAGAAAGAGAAACTTCCTCCCCTTCACAGGACATTGTAGGACCCTGTGGACAAGGCACAAACCGCACAAGAAAAGAAGCAGACTTACAGAGAGGGCAGGCTCCAGGGTTTCTGTGTTCACAATAATGGGCGAGGGGCTGGCCTGAAAGAGAGACAAAAAGAAAAAGCCACTGTTGTTCATTTAAATTCCCATGATAAGAAGACAGGAAGCGCTGCCTTATATTGAGCCCGGCTGCAGATCCATCTAGCCCACGGTTGTCTGCACTGGCAGGCGGCAGCTCTCCAGAGTTTCAGGAAGGGTTCTCTCCCAGCCATACCAGGAATTGCCAGGGATTGAATATGAGAACTTTTGAAGGCAGGTGATCCAGCACTAAGCTACATCCCTTCAAGCAAATCGACCCAGGCCCTCCCTTCCCAGAATGGCTCCCTGCAACCACTCAATCTGCCCCCACCAGAAAAGCCACATTCCCATCTACAGTTCTCCCCAGGAAACAAATTCCCCCAGCTTCTCTATTGTGCAACAGCAGGAAATCAATCCACCTTTCTTTCCCAGTCCAGCAATTACCCTGCCTCTTAGGAACCAACCGAAAGCTTTCCGGATATGGGTTTTATGGAACCGCCTTACCCCAGGTTCTTCAACCGAGGGCCTTCAGATATTTGTCTGACTACAACTCCCATCATCCCCAACCAGCTTGGCCATTTTGGACTACCACACCCATCAGTCATGTGGGCTGGGGATGATGTAGTCCAAAAAGCTGGAGGGCACCAGGTTGAGGAAGGCAAGTTTACTCTGACTGCTAGTTCTCCAGCCCCAGGCAGTGATTCTTGATGGACTTGTTACCAAAAGTCCTTGTAACCCAGAGCAGGGCTGCAAACATGCCCCTGTTCTATGGAACAGCGTTCCTGAGTCAAGGTGCCCATCACCAGCATTTCCCAGAAACAACTAAATATATTTTTGTTCCAACAAGCCGCCTTGGCTGGATGAAAAGATCTCTGCTCTGTGTTGTTTTTTAACTGCTTTTTATGCTGCTTTTTACTGCATTTTGTACATTGTCTTGAGACATGGGGTGTGAAAGGCAATCAATTATTGCATCAATCGTAATAATGATAACTGCAACAAGCACTGCTGGTGCAGGTAGCTGGATATAACACCTTTCACATACAATGCATATGCTGAGCCAATTTACCCTCCTCCCCTTCTAAGGCAAATGTAAGGTATCTCCTGGAAAAGAGACAGAGACAGAGAGTTGAATCCTGTACTGTAGGGTAATGTTTTTGCAACAACAACAACAAAATTAAAAAATGATTGGGCATTTATTTCTGAATTTCTAGCCCTGCTTTCCAAGCAACTGTATTATTATTTTTTAAAAAAAAGTTCAAAGAGCAATTTAAAATCACATTTAAACATGCATTATTGAAGTACTAAACGTATATAATAAATAGGACACGAGCCAGTTTTTAATAGTAACTCTAAAAAATGAAAAGAAACTTTCCAGCTCTCCACACCTGGTGGATCAAAAAGCTGGCAAAAAATAAAACACGTTCATGTCCTTCTTAAAACCACAGGCAGTTGAGTACAATGCAAGTCTGACCTCCACCCGCCCGCCCACCAAAACCCCCCTGTTCACAAAATCTCTGCCCCTACCCAGGGCTACATCTCTCTTCTGATTAAGCAATTGGGAGCTGTTCAGCACAAGAACCTGCTGAAGGTAAGTGAGGAGGAGGGAGGCTTGCTCAGTGGTTAAGAGTATACACTTTGAAGGCAGAAGATCAAGCCTCCAGGATCAGCTGGGAAGTGATGAAGAAGACCTTTCTCTAACTGTGAGAGCGACTGCCTGTCAAAGCCATTATTATTATTATTATTATTACTACTACTATTATTATTATTAACAACCTGCCTTTCAACATAAAGTGGATGGGTTACAATAATTACATGTTATACATTATTAAAAACACTTCACAATTTTAAAATATTGTAGAAACACCTTACAACCACAGAGAAAGGTAGGTCCTAAAGATATACATCTCAAAAGCCAGGGCAAATAGGTGAGCCTTCAGAACCCACCCAAGATGCCTTGCGGAGGTGCCAAGCCCATTGGAGATCCTCATCTTAGGGGTTGCCTCAGGACATTCCCTCTCCTAGGCAGCCCCCCCCCCAAGATTATGACAGAAGTAGAACAACTAAGAGGGGGCTGCCCAAATGGTATATGCATAAAAATGGAAAGAAAAAGCAGTTCCAACGAAAGACGATCAACAATTAAAACTGATGGAATACACAGAGATGGCAAAACTTACCAGAAGAATAAGAGATCAAGATGAGAGACTTTTTTTTTTTAGCAGAATGGGGGGAAATTGTTGAATATATGAAGACAAATGGTAAACAATTTTAGAACGTTATCAGGATTGACATAAACACGAGCAGTAAGAAATAACGTAAATTTGTAAGTAGGTTTGAATTGGTTATGCAGTAAGATTATGATATAAAGTAAGGGATTGCAGGGGGAGAGTCGAAGAAAATGCAGGTTGCATTTGTTTCGATTTAATTGTTGTTGTTGAAATGTTGTAAAATGCAAAAATGGAAAAATATTTTTGAAAAGGAACAATTAAGAGAGACGCCTCTACTTGCATTATTACCTAATAGGGTATTAAGGAAGGAGATGTGGTTTCTATTGTCTGCACCTTGAATTGGGCTCCATATAAAGCAGCTTCGTGGGGCAAGAGCATTCCTGAGAACAAAATAAACTGCCCCTGATTTTGGCATGATCGACATTGCCAAAAGCCAGGGCAATGGAGTTTTAACATGCACAGTAGGGGCGCGGGTAGAAGAGGCCCAAGGCACCTCCAGAGAACACAGCCAAGATGTATGCATGCCTGCTGGGTGTGTGTGAGAGTAATATGGCCACTGCCATTCAGATGGCAAGAGGCTGGCTGATGAATGCTGCCCTGGATTCTTCCAGCTATCGGAAAAGATTTTCCCTGCCCAAGGGGGAACAGGTTGGTACCCGAGGACTGAGCCGCGTGCTGCTGAAAGGCCTTGTCACATCCCTTCCATCCAGGCCACTGCCTCCCATTCTTGTTGCTCATTCAATCTCCCTGAGATGCTCAAGGCAGCACTCAGGACCCTGAAGAGCTCCCCATCCCAGCCTGGTTTCCAGCCGAATGGGCAGGTTGTCCCTGGTGCGGCTGTGAAGAAGTTGCAGACCGGGGAAAGCTTCTAGGGGATTCTGAGCTCACATAAAAAATGTGGAGGGATGCTTCAGAGGGCAACGGGCCATGAGAGAAGGGGCAAGAAAAACACAATAGGGGAAGGATAAGGGGAGGAATCAGGAAGGGGAAGCAGTAAGCAATGTGGCCAAGCCATCCGTCCCCAGCATCTCTGAACACTTGGCCTGTGTTGCGCTGGTGAATTGGAAGCTGGCCACTGAGAGACCATTAAGCATATAGGGGGATACTGATCTGATGGCACAGAGGGAGGACCTTAGTTTATTTCTTTAATTCACACATTGCATAACCACCTTTCTTTCTCAAAGAAACTTCAAGGGCCATTGCTTTGTGGTGGAACCATTGCTTGGAATGCAGAAGGTCCCAGGTTCAATCCCCACCATTTCCAAATTTAAGATGACAATGGCAATAATCAGTTGCAGATGGACAAATAAACTGACCTGCCATAAGGTAGCTTCTTATGTTTCCCAGGTGGCAAATGTAAAAAAGGAAAGGAAAAAAAAACAGGAACAGAAAGAAACCTGGAACCAGGTATAACAAGAAGAGAAGTGGGTTTCCAGCATTAAAACTAGAGTTAGGATAAGACCAGATTTTTAAAAGGTCCAGATGCCTTAAAAAGCATCAGAGTACATGCTAGGCAGGTCTTCCTGGGAGAGCTTTCCAAAGATATGGTGCCATAACCAAAAAGGCTCTGTCAAGTCACCACCCACCTAAATTATTTATTTACTATATATGTATCCTGACTTTCCTTCGAGGAGCTCAAGGGTGGTGTGTACAGCTGCACCCCTACCCTCAACTCCAATTTATCCCTAAGATGTTGGTTAGGTAATTGCTATTGCCATGGTTTATTTCATGTATGAATTGCAGCAACTCAAAACACTTTTAAAACACAATAAAGTCGTATGTAAAGCAATTGCATACAATCTTGGAGGACACAAGATTATTTAGATCAATTCCAATCTGGGTTCAGAACTAAGTCCACCTTGGTTGCCTTGATGGATGACCTTTGCAGAGAGTGGGACATGGGAGTGTGACCTTGTTCCTGCTTATTGATCTCTCATTGGCATTTGATACCATCAACCATGTTATTCTCCTGGACCACTTCCAGGGAATGAGAACTTGGGGGCACCGTACTACAGCGATTCCAATCATACAGCGTTGGGACAGTGCCTTTCTGCCCCCTGGTGGCTATGCTATGGGGTGCCACAGGAGGCTATCTTAACTCCAGTGCTATTTAATATCTGTTGTGAGCAATCATTAGGGGCTTGGGGGAAATGCAGATGGCACTCAGCTCTATTTCTCCATAACAACTGAATCAGGATGGGCCATGCAGCCTGGATACAATGGGGAAATGGATGAAGAAAAACAAGCTGAGTTTGGATCCTGGCAAGGTGGAGGCACTGTGGGATGAGTAGCTCCTCTGTCTGAGAAACTGGCCAG